>NC_030685.2:44215914-44531649 GCF_000004195.4 Xenopus tropicalis
GTCTGGAAGACTGAGCGCAGAGGATTTAGCTAAACGGGGCCCCTCACAAGAACATTTTTTGGGCCCCCCTCCTCCCACGCCCCCACTGGCCCCTCCCCCTGTGAATCCTCACATCAATACAAAGGACACACAGACATTGTTAGCCAGGGCCCCCTAAAACATTCGTGGTCCTTCCCCAAATGACTCAGACTATGGGCTGCTCCCTGCTGCTTCTCCCCTGCTTTAACCCTTTAAGTGCCAGCAGAATTTGACATTTCGGTTCCCCTTAGTGCCAGACGTTTTGTAAACATTCTGTGCTCTCACAATTTAGGGGCTTTTACTGGGGGCAGGGTTAAGTTTAGGTAGGCAAACTATATATTGTTTTTTTCAGGAGAACCTGAGCTTTCCAAATCTACCTGAGTTCTGGAACAAGATTTAGAGCTTGAAATACAAAAAGAAAAAGAAAAAATGCAATTTTTCATAATATAAGGATTTCTACCAGAAACATATTTTATTTTATGGACAAAAATTCAACTGATTTGGAAAGCCTCATGTCTCCCGAATGTGCCAATACCTGATATGTATAGTTTTATTGAGATTTCTGACTTCTATCGATCAAAAACTCCCAGCAGTAAATTACTAAATTTTCAAAGCATTACTGCAGAATACGGCATACTTTACATTCCAAAGCCAAAAAATCCTGGAACATTAGGTTTACCCCAGGAAAGCATACATTTTTGAAAAGTACACATACTGACGAATCCGAAATGGGTAACTATGTCTTCCAACTCCTAAGTACCAAATGGCAATGCTTTACTGAATTTAGCATTTTCTATAAAAAATTATGAAAATTCTAAAAAATCACCTCAAATCTTCCACTTTCAAGCACCTTATCTCCCACATAACATTAGGTACCAAAAGAACACACCCTAAATATGAAAGCCAAGGGTCCGCTGAACAGTTTGATGCCCTATATGCATATATTGGCCAAACTACGTGCCATACAGGGGCACCCAAATAAAAATAGTGCATATGAATTTTCACATAAGACACTCCGGCTCATGCAATTTTTGCACCCGGTATGTGTATTATGTGGCATAAGAACCCCTAACAGTACGAAGACCCTAGAAAACCATATATTTTCCGAAAGTACACATTCTGACAAAACAAAAATGGGCAAATACAACTTTCTACTGCAAACTACCAAACTACAAAGCTATGCTAAACAGAACGGTTTTTATGACATTTCTGAAAATCGTCACAAAGCTTGCATTTTACCTCATTATGTACCCCTACATTTTGTAATGTATCAACATAAAACTTTCTAAATATGAACGCCAGGGGCCTACTAAACAGTTTGATGCCCTATATGCATATATTGGCCAAACTGCGTGCCGTACAGGGGCACCCAAATAAAAATAGTGCATATGAATTTTCACATAAGACACTCCGGCTCATGCAATTTTTGCACCCGGTATGTGTATTATGTGGCATAAGACCCCCTAACAGTACCGAGACCCTAGAAAACCATATTTTCCAAAAGTACACATTCTGACAAAACAAAAATGGGTAAATACAACTTTCTACTGCAAACTACCAAACTACAAAGCTATGCTAAACAGAACGGTTTTATGTGACATTTCTGAAAATCGGCACAAAGCTTGCATGTTGCCCCATTATGTACCCCACGTTTAGTAACGTACCAACATAAAACACTCTAAGTATGAACGCCAGGGGTCTACTGAACAGTTTGATGCCCAATATGCATAGATTTACAAAACTATGTGGGGTACACAGGATGCCAAATTGAAATACAGCAGACAAAATATCCATGTGCAAAGACAAGTAATAAAAAAAATGTGAAATGCAATATAATTGATAAAAATAAAAAAAAATCACTAAAATCATTTTTTTTTGCCTAATAATATCTGTGGTCAGAATAACAGTTTGAGTATTTTGGCTTGGGCAAATAAGTTTTACAGACAAAGTCAAGCGAACAACAACTATACATAACTGAAAATGCAGTAAAATGGCTAAAAATGCAACAAAATACCCAAAAATGCACCAAAATCACAGAAAATGTAGTAGAAACACCAAAATAATACACAAAAGGTATTGCGCAGTGCGGTTAGCGAATACACTATCCGCAATGGCAATAAAACATTTTTTTCAGGCAAGAATAAAAACGATGCGATTAAAAAAAATTTTTTACAAAAAGTGTGTAAGTGTGTGTACATTAGGTAAAATGTGTTTTGTGTGCATGTGTGCAAGTGTGAGTGCTATATATATATATATAGTGCTGTGAATGTTTGAAAACCCCTAACCCCTCCTAAAAATGCATGTGTGTGTGTGTAAGTGTGAGTATAAGTGTGATTGTGTGTTTGTGTGTGTATTTGCCACTTACTTGAGGTCTAGGTGAGGATCTGCAGGAAAAACACAATCTGGCACACCAGCAGCATCAGCTCATGTGAGGGGGCGGGTCAGGAAGCAGGGGGGCCAGAGGGGGAAGCTGCAGAAGGGAGAGGAACTGCCCATGAAAGCCACATTGGTTCCAGGTATGTCCTATGGGGCCCCTGGGCGATCGCGACCCAGGGGCCACTCGTTCCCCACCTCTGACTGTTGTCTGGAGGCTGGGGAACGAGCGAGGAACTTCCGCTCCCGGAAGTGCAGCAGGATGTAGAATCTACGTTCTGTGGCACTTTGATACCCAGGACATAGATTCTACGTCCTGTGGCACTAAAAAGGTTAAACTTATTTATGCATATGTATTTGAAAATAGATGAGTATATATATATATATATATATATATATATATATATATATATATATATATATATATATATATATATATATATATATATACACACTCCACACTCACCTAAAGGTTTATTAGGAACACCTGTTCAATTTCTCATTAATGCAATTATCTAATCAACCAATCACATGGCAGTTGCTTCAATGCATTTAGGGGTGTGGTCCTGGTCAAGACAATCTCCTTAACTCCAAACTGAATGTCAGAATGGGAAAGAAAGGTGATTTAAGCAATTTTGAGCATGGCATGGTTGTTGGTGCCAGACTGAGTATTTCACAATCTGCTCAGTTACTGCGTATGTTACTCAGTATGCGGCAGTCCTGTGGGTGAAAATGCCTTGTTGATGCTAGAGGTCAGAGAAGGGTATTAGTATGGTGTTCCTAATAATCCTTTAAGTGAGTGTATATGTGTATATGTATTTTTTTTTTTTCAAAATGCCACAACATATTTAAAATTCCCTCTTTATTGTGAACTTTATAGTGTGTTTTTGAAAAAACACGCATATATTATATATATATATATATATATATATATATATATATATAAAATATATATATATAGCAAAAAAGGGGAAAGTTGTGCTCAACCACTACATTTTAAACCATTAGGCGGGGGTGCATGTAGTGGTTGAGCACAACTTTCCCCTTTTTTGCTATAGTTTATACAGGAGCAGTGGCCAGCTCCATGTTGTAGCTCCCACCCTTCCCAGCTACAGTCAGGTGATCCCAATGGGCCAATAAAAGGGCAACCATATGGGGGTTTTAACCTTGAAAGCAAGTAAGTTGCAGGTAAAACTTAGTCCCTTGACTAAATATATATTGAAGCAGTAGAATTCTTGGTGAATCGCATAGGTCAGTGTAGGACTGGCCAGAAGGGATGACTTTGACGTAGTTGGCCAGCTTGAAGTATATTGCAATGTATGGACAAACAATCCCTGTTTTGTTTAAAGGGGAGGGCATTTCTTAGTAGCTTAATGCACAGAATGTCTTAATGTCCTGTATATATTGATAAAGGGTGAGTGCAGAGGATCTCTTGTTGTTGTCATATATATATATATATATATATATATATATATATATATATATATATATATAGAATATACATTTCTTACATTTGTACTTTTAGTTCAAATTACTTGCTAAATCTTTTAAGAAACATATTGTGTAAAACCATATTAAAGTACAATAATTACCTTGTGCTATCTCCACAATTAGCTCCAAATTCCTGCGCTTCAGGTCCGACCAAATCCGCTGGAGCAGGCGGAGGTCCGTTTCAAGGTGGAAGCCCCTGCGCAACCCGTCTATTAGGTCACGCAGGATAGCCCTCTTCCTCTCATGGACCTCTATGGGCCCCAGCGGCAGCCTGTCATACCCTGAGCGCAGGAAGAACTCAATTATATAGCGCCTCTCCCCCGGTAGCAGCTCAGAAACCCCAAGCATGATGCTCCTCTCAGTGTGACTGCAGGCTCAATGACACAAATGGCCGCAAGTCGCACATGTCACGAGATTACAAAATCGCTATAAAATGGCCGCAAGTCGCGAGATTACAAAGTCGCGACAAATGAGTCGCCAAAATATACCTAGTAATGTATTACTAAATATTTACCGCTATAGTACTGCATATTATGGCGACTAAATATTTACTGCTATAGTACCAATACTATAGTTATTTGACGTTACATGCGCTAAATAACGCCAGCGTTTAGTCACCGCATATAAATAGTAGCATATAAATAGTGCATAGAAATTTTTGCCACATATAAATAGAGTATATAAATAGTAGCATATAAATAGTAGATGCTTATAAATAGTAGCCACTAGTGATGAGCAAATGTGTTCTGGTTATCTTTGGTGAAAAATTCGCGAATCTTTCAAAAGATCCACGAAACGGCAAAAATGTTGTGCGGCCAAAAAAAAACTATTAATTTTTTACGCCTGTGTCAATTTTTGGACGTGCAGTGAATTTTTGTGTGGCGAATTTTTTCATGCGTTTTGCCATTGGCAGATTGTTTTGCGAAACGCATGAAAAAATTTGCAGCGGAAAAATTTGCCAAATTTGCCAAAAATTCGCTGTGAATCCATGCCTGGTGAAACATTTCATCACTTGTAGCCGCATATAAATAGTCGTGCGAATAAACACACGCCATGTTAGCCATACACGCCAATACTTGCGGAAAATTGCTGTATTAAAAATGACCATTTTGCTGCAAACTGGCGGCTGCATCACTCTAGGGCCAACACATACTTGAATAAATAACACTGCAAAGTCCATATTTTATTGCCAAAAGTTAATTAACTGTACTTTTCTATAATTATCGCCTGCCTGAAGTAGGTGTTAATTTTCGCATAGCCTAATGTGATATTTAGCGCGCCTTACTGTTTGTGAATCATTCGTTCGCATTCTTTTCATTCGCTAATTACCACATTGCGATAAAATTAGCGCTAATTGTCGCGTCTTATTTAATGCAAAAAAAGTGCGATAAAATGTATCGCACTTTAGTGAATCAACCCTCTGTTTTGCCAGTCTAATTTTTGCTGGACTGTGTTGGGAGTGCCAACTCCCTGGGCTGTACACCAGGTAAAAGGACTGGAGGGTGTGCTGGTGAAAATTTTTGTTGAATGCTATAAAGTGCCCGTGTGGGCTATTGTATTGAGGTAAGACCACACATTTATATAGTACACAAGGAGGAGCACACCCTATACAAGTCCAAATGCCCTTGGTGTAGGTCAAAAACAAAAATATAATAGAGAGATTGCCACTGAACAGGGACTTGATACAAAAGAAAAAGTGTTTTTATTGAAAAAAGTCCAACATTTCGAGTGCAACCAGTGCTCTTCCTTAGGGACAAACCAACAGACCATATCCTAACACCCACAGTAAATACCCCCACCACATAAAAAAACAGCCATAGTTACCATGGCAACCAGTGTAAACAAGCCCCACACCCACCAGAGCAAGGTAAATTCAAATGTCAACATATACAGGCCAATAGAATGGGAGTGCAGTGCTAGAAACCAAGTTTAAGTTTAAAATCATGTAGCTAGTAGGCAAATCGATACATGTTGCAAGAGCTATATGTTGCAAAAAAATGTTGCAAAAAACTATACAGAGAATTTTTTTTTAACTCTTTTTTTTCAGCATTTTAGATAATTTAATTGGTAGCAATACAATGAATGGTTTTATTTACAACTTACAACACATTTATGAAAGAAACATTTAATTTATATAAATATGTAATGTTAACAAACAAAAATAAGGTACACTAAAAAATGTCAGAAAAACCAAAACAAAAAAACCTTTTTTCAGTAGGATAATTCTATCCTGTTAAACAATTTTTCAAATAAATAAATGTAAATAAATAACAATAAACAAGTGCAAATAAAGGGTTCAGTTAACATCAATGCTGGAATGTCCACAAAATTTAACTTTTAAGACAACACCTATAAAAAGAGTGCAATATAACACATTAAGCTACCTCAAAATGGGCATGCTGGAAGTGAAAGCTGCAGACATTTCAGCAAATCCTTCTGCCACTATTTATACACTGAATTGTGCAAATATGAAAAATGGTCATGTGGCTGTGGCAAAAACACAAAGACATTTAACTAGGGATGTAGCGAACCTCAAAAAAAATGTTCGCGAACCCGTTCGCGAACTTTCGCCGAAAAGTGCGAACGTTCGCGAACTTTGCGAACCCCATAGACTTCAATGGGAAGGCGAACTTAGAAAAGCCATTTCTGGCCAGAAAACTGATTTTAAAGTTGTTTAAAGGGTGCCACGACCTGGACAGAGGCATGCAGGAGGGGGATCAAGGGCAAAAATTTCTCTGAAAAATACGTTGTTGACACAGCGTTGCGTTTTGTGCTGTAAAGGGCAGAAATCACACTACATTCCTAAACTTATGTAATAAACTGCTTTAAAAAGTCCGGCGTCTACATGCCAATCAAGTCGTGTAAAGGTTACGGCCGGTTCACATGCAAAGACAAAACGCCGCGTTTACTGCAACGAAAAAAACCGCAAAAAGCTTTAATGATACTGTCAAGTGAGCGAATAATAGTTTTTACTAGTTGCTTGTCACCTCCAGGACGTTCGTCCTATCGGTGGGAATATTTCTGTAGTGGTGTGTTTAGCAGTCACCTTGCTTGTGCGCACGTGCACGGTCAGGCAGAGGTAATTCAATGTACAGTGACGTGAACCAAAAAACACTGATTCTGTAGTGTGGGCCCAGTTTTGTCCTACCTTTTTGATCACCTGTGGTGACCATAAAAGATACGATTTTGCCGCTGTTGCAGAACCCTGAAAAATAAGGAATGTGTACATTTCAGAAAAATTATGTTTTTTTTGTTGCAGCCACTGAAGCACAGAGGACAGAAAAAATATGTTAGATAGATGGTATCATAACCAATCCTGAGGCAGAACCTTTAAAAAAATCGAAGATAGCGTACCAAGCACAGAAGACAGAAAAAATATCTTAGATAGATGGTATCATAACCATGCCCCAGGCAAACCCTTTCAAAGAACTAAGATAGGGTGCCAAGCACAGAAGACAGAAAAAACATCAAAGCTAGATGGTATCATAACCATGCCCCAGCCAAACCCTTTCAAAGAACAAAGATAGGGTGCCAAGCACAGAAGACAGAAAAAACATCAAAGCTAGATGGTATCATAGCCATGCCCCAGGCAAACCCTTTCAAAGAACTAAGATAGGGTGACAAGCACAGAAGACAGAAAAAACATCAAAGCTAGATGGTATCATAACCATGCCCTAGGCAAACCCTTTAAAAAAATGAAGATAGCGTGCCAAGCACAGAAGACAGAAAAATTCAGGATTTACCTGTCCAAAAAGTTTGGCTTAAAATTAAGCCAGTAGGATTTGCACCCTAGTTTATACGGTGGTGGAGGAGGACGCTAAAGGACAGCTGTGTGTGGTGTCAAGCGGCGTGCAGAGAAGGACAGCTGCATGGGCAGTCAGAACAAGTCTTCCGGCGTGCAGTAACCCTCCGAGATCCATGCCTCATTCATTTTAATAAAGGTCAGGTAATCAACACTTTTGTGACCTAGGCGAGTTCTCTTCTCAGTTACAATCCCTCCTGCTGCACTAAAGGTCCTTTCTGAGAGGACACTTGAGGCAGGGCAAGACAAGAGATTTATGGCAAATTGTGACAGCTCTGGCCACAGATCAAGCCTGCGCACCCAGTAGTCCAGGGGTTCATCGCTCCTCAGAGTGTCAATATCTGCAGTTAATGCCAGGTAGTCCGCTACCTGCCGGTCAAGGCGTTCTCTGAGGGTGGATCCAGAAGGGTCCTGGCGCTGCCTTGGACTGAAAAAACTTTGCATGTCTGACGTTAGAGAGTGGCCAAAGTGCATTGTCCTTGCAGGTGTGCTCGTGGGAGGATTACCGGCACCTCTGCCCCTGGAATGTGGAGTGACATCACCCTTAAAAGCATTGTACAACATGTTTTGCAGGCTGGTTTGGAAATGCAGCATCCTTTCGGACTTGTGGTACGTTGGTAACATTTCTGCCACTTTATGCTTGTAACGAGGGTCTAGTAGCGTTGCCACCCAGTACAGGTCCTTCTCCTTAAGCCTCTTGATACGGGGGTCCTTCAACAGGCATGACAGCATGAAAGACCCCATTCTCACAAGGTTGGATGCAGAGGTATCCATCACCCCTTCCTCGTTATCAAGGACTATGTCCTCATCCACCACCGTCTCCTCCCCCCAGCCACGTACAAGACCAGGGCTCCACAAAAGGTGACCACAAGCCCCCCGGGAAGCCTGCTCCTGTTGGTCTTCTGCCTCCACAAAGCCACCTTCCTCCTCTGACTCCACTTCTGACACCTCTCCCTGCGTTGCAGCAGGTGCCTGGGAACGTTCTGGTGATTCCGCCCAGAAATCATGCTCTTGGTCACGCTGGTCTACAGCGTCATCTGTCACTCGTCGCACGGCACGCTCAAGAAAAAAAGCAAAGGGTATTAGGTCGCTGATGGTGCCTTCAGTGCGACTAACCATATTTGTGACCTCTTCAAAAGGGCGCATCAGCCTGCAGGCGTCGCGCATAAGCACCCAGTAACGGGGGGAAAAAATCCCCAGCTCTGCAGATCCAGTCCTACCACCCATTTCAAATAGGTATTCATTGACGGCTCTTTGTTGTTGCAGCAGACGTTCAAACATCATTAGCGTGGAATTCCAGCGAGTCTGGCTGTCGCAAATTAAACGCCTGACTGGCAACTTGTGCCGCCGCTGAATGTCAGCAAGGCGTGCCATGGCTGTGTAGGAACATCTGAAATGGCCAGACACCTTCCTGGACTGCCTGAGAGTGTCATGCAATCCTGGGTACTTCGAGACAAACCGTTGGACTATCAAATTCAAAACATGTGCCATGCAGGGCACATGTGTTAAATTGCCCAGTCTCAGTGCTGCCAACAGATTGCTTCCGTTGTCACACACCACTTTTCCGATTTTCAGTTGGTGTGGGGTCAGCCACCAATCGGCCTGTGAGTGCAGAGATGACAGGAGTGCAGATCCGGTATGGTTTCTACTTTCCAGGCACGTCATGCCCAAGACAGCATGACAACGGCGTACCTGGCACGTCGAATAGCCTATGTGGAGCTGGGGGTGCACAGGTGTGGAGGAGGACACAGCAGCAGAGGAGGAAGAAGCCAAGTTAGAAGACGAGTTAGAAGACGAGTTAGAAGACGACTTAGAAGACGAGTTAGAGTGCAAAGGAGGAGTAGAGGTGGTGGCAGACCCGCATGCAACCCGTGGCGGTGACACCAACTCCACTGTTGTTGAACCACGCATTCCCTGCTTCCCAGCCATCACCAGGTTCACCCAGTGGGCAGTGTAGGTGACATACCTGCCCTGACCATGCTTGGAGGACCATGTGTCAGTAGTCATATGGACCTTTGCCCCAACACTAAATGACAGAGATGCGGTGACTTGGCTCTGCACATGCTGGTACAGGTGTGGTATTCCCTTCTGTGAAAAAAAATTGCGGCTGGGTACCTTCCACTGCGGTGTCCCAATTGCTACAAATTGGTGGAAAGCCTCAGAGTCCACCAGCTGGTATGGTAAAAGCTGGCGGGCTAAGAGTGCAGACAATCCAGCTGTCAGACGCCGGGCAAGGGGATGACTCGGAGGCATTGGTTTCTTACGCTCAAACATGGCCCTCACAGAAACTTGGCTGGGGGCAGATGAGCAGGAACTGGTGGTCAAGGTGGAAGGCGGAGTGGAGGGTGGTTGAGACGGGTCAAGGACAGCAGAGGTAGAGCAGTAAGATGCTGGAGCAGAAGGAGGGTGGCTTAGCGTTTGGCTGCTGCCTTTGAGGTGTTGCTCCCATAGTGCTTTGTGTTTGGCGTTCAGGGCCGCCATCAGGGGGGCACAGGGGGGACAGTCATCCCGGGCCCGGACGTTTCTAACTTTAAAGGGGGCCCGGCCGTGCTAGAGTTTTCTTAGCTCGGGCCCCCTTTAATCAAGTCCGGGCCCTGTCACTACTGGCATCCGCCGCTATGTCCCGCTGCTCTCCGCTCCATCTGCGCTTATATAAGGTTGCACCCCGTGCGTAGTGACGTCACACGCACGGGGCGCAACCTTTATAAAAGCGCAGATGCTGCAGACAGCAGCGGGACATAGCGGTGGACGTCAAGGAAGCCGGAGGAAGTAGCAGGGGAACCGGAGGAAGCAGCAGGGGGACCGGTGAGGAACTGAAGGATGCTTGAGGGAGCTGAAGGATCTTTGGGGGGGGCCTGGAGGAAGCAGGAGGACACTGGGGGGGGACTGGAGGATGATGGGGGAGCTGAAGGATCTTTGGGGGGGCTGGAGGAAGCAGGAGGACACTGGGGGGGAACTGGAGGATGATGGGGGAGCTGAAGGATCTTTGGGGGGGGCTGGAGGAAGCAGGAGGACACTGGGGGGGGAACTGGAGGATGATGGGGGAGCTGAAGGATCTTTGGGGGGGGCTGGAGCAAGCAGGAGGACACTGGAGGGGGGAACTGGAGGATGCTTGGGGGGGGCCCTGGAGAAAGCAGCAGTATGCTTGGGGGGGCCTGGAGGAAGCAGAAGGACATGGGGGGGGAACTGGAGGATGCTTGGGGGGGCCTGGAGGAAGCAGGAGGACACTAGGGTGTGGAACTGGAGGATGCTTGGGGGGGCCCTGGAAAAAGCAGCCGTATGCTTGGGGGGCCCTGGAGGATGCTGGGGGGGAGCCGAAGGACACGGGAGGAAGCAGGAAGGAGCGGGCCATAGTATGAGTAATTTGGGGGAGGACCAACTATGTTTTAGGGGGGCCCTGGCTACCAGTGTTTTAGGGGGCCCTGGCTACCAATGTCTGTGTGTACTTTGTATTGGTGGGAGGGGTCACTGGGGGAGGGGCCATTGGTGGCGTGGGAGGGCCTAGAAAATTTAGTTGTGAGGGGCCCCGTGATTTCTGATGGCGGCCCTGTTGGCGTTCATGTGCCTTCGCATAGCAGTTGTACCTAAGTGGGTGTTGGGCTTCCCAAGACTCAGTTTCTGACTGCACTCATTGCAAATTACAGCGCTTTTGTCAGAGGCACACACATTAAAAAAATGCCACACATGCCTTTTGATGTGGGCTTTCTAGCAGTAACAGTAGAAGTTGGCGGGTGCGTTGGCTGGCTGACCACAGGTGCCGATTCATGTTGTTGCCCTACTGTTCCCTGGGAGCTGTCCCTGCTTCTTCTAAGTCTTATTCTCCTCCTGCCTCTCTGACTCTCCGTCTCTCCATCTGAACTATCCTCCTTTTGCTCTCTTCTTGTGGGCACCCACAAAACATCAAGCTCCTCATCATCATTCTCCTCAGATGCATCAATTTCTTCTGACAGCTCACAGAAGACAGCAGCAGCGGGGACCTCATCACACCTTATGTCCATCTCTGTTGTGTTGCCTGCCTGAATTATGATATCTGGTGTAACGTCCTCATCTCCTTCATCTTCTTCTGGCAATAATGGCTGCGCATCACTCAGTTCAACAAACTCATGAGTAAATAACTCCTCTGACTCCAGTGAAGAAGGGGCGGCGGTGGTGGAGGAAGTGGTACGTGGGGTGCCCATAGCAGAGGAGGATGAGGATGTTGCGGCAAAGTTAGAAACAGTAGAGGATGGGGTGTGCTGTGTAAGCCAGTCAACTACCTCTTCAGCATTTTGGGAGTTCAGGGTAAGTGCCTTCGGAAAACTGGGCAATTTCCTAGGGCCACAGGATATCATAGCAGCACGGCCCCTAGTGCCTCTGCGTGGCGGCCTGCCTTTGCCTGGCATTTTTTTTATTTTTACAAAACAACAACAACTTGGGTGATGTTTCTGGACACGGAATTATTATTGTTATTTAGACAGAATGTGAAAAAGCTCACACAGCTAGGTGGCACTTGGTTGCAGACACCGGGCAAGAAGGCCTGCAAGTGCAACGTATACAGTAGTGGATACAGAATATTTTATTGTTGGTGGAAAACCGTCACTCAGGTGATGTTTCTGGACACGGAATTATTATTGTTATTTAGACAAATTGTGAAAAAGCTCACACAGCTAGGTGGCACTTGGTTGCAGACACCGGGCAACAAGGCCTGCAAGGGCAACGTATACAGTAGTGGATACGGAATATTTTATTGCTGGTGGAAAACCGTCACTCAGGTGATGTTTCTGGACACGGAATTATTATTGTTATTTAGACAAATTGTGAAAAAGCTCACACAGCTAGGTGGCACTTGGTTGCAGACACCGGGCAACAAGGCCTGCAAGGGCAACGTATACAGTAGTGGATACGGAATATATTATTGCTGGTGGAAAACCGTCACTCAGGTGATGTTTCTGGACACGGAATTATTATTGTTATTTAGACAAATTGTGAAAAAGCTCACACAGCTAGGTGGCACTAGGTTGCAGACACCGGGCAACAAGGCCTGCAAGGGCAACGTATACAGTAGTGGATACGGAATATATTATTGCTGGTGGAAAACCGTCACTCAAGTGATGTTTCTGGACACAGAATTATTATTGTTATTTAGACAAATTGTGATTTAGACAAAAAATACAGAGCAGTAGAAAGTAGATTACTAGCCAGAAAACCTACTTAAACTCTGCCTCAAATCAATACACAGCTCTCTCCCCACACAAATACAGAGCAGTAGAAAGTAGATTACTAGCCAGAAATCCTACTTAAACTCTGCCTCAAATCAATGCACAGCTCCTATCCCCACACAAATACAGAGCAGTAGTAGATTACTAGCCAGAAAACCTACTTAAACTCTGCCTCAAATCAATGCACAGCTCCTATCCCCACACAAATACAGAGCAGTAGTAGATTACTATCCAGAAATCCTACTTAAACTCTGACTCAAATTAATGCACAGCTCCTATCCCCACACAAATACAGAGCAGTAGAAAGTAGATTACTAGCCAGAAATCCTACTTAAACTCTGCCTCAAATCAATGCACAGCTCCTATCCCCACACAAATACAGAGCAGTAGAAAGTAGATTACTAGCCAGAAATCCTACTTAAACTCTGCCTCAAATCAATGCACAGCTCCTATCCCCACACAAATACAGAGCAGTAGAAAGTAGATTACTAGCCAGAAATCCTACTTAAACTCTGCCTCAAATCAATGCACAGCTCCTATCCCCACACAAATACAGAGCAGTAGAAAGTAGATTACTAGCCAGAAATCCTACTTAAACTCTGCCTCAAATCAATGCACAGCTCCTATCCCCCACACAAATACAGAGCAGTAGTAGATTACTAGCCAGAAATCCTACTTAAACTCTCCCTCAAATCAATACACAGCTCTCTCCCTACACTATCTCTTCAAGCACACACAGGCAGAATGTAAAATGGCTGCTGGGCTTCGGTTTATATATGGAAGGGAGTGGTTCAAGGGGGGGGTGGCCCAGGAGGGAGAGCTGCCTGATTGGCTGACATGTATCTGCTGGTCTGGGGTGAGAGGTCAAAATTTGGCGCCAGCTAAGGTGAACCCAAATGGCGAACATCGCCAAAAGTTCGCAAATTTGCGGACTTGCGAACACCCGATGTTCGCGCGAATTAGTTCGCCGGCGAACAGTTCGCTACATCCCTACATTTAACCTACAGTTGTAAACATATTCAACAATCAAGTAAAAAAGGTAATAAGTTCAGTAGAACATAAAGAACTTAAAGTGCAATTTTTCTTGCTTTCATGGCAGCAAAATGATCTATAACATCATCAAAGTCTATTTTCTTTGCCATCTCATGCTCAGTTGAAAGCCTCTATTGTCCCATAGATGAACGTAAATAATTTTTAATAAGTTTCAGCTTACTAAAAACTTTTCGCATGATGCTACAGTTACAGGCAAAGTCAGGAATATGCGAAATGCAGTATTGATGTTTGGATAACAATCTGCAAGTGAATAGTCCTGTATCATCTGACACAGGTCTAAAGGTGTTGCAGACTTTGCATCTAGCAATATAGCTTCCACTTGATGTCTAAAGCTCTCAATCTCTGAGCACAATTCAGAAGCATCCAAATCCTTGCTGTATTTTAAAGCAAGATCAGATGCAGCTTTCTGTAATTGTGACAACTCAAATGTCACAAGGGCAGGGCAAGAAAGAAACTCAAAATTCACTGAGGTCTCCATTAGTGTTTTTGATTTCCATGTTAAATCAGATGTCAGAACATCAAAAATTTGATTGAGGCTGATTCTAAAGTTATCGCCAGCAGAAAGGCTTGCTCCTTCTCTGGCTTTCACTTTTCTCTTCCTCTTTTGGGGAAATGTTGCAGGAATTTCAAGTTTTTCACAGACATCTCTGGCGTAAAAGTATATTTCGTCAACACTGATAACTCGCATTTCTTGGAATGTACTTCTCAACTTTCGGAATGGCTACAAAAAACTCGCGTTTTTTTGCGCAAATCGTATTGGTAACGAAAAAGTCGCGATAATTTCCGAAAAGTCGTAAAGGCGCCGAAAAAAATCGCAAAAAAATACGAAAAAGTCGCAAAATGTTAGTTTTCCATCGGAAATCGGAATTTTTCCAATTCAGATTCGAATTCGTGTCTTAGTAAATCAGCCCCTAAATGTTACTTTTTTAACATATTTAAGTCTATCACACAAAACACTACTTGGTTGCTAGGTTAAAGTGGTCCCTAGCACCCATATAGCTGCTGGAAATGTTTGGAGAGCTGCTAAACAAAAATCTACATAATTGAAAAAATCACAAAGAAAATCAAGACCAACTGCAAATTGTCACTATCTACATCACAGAATGGTAGACACAACACAGAGCAGGACAGGCATAAAAACGATACCCAGAGCCACGAGGCATCATCAACATTATAAAGGCACAAACATCATATTGATAACCAACAAAACAGTGAGATCTGAAGCCCAGCCCTAGGACAAATAGTCAATGTCACACGAATGGCCTGATGATTTACAGTTAAGGCACACTAAATTCTTATTAACAGCCCATTTAGTGAAAAAATATTTAGCTCATACATTAAAAACATCAAAAAGCTTCTTATTAAATCTTGGCAAATCTGGCATTTTTTTCTGCATTTTAAAGTATTATGTTTAATTTTTTATAATAAATCACACAAAACAGTCACAGGCAGCACATCAGCCCAAACTTAAAACCAAATAATCACAGCACACATGAAACACCACCCCACCCCTAGTCACAGCATGCATAACCCTAATCAGTGCTAAAAGAAAAGCCCCTACCCCCTAGTCACAGCATGCATAAACCTAATCAGTTCCAGCACAGCAGCAACCACCCCCAGTCACAGCATAGTCACATGTATTGCCCCACCCAAAGCCCAGCCACCAGGGCCGGAACTAGGGGTAGGCAGAGTAGGTGCCTGCCTAGGGCGCAATCACTGGGGGGGGGGGGGGCGCATATTGAAGGGGAAAGAATTTTTTTTTTTTTTGGTAGAAGTATTTTATTAACCCACCTTTTCTTTAATAAAACTGCCGCCCCAACCCCCCCCAGGCATGATGAGTTTTTGTTTTACTTTTGGGACCCAGGAGCGCACCGCCCCACAGCTCCCTGCAGCGCCGCTTACCTCCGTATGCCTGCACATGCGTATTAGGAAGTGGCGCGCACACCCATACGCAAGCGCGTCATTCGAAATCAAGGCAGCCAGAGGAACAGAAGGCGCAGGGGAGCGGCGGTGGGTGGTGGTTGCGCTGTGAAAACGTTGAGGCCTGAATGAGCAGGACTGCTGTCTAGGACCTGGGAGTTCACTGACAATTCTTGAAAGCTGCTGCTGCTGCTGCTGACACAGGTACAGATGGGGGGGCAATATGAGGGGTTGGGTTGGCTGCTGGCACAGGTACAGATTGGGGGGCAATATGAGGGGTTGACTGGGCTGCTGCTAGTACAGGTGGGGGGGCAATATGAGGGGTTGGCTGGGCTGCTGCTGGCACAGGTACAGATGGGGGGCAATATGAGGGGTTGGCTGGGCTGCTGGCACAGGTACAGATGGGGGGGCAATGAGAAATTGGCTGCTGCTGGCACAGGTACAGATGGGGGTGCAATATGAGGGGTTGACTGGGCTGCTGGCACAGGTACAGATGGGGGGGCAATATGAGGGATTGGCTGCTGCTGGCACAGGTACAGATGGGGGACAATATGAGGGATTGGCTGCTGCTGACACAGGTACAGATGGGGGGCAATATGAGGGGTTGGCTGGGCTGCTGGCACAGGTACAGATGGGGGGCAATATGAGGGGTTGGCTGGGCTGCTGGCACAGGTACAGATGGGGGGGCAATATGAGGGATTGGCTGCTGCTGGCACAGGTACAGATGGGGGACAATATGAGGGATTGGCTGCTGCTGACACAGGTACAGATGGGGGGCAATATGAGGGATTGGCTGCTGCTGGCACAGGTACAGATGGGGGGCAATATGAGGGGTTGGCTGGGCTGCTGGCACAGGTACAGATGGGGGGGCAATATGAGGGGTTGGCTGCTGCTGACACAGGTACAGATGGGGGCAATATGAGGGATTGGCTGCTGCTGGCACAGGTACAGATGGGGGGCAATATGAGGGGTTGGCTGGGCTGCTGGCACAGGTACAGATGGGGGGGCAATATGAGGGGTTGGCTGCTGCTGACACAGGTACAGATGGGGCAATATGAGGGGTTGGCTGGGCTGCTGGCACAGGTACAGATGGGGGGGCAATATGAGGGGTTGGCTGCTGCTGACACAGGTACAGATGGGGCAACATGAGGGGTTGGCTGCTGCTGACACAGGTACAGATGGGGCAACATGAGGGGTTGGCTGCTGCTGACACAGGTACAGATGGGGGGGCAATATGAGGGATATTGGAATGCAGGGGGGGGCGCTGATTGTAGCCCTTGCCTAGGGTGCCAAAATACCTTGGCCCAGCCCTGCCAAGCCCAAGTAGATAGAACTAAAAAATGGGTAGCTGCCATTATGCACCCAACATATTGCCCCCATCTGTACTGTGCCAGCAGTAGCCAATCCCTCATATTGCCCCCATCTGTACCTGTGCCAGCAGCCAAGCCACCACTCATATTGCCCCCCCATCTGTACCTGTGCCGTGCCAGCAGCCAAGCCACCCCTCATATTGCCCCCCCATCTGTACCTGTGCCAGCAGCCAAGCCACCCCTCATATTGCCCCCCATCTGTACCTGTGCCAGCAGCCAAGCCACCCCTCATATTGCCCCCATCTGTACCTGTACCAGCAGCCAAGCAACCCCTCATATTGCCCCCATCTGTACCTGTTCCAGCAGCCAAGCCACCCGTCATATTGCCCCCATCTGTACCTGTGCCAGCAGCCAAGCCACCCCTCATATTGCCCCCATCTGTACCTGTGCCAGCAGTCAAGCCACCCCTCATATTGCCCCCATCTGTACCTGTGCCAGCAGCCAAGCCACCTCTCATATTGCGCCCATCTGTACCTGTGCTAGCAGCCAAGCCACCCCTCATATTGCCCCCATCTGTACCTGTGTCAGCAGCAGCCAACCCCTCATATTGCCCCCCCATCTGTACCTGTGCCAGCAGCCCAGCTGTACCTGTGTCAGCAGCAGCAGCGTCTCAGTGAACTCCCAGGTCCCCGCCAGGCCAGCAGTCCTGCTCACTCAGCCTCAGGCCTCGACAATTTCAGAGACAACCAACCGCCACCGCACCCCAGCGCCTTCTGTTCTTCTGGCTGCCTTGTGTTTCAATGACACGCATGCGTAGGGGGTGTGCGTGCCACTTCCCAATACGCATGTGCAGGCGCACGGAGGTAAGCGCCAGTATAGGGAGGGGAGGTGCACTCCTGGGACAATTAAACAAAAACTAATCATGCTAGAGGGGGCGGCGGTTTTATAAAGGCCAAGGTGGTGAACTATTGAACTATAAATACAACTACAACTAAATAAAAAAAAAAAAATTAAAAAAAAATTATTTTCCCCTTTATTGTGTGCCCCCCAAGTGATTGCACCCTAGGCAGGCGCCTACTCTGCCTACCCCTAGTTCCGGCCCTGAAGGTATTGTACCCTCGACAGAAGGTTACTATGTGAACAATTAATGTGATAGAAATGGGTGAGTGTGAAGTGCACATAACCAGGTGAACAAGAAGGACTAAAGGACCCAAAAAGTGAAATAAAAGGTAAAAAATTAAAATAATTAAGAATGGCAATAACCAAAATAACGTAGAGACCATAAATCTGGACATAAATCATAATTACTTGGAGGATGGAAAGACCAATATCAGTTATTAAGGATTAGAAATTAAGAAATCACAACAGAGAAAACATTTTTTAGTCATTAAATGTTAAAGGCCACAGTGTGGCAAGTCATTGCAAGACATTCAAGTACATCATGTTCCTTGTTTAGATGAAAATAGAGAGGCGAAGTAATTCATTTAGACCATGCGAGGCAACCGTGTCCAGTTTGAAGATCCATCTTGCCTCCACCTTGAGTAAGTCCAAAGCTCTATCCCCACCCCTTCTTGGTATGGGTACATGGTCGATCAGCATATGTCGGAATTGTGGAAGCGAGTGTTTAGCCATCAGAAAATGTTTAGCAACCGGTTGGTCAGCCGAACCCAAGGAGAGAGCTGAGCGCATAGCACATCTGTGGTTGTTGATTCTGTCTCTGTACGTGGTGGACACCTTTCCCACATACGCCAAACTGCAGGGGCACCAAGCCATGTACACAACATATTGACTGGTGCAGGTCAGTCGATGCCGGATTTTAAACCGTTGGCCAGTATGTGGATGTCTAAAGAAAGAACCCTGTACCATACCATTGCTTGTCTGACACCCAGTGCACTTAAAACATCCAGGTTTCTGTAGTTTGTTCAACCAGGTAGAGGGAGCTGGTGGAGGTTTTAATATGGGGAATCCAGAATAGGTAGAACTGTCTGTCTACTCCAAACTACCAAGTTGCAATGCTTTCTAAAGTTATTGGTTTTTATCATTTGTGAAATTTCTTAATAAACACTTCAAAGCTTCCAGTCTATAGTATCTTATCTCCCACATATCACCCTAAATATAAGGGGTCCATTGAACAGTTTAATGCCCAATATGTATATGTTTACCTAAGTATGTGGCATGTAGGGGCCCCAATGTGAACATACCCCCATATGATCTCTACCAGGTAGAGGGAGCTGGTGGAGGTTTTAATATGGGGAATCCAGAATAGGTAGAACTGTCTGTCTACTCCAAACTACCAAGTTGCAATGCTTTCTAAAGTTATTGGTTTTTATCATTTGTGAAATTTCTTAATAAACACTTCAAAGCTTCCAGTCTATAGTATCTTATCTCCCACATATCACCCTAAATATAAGGGGTCCATTGAACAGTTTAATGCCCAATATGTATATGTTTACCTAAGTATGTGGCATGTAGGGGCCCCAATGTGAACATACCCCCATATGATCTGTCATTTCAGCTTCTGCAAAATCAACACATTTACATCATTTTGTGTGGGATAAAGCTAGAAAAAAAAGAACACTCACCCCAGAAAGCCATATATTTTTGGAAAGTACAAATTCCCCCAAATCTAAAATGGGTACCCATGTCTTTCTACTCCAAAGTAGCAAGCCGAAAAGCTTTCCTAAATTTGGCAATTTTGAAAATATTTCTAAAAATCCTCTCAAAGCTTCCAGTTTGCAGCATCTTATCTCCCATGTATCATTAGGTACCACGGTAAAACACACTGAATTTGAACGCCAGGGGTCCAGTGAACAGTTTGATGCCAATATGTATAAGTTTACCTAAGTATGTGGCATGTAGGGGCCCCAATGTGAGCATACCTTATATTTTCTGCCATTTCTGTCATTTCAGCTTCTGCAAAATCAACACATTTACATCATTATATGTGGGATAAAGCTAGTAAAAAGTACACTCACCCCAGAGTGATTTTTATGACATTTCCAAAAATCACCTCAAAACTTCCAAGATAAAACACACTAAAAACACACTAAATTTGAACCCCAGAGGTCTACTGAACAGTTTGATGCCCACTGTACATAGGTTTATCAAAGCACATGGCACTTAGAGACCCCAAAATATACCTTGTGCATACTAATTTCATGGCTTACCTTTACCTAATTCATAACCACATGGCAGTTTTATGTGGGATAGAAACTGCAGAAATGTAGGGTGACCATATATTTTTGGAAAGTACACATTCTGACAAATCCAACATGGGTGAAGAGTCCTTTCTACACCAAAGTACCAATCTGCAAAGCTTTCCTAAATTTAGTGGTTTCTATGACATTTCAGAAAATCGCCTAAAAAAGGTTGCTGTATTTATCTCAAACAATTTCTTGCATACAAGGGCAAATGTCTCCATATAGGAACACCAGAGGTCCACTGAACAGTTTGATGTCCTATATGCATAGATTTACTGAACTATGTGGCATACAGGGGTACCCAAATAAAAATAGTGCATATGAATTTTCACAAATGACACTCTGGCTCGTGCAGTTTTTGCACCCGGTATGTGTATTATGTGCCATAGAACCCCCTAACCGTATGGAGACCCTAGAAAACCATATATTTTCCAAAAATACACATTCTGACAAAACAAAAATGGGTAAATACATCTTTCTACTGCAAACTACCAAACTACAAAGCTATGCTAAACAGAACAGTTTTTATAACATTTCTGAAAATAGTCACAAAGCTTGCATTTTGCCCCATTATGTACCCCCACATTTCATAACATACCAACATAAAACACTCTAAATATGAACACCAGGGGTCAACTGAACAGTTCGATGCCCAGTATGCATAGATTTACCAAACTATGTGGGGTACAGAGGAAGCCAAATTGAAATACAGCAGACAAAATGTCCATGTGCAAAGACAAGTAACAAAGAACAATGTGAAATGCAGTAAAATTGCTAAAATCCATGTTTTTTTTTTCCTAGTGATATCTGCAGTCAGAATCACAGTTTGAGTATTTTGGCTTGGGCAAATTAGTTTTACAGACAAAGTCAAGCAAACAACAACTATGCATAACTGAAAATGCAATAAAATGGCTACAAATGCAATAAAATGAATAAAAATGCACCAAAATCACAGAAAATTTAATAAAACCACAAAAATAATACACAAAAGGTATTGTGCAGTGCGGTTAGCAAATATGCTATCCACAATGGCAATAAAACATTTTTTTCAGGCAAGAAAAAAAATGATGCAATAAAAAAAAAAAATTACTAAATTGCAGTAAGTTTGTAAGTGTGTGTGTACACATGGCAAAATGTGTTTTGTGTGCATGTGTGCGACTGTGCAAGTAAGTGTTAGTGCTGCAAGTGCTGTGAATGTGTGAAACCCCCCAGCCCCCCCAAAATGTAATAAGTGTGTGATTGTGTGTGTATCTGGCACTAACCTGGGCACAAGCAGCTGGAGATCACAGGAGGGACACAGAAGATCACAGGCACAGCAGCTGCAGTCGGGTCCGGTGTGTGGGCGGTACAGGAAGTGAGGGGAGAGCTCAGGAAGGAATCTACGTGTCAGGCTTTTCCCATGGGGCCCCTGGGCGATCACGCCCCAGGGGCCACTATTTACCCCCCTCTGCTTGTTCCCTAGGGGTTTTTTTACCCCGCGCTCGCTCTCTGCTCTTAAGCAGCAAGCACGAAGAACGAGCGCAAGATAAAGAAAACATAGCTCCTACATGCTTGGCACTTAACATCTTTTTATGCCAGCTCGTAGGAGCTACGTCGTTGGCAGGGTAAGGGTTAATGAGTGCCCTGCTGTACTTTTTTTTTAAACCAAAAGGCATCATTAAATATTCATAATGTCCATCACAAGTATTAAAGGAAAACTATACCCCCAGAATGAATTCCATGAGATTGGTAACACCTCTACCTGGGCTGCTGCTGCTAGACCCCTGTCTCTGTGTGGCGTAGTGGAGGCATCAGAAGTGTTAGACTGGAAGGCCTCCAGCAGTTTGGACCACAGAGCCCTTTTCAAGTAACCCACCCTCCTTTTCCTTGTACTGTTGGTCAAGCATAGTGGCCACCCAGTAATCCTCCTGTTCTCTGATGAACCATATCCAGAGATTGCTCCAGAGGCATTTAGAAGAGGTGACCCTGACCAAACTCTTCTTGACTGCCCTCTAGATGCAGCAGGTCACAGAAGCATAACCTGCTCATCCAAAGCACAGGAGGACGAAGTGGCCATGTGGGGTTTGCCCTTAACCCCATGAGGCACCTCTAGCCTGAGGGGAGTGCCCCTGCCCGCACTCTCCCCAGCACCCCCCAGGGTGACCCAGTGCACAGTATAGGATTTATACTACCCCTGCCCATGCCTGCTGGTCCATGTGTCTGTGGTGGAGTGCACCCTGCTGCCATGATCCAGGGACACATTCTCCACCACCTACAGGTGGAGGGCAGGGATGGCCATCCTGGCAAAATAATGGCAGCTGGGGACCTGCCAGTTAGGGGCAGCGCAAGCCATCAGCTGTTGTTAGGGGGCTGCATCAACAAGCTGATAGAGAAGCAGCTGCACTGCCAGAAGCTTTGCTAGGCAGGCATTGACCCTCTGCACTTGAAAAAACCTGGTGCGGTTGCGCAGAAGGTGGCAGTGAGGAGGAAGAGACAGAGGGGGCTGCAGAAGAGGCAGAGCTGAACAGTGGCCAACTGTTGTGAGCCTCAGAATTCTCTTCCCTTGCTACAGGGATTGAGTAGCTGCCACCTCTTCCCTGAGGAATGGGAGGAGGTGGCCAGGAAGCACCACTGCCCCCCGGTGTCATTCCACTTTGGTGCTGCTCCCACGTCATCCTGTGATGTGACGACATTTCATATGGGAACTTAAAGCTGATGCTCCGATATGTGACCCTGCCTGCCCCCTACAAACTTTCTGCCAGCGGAGCTGGCACACTGCTTCCGACTCTGGCATGTGAAAAATGCCCACACTGCTGAAGTGCAGGCCACCACCTTGCCTGCTGCGATCCAAAGACTGATGGTCCCTGCCCATATGCCCACAGCTTTTGGACCCAGGTGCAGTGCTGCCCTGTTGCCTGGTCCCCCAGCAGTGGTTGGTGGGGTCTTCTGCTTCTGTGGGGCCAGCTCTTCATCAACATCAGTAAAAGTACAGGAAAAGTTGCTGTACCGTGCTAGCCAGTCAAAATGTTACAGGGCAACCCTTTTGAAATTGATACCTTTATTGGCTAACTAAGATATAGCAAGCTTTCAGAATATTTTAGTTCCTTTTTCAAGCAGATTACAATGAAGCTGTGGTGCTCTCTGATATACATACAACATTCAGCTCATAGATCAAATAACCAGAAAAAAGAAATACCCATCTGTGTGCGATGTTTGTATTTCTGGCTTGGTGCAGGCAGTTCTTAATCTACATAATTCACCATAAATCCAAGACCCAGGTTCAGTCCCTTACATAGTTACATTTGGTTGGGGATTGTATGCGACCACTAGAGGAACCAGATTTATCTCTGTTTTTTTCTGTATTGTAGAAGTAGATTTCTGGGAACCCTGGTGGCTATATGAATGTATTGATCCACAATCCTTGGGTTGTAGCCCCTGTTAATGAAGTCTGCTTTGTGTGTTTTTAGGTGTAGATGATGGAGTGTTTAGTGTGGTCAGAGTGAAAGCGTTTATACATTAGATATGATGATTTGTCACTTGGCTTCCGATATATGGTGGTTTGTATAGTAGAAAGTAAATTTGAGTAGGGGAGTAGTTTAGTTTCAAATTGATAGTTATGAAATTGTTTGTGAAACTGAATGAATTCTTGTTCAGTACCTGTCCAGATTATGAATATATCAAAGGCTTGGTGTAACAGGTGGAGAGGAAGTCCTCTACTAGTTTAGCCATGAAAAGGCATACTGGGGTGCAAAGCATGTACCCATACTGCATGAGATGGTAGACTATCCTTTTCCAGAAATTCTTTGCAGGCAGCTGTACCATCTTTATGTGGAATGTTTGTATAAAATGACATCAATTGTTGCCAACATGGTACCCTCTGGAAGTGGTCCTATACCTGCAAGTTTGTTTAGCAGATCCATTGTATCTTATTAATAGTTTGTTGTACGCGTTACAAAAGGTTTCAAGATCTACTTGATCCAGCCTGATATGCCCTTTGTCAGAGTGCCAATCCCAAATACTATAGGCCGTCCAGGGTTGCCTTCTTTGTGTGTTTTAGGAAGCATATAGAGGATTACAGTTTTGGGAGTTTCTGTTATCAAATCCCCAACTAAAGACCCTCAGAAAAATAGCCAAGTATCTACAGTGTACACTTCATAAGGATATGAGGCTCCAAAGAATATCCCAAGACCCACCACCTATAGCATTCAGGCTGCCCCCAAAATTAAAAAGTCTAATAACAAGAAGCACCCTTATACACCCAACAAAAATGGAACAAAAAACAATGAAAAACCTGCCCACACATCTTGAGACTGGTCAAAGCCTGAGAGAGAGAGAAATACAAACCACCACTTTAGGATACCATTCCAACAGTCCTCACCATCAAAAAAATTATTTAAGAATCTTTAATACAGAGAATGAAAGAAAGGTATGGGAAAACAAATAAAAAGGGACTGAACCTGGGCCTTGGATTTATGGTAAATTATGTAGATTAAGAACTGCCTGCTCCAAGCCAGAAATACAAACACAAATCTGTAGAGACACTGGACCAATTGATCACATGGAATTACTTCACACTTCAGTAATTTACCCTAATTTGTATGCAGCCACTTTGATCCACATTATCGTGTACCTTATCTGTTTGTCCCTTGCAGGTCCCCTTATATATGACTTCACACCTCGCACACAGATGGATAATCCTTTTTTTCTGGTTATTTGATTTATGAGCTGAATGTTGTATATATACAGTATATATATATATATATATATATATATATATATATATATATATATATATATATATATTATATATATATATATATATATATATATATATATATATATATATAAATAAGAGAGAAAAACTGCTTAATTGTAATCAACTTGAAAAAGGAACTAAAATATTCTTAAAGCTTGCTATGGTTATCTTAGTTAGCCAATAAAGGCATCACCTTTATAGCACTTTTGTTTTTTTGTTTTTTTTTTTTGTATTTCAACACATCTTTATTGAATAGCACACAATGTAGTTACAGCATTATTGTCGTAATGATAAGAGCATATGTTTACCATCAAATGTTCTTAGTTATAAACAATAAGTGGTATAGGGTAATAAAAGAGGGGAAGAGAAGTAGGCCAATGAAGAAGGGGAGACAGAAGAACCAAAGACCATCAGAAGGCCAAGTTCGGGAAGGATCAAGGAGGAAGGATAGAAGAGGGAGAGGAGAGAAGAGGGGACAGCACTTTTGTTTTTTATTTCAAAAGGGTTGCCCTGTAACATCATCAACAACACACATTTTCCCCTCTGAACTGCTGCGGTTATCCTCCTAAGCTGGCACCCAGGGTCTGTCCCCATCATCCTTAAAATCCTCCCCCAGACCAGACCCTGCATTGTATGTGGCATCCACACTCCAGCAACCTGCTGCCCTGCTATTAGGGGACCCTGCCTAACAACCCCTACTGCTGATGTGGTGGGCTGTGCCACATACTCCTCTTCCTCAGAGAGGAATGCGCCCCCCATACCTGTCTGCTACTCAAAAAGGTCCTGGGTGTCTGGGCCCAAGTCCATTTCAGCATCAAATAATAAGGGGGATGGGGTTCTCCAAGCACTGAGCTGGCAGGTGACACCACCTCCTGCCATTCACTTGTGCCTGCAGTAGATGAGGTAGCTTGGGTGAGCCAGTCTATGACTGCCTCTGCCTGCAGTGACTGGATAGGTAGTGGAGTGGTGTTAAAAAAAAGTCCTGCAAGTGCAGTTGCACCACTGCTGTTCTACATTGCCCATACTGGACATAGCATGTGAGCTGGGCTCTTGTGGGATATCTTATGCAGCATGCCCACAGCCAGCATCATGGCCTCTCCCACCCTCACCGCCCATCCCACACTTACCTCCCCTCTCCCACGGCCCTTGATATTGGACCGCACCTAAACAAAATAAGGGGGTTTTAGATATTTGGAAGAAGGTATGGATAAATAAATGACTACACTAAACCCCTCAGTAGCAGTGTGCACCCGCAAGGGACACACAAACAGACAAAGACAAACAAGAGTAGCCCTAACAAGGGCTCTTGGGTCTCACGGGGAAGCAGGCAAGCAGAAGAGTGAAAGTAGTAAACTGAAATCCACAACTTCCACTTGCACTGACTCAGATAGCTAACTCCAACAACATCTACTTTAGCTCAATAAAACAAAGTAACACACTCCTAGCTCCTACACTATCCACAAGCAACAACGCACGAGTAATGGCCGCCTCTGCATCTCCTTATATAGGCAGTGGGAGGGATCAGATCCAATTGGCTGACGTAAAAGGAAAGGGGAAGGCTAAAATGACGTGTCCGTTTGTTACAAAATATTTTGGCGTGGTAGGCGAAACAAGCCAAATGGCAAATTTTTGACAATATAAATTTCACCATCGACGAAACTAACAAGTTTGCCACGAATCTAACCATGGTGATTTTTTTTGATCATCACTAGTTATTTATAATGCAGGATACAGAGGCCAAAAAAAAGGAGGGGGAGGTACATAGGTGGTATGGACAGGGCTCTGCCGCACCTCCTATTATTGCTCTCTGCACCAATCCCTGGATTTTTGCCCAGTAAGTGGCCACTAAGGAATTGTGCAATTGCAATTGAGCCCTTGTGCTTTGTGGTCAACTCATAAAATCAATGATATAAATATTTCCACAAAAGGTCTTACAACTTTTATTTTCTTTTACAGCTAAAAAAGCCATTTGGACTTGCAGTAGATGTTGGTTGTGGAACAGGGCAAACTTCCAGATCTCTGGTTCCTTATTTTCAAAAGGTTTTGGGGACAGATATAAGTGAAGCCCAAATAGAACAGGCCAATCATGCAGATGGTTTTCCAAACTTGGTCTACAGGTAAGTTCCATGAAAAATATGTTTGATCATTGATATTTGTGATGTAATTTGGGGGGCAGCATGTACCAGATGGACTTAAATTTTAAAGCAATCAGTCCCTTAACATGAGGCACTTCTGTGTCTTCAGTCAATATTGTATGACTATTGTACAATTTGTTTCACTAAATCCACAGGCAATTTTGAAAGACTGCACATTAACTTTTCATTGTGTGTAACTCTGTGTCTCTCATACATGTAAAGATATTACTTTACTAAACAACTAACTTTAGTGTGATCTGACAGAATTGCCGAATTATGAGTTTGGTGTACACTGAACAATCCTACATCTGGTGATCTTTTTTTTTTTTTTTTCCAACATTGGCCAGAAAATTGATGGCAGGTTTTAAAATCTTCAGGACAGATTTCAATCACTATTGGATCTATTTGGAAACTGCACTTGTACCGACAATTTTTGGTACAAAGTTCATTTCAATAAATTACAGCAGTAAGGGTTTAACTCTTTATGTAAAGCGGCAGCTCCTTTCACACAGATAAGAGACAGGTACACAGAATATAAAACTGAAATCTGATGTGGTTGTTTGTCTGTAAGTATTCTATTTTCTTCATTTCTTATCTTTTTGAAGGGCAAACTGTCAAATGTGACTATTGTTGTACAACCTATGTTTAAATAATTTGTCATTATTCATCTTACATGTTTAATGCAAAACATCAATAAAATGTTTTAAAAAAGAAAAAAGAAAATCTGATGTGGTAATTTATATTGGGTTAATTTATTTTATTTTGATTTATTGTATTTATTTTATTATTATAATAATTTATTAGTATTTATTTGTTATATTTGTTATTTATTTAATTATTTATTTAGTTAATTTATTTTAGTAGATTTAGTTTGGGTAATTTAGTTCAGTATTAGTTACCACACCCCCAACGTATTGTATTCTGTACTTGAATACTACTACTCAGTCTTGAGGATACAGACATTTGACTCATCATAATCATGTATATTACCATTGGGCTGAGATTATAATGCCCTTATATAAACAACATGCTGAATAATGAAATATGATCTCCCCTTCCACCCTTTTTTTTCCCTCCCTTTTTCTCTTCCTCCTCAACTACATCTTTGTGTTTATGCAATTTACATTTTAATGACTTACAACCACTCTCTTTTCATTTTGTAAAATACATATAACTTTATAAGGATTGTATTGTAGATATGTTACTCTTTTATGTTCTTCCTAGTTTGGTTTAAAGTTAGAATTAATTATAGTTGAGTTTTGCATTACTAGACATCAATTCTATGCTGGATGCTGATTGATATTTTCTTACCCCTCCCCATTCCCTGCCCTTTTTTTATTTTTATTTTTTATGTGATTTATATCCCCATGGCCTAAGGCCTTCGTGCCAGTAAGCAAGAGCCCCCCTGGCCTTTTGAAAACATATACCTAATACCTGACCCCTCCACTACTTATACCTGAATAGTTCCTACAGGTACAGTGCCACCAGTCTACACCTAGTAGTGGCATAATTTAGTTTTTCCCTATTCCTTCTCTTTTCTTTTACATTTTACCTCCCTTTCCTATACTTTGGTCTCTTCCCTTATTCACAGTGCTATGTCTATACAAACACCTTGTTGTTTTTTTGTTTGATGTTTGTTTTATTCTTTCTTCACTTCCCCCCTTTCCTTTACACCAACCATCTATGGCTCCTACATTAGCAATACGCTGGACATGTTCAGTGTTATCAGTATTAATGCTAATGGTCTAAATCCACCTCAGAAACAAATCCTACTTTCATCTGATCTTCAGAAAGCCAATGTAGCCTTTATGTAAGAAATACACGTTAAAGAGGGATTAGTACCTTAATGGAATAACAAACACTTCCCAGATATCTATACAAGTACTGTAAACTACAATCTGCTGTACTGCTGAGTACGAGGAGTAGTGATAATTTTTACTCGTAACTTTGGATTCACTGTAATAGAAAGAAAAAGTGATACATCTGGTAGTTTCCTTTTTTTATTTTAACCTTTTTACTGCCAACGACGTATGGGATACGTTGTGGCAGAAAAAGGGCTTAAATGCCAACGACGTGTCCCATACATCGTTGGCATTTAAAGGCTTCTCTCTGCAGCGGCGGCATGTGCCAGGGGGGCTGTCATGTGGGTCCTGCAATGCAATCATCGCAGGACCATCCTGGAAGCAGCAGACACGATTGCATCGCGTCTGCTGCTTCCTACTTCCCCCCAATGCCGCCGCCCACTGGAGCCTGGAGGACAGAGGCGATCGGGTGCTTCAAGACAGGTAAGGTGTTTTTTGCACTTACATACATTTATACACATTTACACACACTTACAGCACACAATTTAGCAGGGTTTTTTTTGTTTGTATGTTTGTTTGTTTTTTCATTTTTCACACTTTTATACACTTATTTACACTCATATACACACTTACACACTGTCACACAACTTTTACACATGTACACACATGTATACACAAACACTTTGTTTTTGTTTATGTTACTATGTTACTATGTGACTTATTTTGTTGTTTCACTGATTTGCACTGATTTTTGTGGTTTTATCACATTGTATCCCTGTATAAGTGTTCCTAATGTGTTTTTAGCATAGCTTTGCCAGGTGTAACTTGGTGTACAAAAATAACTTTACCTATTTTGAATTCATCAGAATGTGTACTTTCCAAAAATATATGGTTTTCTGGGGGTCTGTGTATAGTTAGGGGGGGTTACTGCACATAATACGCTGTCAGGGGGCTCTGTGCAAAAGCTGAGTTGGCAGGCAAGAAATCCATATGTGCTATTTTCATTTGGGGTCAGTACTTACCGCAGAATTTGGTATATCTATGCATATTGGGCATCAAACTGTTCAGTAGACCATAGGTGTTCCTATTTGGGTGATTTGCCTTTGTACGCAAGAAATTGTGTGAGATAAATGCAGCAAATTGCAACATTTTTAGGCGATTTTCTGAAATGTCATAAAAACCAATAACTTTAGGAAAGCTCTGCAGATTGGTACTTTGGTGTAGAAAGGACTCTTTACCCTTGTTGGATTTGTCCGAATGTGTACTTTCCAAAAATATATGGTTTTGTGGGGGTCTCTGTATAGTTAGGGGAAGTTTTGGCACATAATACACTGACAGGGGGCTCTGTGTGCAAAAGCTGAGCTGGCAGGCGAGAAATCCTTACGCGCTATTTTCATTTTGGGTTCAGTACATACCACAGACTTTGGTATATCTATGCATATTGGGCATCAAACTGTTCAGTAGACCTTAGGTGTTCCTATTCGGGGTGATTTGCCTTTATCTGATCTTTATCAAGAAATTGTGAGAGATAAATGCGGCAAATTGCAACATTTTTATGCGATTTTATAAATGTCATATAAATCTGCAAACTTAGGAAAGCTTTACAGCTTGGTACTTTGGAGCAAAAAGAAATGTTTACCCATTATAGATTTGGGGGGATGTGTACGTTCCAAAAATATATGGCTTTCTGGGGTGAGTGTACTTTTTTTGTAGCATTATCCCACATAAAGGATGTAAATGTGTTGATTTTGCAGGAGCTGAAATGATAGATCATATGGGGGTATGTTCCCATTGGGGCCCCTACATGCCACATACTTAAGGTGGCCACACATGTGGCGATCTGACGAAGATCGTCAGATCCGCCCCTAAACTTCAGGGCTGAAACAGGCTGATAAGGAGGTAGAAACAAAAGGATTTCTACCTCCTTCTGCCAATTCAGCACTGAACGCAGATTTTGGTCAGTCGCCTTCAGTGGCGCCCGATCAAAATATTTTAACTGGCCCGATCGCCGAGTCGACCGATATCAGCAGCTTCCTGCGATATCAGTCGACTCGCCGACTTGCAATACACACACCAAATATCGTACGAAACGAGGTTTTGTACGATATTATCGGTGTGTGTATGGCCAGCTTTAGGTAAACCTATACATATTGGGCATCAAACTGTTCAGTGGACCCCTGGTGTTCAAATTTAGGGTGTTTTATCTCGGTACCTAACACTACGTGGGAGATAAGATGCTGCAAAGTGGAAGCTTTGAGGGGATTTTTGGAAATGTCATCAAAATTGCTAAATTTAGAAAAGCTGTGTGGCTTGGTACTTTGGAGTAGAAAGACATGGGTACCCATTTTATATTCGGGGGAATGTGTACTTTCCAAAAATATATGACTGCTGGTTTGAAAGAGGTGTAAAAGAGGCCATTCATGTCAAAGTGGAGAAACCATCCCTTAACAGAGGCGGGGGACTTCGACACCATCTGTCTGCTACATACAATGCTGTTCTAACATCTGTACCCCGGCAGTTTTTTAAGAACTCTTCACACATCCATTCATGCAACTCTAACAAGTAACACCTGTTTGAAGAGTTGCATGATACTTTGGTAATCCTTTCAAAGTAACTCCACAGCATTCACACCTCCGTGAGTTTCAGATGTCACCTTTCTGAAGAGTTACATAGTGCCATTGTGATTGGATTAGTGGAAGAGTATATATGCTGAGGACTTCCCATACCAGTCAGTTGAACTGAAGAAGCTGCTCGGATGAGTAGTGAAACGTCTTCAATGATTACCAAACAAGTCCAGTTGCTTTAAATTTATTTATACTAGATATGTACTTTTCTATAATTACAGCCTGCCTCAAGTAGGTGTTATTTTTCGCAGACAAATGCAATATTTAGCGTGCCTAAGTGTTTGTGAATCATGCGTTATTATTATTTCTGTGCGCTAATTAACGCAATGCGGTTGCACGCTAATTAACGCACGCGATATGTGACTTAACGCATGCGATAATACTTAATATGCGTTTTTTCGCGTCTATTTTAGTTTAAAAAAGCATACAAGCAGCGTTATGGCACTTTAATGAACCAACCCTGAGGTGGGGTAGCAGGGGTAGTCTGATTGTCAGTTTTATTACACAGCCTCTATACTTGGACACATCATTGATTGGTCCCACCACATTGATTCTAAATTATGGGTTGAGATAGAACAACAAGCAACCTTCAGCTACTACACTTACCTTGGCTAGACAAAAGACATAGATGAGTCAGATTTACAGACCATCCACTGCTCACTCATACTCTCTTGGTGTGGGATAATTGCCATCTACGATATAAACTTACTCATGTGCCGCTTTTGCAGAGAGTTTTTAGCAATGACAACACCCTGGGCAACTAGCCAGGGAGGCTGTCATGTCGGTCCTGCAATGCGATCATCGCAGGAGCGATCCCCTCAAGCAGCAGACGCGATCGCATACATGCTAATGGTATATTATCAGACTACATTGATATTCAAAATGGCACATGACAAGGATGTCCTTTGTTATCCACACTATGACTTTCTGCATGGCTTTCTGGGGTGAGTGTACTTTTTTGTAGCAATATCCCAAACTTCTGTTCTTTCCAGAAATGTATAATTTTCTGGCATAAACCTTCTGTTAGTGGAATTTTTGGCCTTGAAATCTAAAGTATGCAGCTTTCTGAAGCAGTGCTTTGGAAATTTGGTAGTGTACTTCTGGCAGTTTTGACCTATACAAGTGAGAAATCTCCATAAGACTTTCCAAGTCTTTCCAAGTTGTATTTCCGTGCATCAAATAATTTTTGTTTCTGCTATCTGGTATATAATGGAAAATTTGTTTTTTTTCTTTCTGGGGTGAGTGTACTTTTATATAGCATTATCCCACATAAAGGATGTAAATGTGTTGATTTTGCAGGAGCTGAAATGAAAGATCATATGGGGGTATGTTCACATTGGGGCCCCTACATGCCACATACTTAGGGAAACCTATACATATTGGGCATCAAACTGTTCAGTGGACCCCTGGCATTCATATTTAGGGTGTTTTATCTTGGTACCTAATGCTATGTGGAGATAAGATGCTGCAAAGTGGAAGCTTTGAGGGGATTTTTGGAAATGTCATCAAAATTGCTAACTTTAGAAAAGCTTTTTGGCTTTGTACTTTGGAGTAGAAAGACATGGGTACCCATTTGACATTCGGTGGAATGTGTACTTTCCAAAAATGTATGACTTTCTGTGGTGAGCATACTTTTTACTAGCTTTATCCCACATATAATGATGTAAATGTGTTGATTTTGCTGGAGCTAAAATGACAGAAATAATAGATCATATGGGGGTATGTTCAAATTGGGGCTCCTACATGCCACATACTTAGGTAAACCTATACATATTGGGCATCAAACTGTTCAGTGGACCCCTGGCATTCATATTTAGGGTGGTTATTTTATTTGGTTACTTTATGACCTGTAGGAGATAGGATACTATAGACTGGAAGCTTTAAAGCAATTTTTCAAAACATTTCACAAATTTTGATAATAACTTTAGCAAAGCATTGCGACTTGAAATTTGGTAGTGTACTGCTGGGAGTTTTTGACCTATACAATGAGAAATCTCCATAAAACGATATATATTTGGTATTGGCATATTCAGGAGACATGGGACTTTTCAAATCAGTTGTATTTTCGTGCATAAAATAATTTTTGTTTCTAGTATGTGTGTTTATATTATGGAAAATTAGATTTTTTTTTTTGCATTTTTAGACATTTAGAAGCCTATATCTTGTTACAGAATTGGAATTACACAAAAATTCTACCATATTTTGAAAGCTTAGGTTGTTCTGAAAAAAACAATATATTGTTTTCCTGGTAAACTAAAAGTCCCCCTGGGGAAAGGCCCCTAAAGTGAAACAGTGCAAAATGTTCAAAAACTGTCTGGCAATACAAGTTCCGCTTTGACCACAACAGCTGGCAGTAAAAGGGTTAAAAGCCTGAAATGAAATACATGTTTATTATATGTATATGGATATTTACAATGCTTTTCCTTTGGCTTGTTATTCTATTTTTCTCTGCATTTTAAGAATCAATTAAAATCATAATAAAAAAATAAAGAGTACACTATGATGTGCAAGTAGATGGATCTATACCCTACAAACCTTTACTCCAATAGGGTTAAATATTAATACAAACCTTTTTTTTTTTTTTAACTGACAGTTTTTAATATTCCATCATATAACACCCACATGTCAAGCTTTTGAGCATGTCTTGATTGAGATTAATGTCGCAACAAAGGCCTAAATAATGAAATATTATTATTGGCTTTATGTTTTTGAGAAAGCAAAAATGCTAGGAAAAAAAAGAAAGCAGTTAAGAGAAAGAAATGGGGTAAATCTAAGATAGAGAGCAAAAAAGAACAAGAACAAAGAAGGCATAAAAATAGTCATGCTGCTTCAATTATATGGACAACTAATAGTTTTTGATGATACTTTAAAAGGTTCAAGTCCAAGTTTAGAAGCACCGTTGACACTGATTTGGGTACTAAGCAGTCTATATTGTTATTTATTAACACTTGGGTCCAAAAGGGTATTAATTTAGAACAATTCCACCATATGTGAACCTTCCTGTCCACACTTTCTCCAACACTCCGTAGAAGTTGTTTGAGGATAAATGTTATAAACTCTTGTAGGGAGTAAGTACCAACGGTTTAATGCTTTTTTCAAATAAGCTGGCAATTTAGTTGTTGCAGTAATCAGATTAAAAGCACAGTTCCAGTCTATCAAGTCTATTGGGGTGGTGTAATCTTTTTCCCAAGCAGTTATATCAGCTTCTGGAGGTTTATTGGATAAGTCAGGAGAGTACAGCTGAAATACTAATTAATAGATTACATAGGGTAACTGGAGCACATCCTAACAAGTCAAAAGTGTGCCTTTCATTATTTTACAACTAAGGAGAAGATACTCTTAAAGGCCAGAGAAATCAAAGCTGTACAGGTAGAAGGTGATACTATTGAAATCCTTGCAGACCTAAATCCATCAAGACCTGGATCCCTAGAACTAACACGAACAAAGGGAAACTACTAACAACCTACTACAAGTCTTATGATTTCACTGGGGTACCCTGGAGGCCCCTAAACAATAATCAAGGGAGGAACTTTGCACTTTTTTTTAATGTGTCCCGCTGGCCCAGTCCGACCCTGTAAAAAACCAGGACATCTGCAATGATGTGCTTAGGGCAGATAGGGCAAAGATAACATCAGTACTAGAAGACAATTTTTGGTGACATCCAAAGGCAGCATATCACTAGAACAACAAAATATCGGTAAAGCATTGGAAAAGAAATGTTGTGGTTTGGGGCTGTTTGCTGTATCAGGGTGTGGTCAGCTTACTATCATAAACTATATATTCTGACTCCAGTAAGTTGTAGCAAGAAGAAATTGTCCACATCCTTTTCTTTACTGTACTTCTTCCTGAGCTTTACCATGCTTCCTAAGTTTAGACTGTCAGCATCAACTTGAAATAGTTTTGCTACATCTCTCACTTTATGGCCAATATCACCTGACTTTGAACTTATGAACCATTTAAAATCAACATACTGAGAGCACATGCGCACCATGACTGGGTAAAGACGTATTTCGCCTGAGCTCTGGATATATCTGGATATCTGAAGCTATACTGGATATATACACCTTCTGTGGGATGCACCTCCCCCCACCCTATATTATCCCTAAACGTTCCATATGTTTCCCATAGTGTAATTACATTCCAGACTTAAGGAACAATGGAGTATGTGAAGGTATGGCATGAATGGCAAGTTAATTGCACACTAGAAACGCTTTGCGGACTAACCCATTCAGGCCTGAAATATAACAAATGTTTTAATACCCAGTATTTGACACCTGGTAAGTATTGGTCTTCTTTAGCCAATTACAATTCTTGAAGAAGATTACTCAGTTATTGGAATTTAAGGTTATCATTTAATCTTTTGAACAAAGCATTTTCTATAGCTTCTGAGTTGTCATATGTCTTCTCTAAATTTTCTCAAGCAGCATTGAGGACTGCTGTCATAGTTATGCACATGTCCTTTCTAATTTTCATGTTTTAGAAAACTGAGAGCCTAACCATTTTACCAATAGGTCAAGTTCTTCTTTTGTGGGGATAACTTAGCCTTCTATTATTTGAATGTTGACCTCCAAGCTCAGTAGTTTTTAGGACGATCATCAAAGTTTGTAGATCAGGTGTTTATAAGCTCATAGTGGAACAGGTATTTGACAAAATAAGACTTTTCTGACCTTTCCATCTTAATGACCTGAGGAGTGTGTTGCAGCCTCATATCTAGTATTGTTACACTAGAGGTTACAGGAATGTATGGAGGTACAAATGCATTCAGTCCTAGAGGATGTTGAATGAGTGATGTTGTTACTTGTTGCTGTGAGGGAGCCATATAATGTAGAAGATTTTGTGCCAGGGAAAAAGGCTTTGTATCATGTTATGTATCCAAACTTGTGATGCCAGTATGTTGTTGTACACCAGTCTGTAGCTGTGTGGGTTGAGCACTGTAAAGGGTTCTAGCATATGCTAATTAGGGTTTAAATTTAGGGGAGGACATTTTTTCGCTGCACGGCAAATTTTAACCCTTCACGATCCTAATTAGCATATGCTAATAAGGATTTGGATTCGGTTCGGGATTCGGCAGAATCCATCAGGGTGGGTTCAGGGGTTCGGCAGAACCAAAAAAATGAAGGTTCAGTGCATCCCTAATAATTACGTCAAGTGCAATTTCACATTTTTGCTCATTTGTTTAAAAATGCAAGATCAGACAATGTTTGAAAACTGTCAAAAGCATTTCAGAGCATCATTTAGCTCAATGGAATTATCAGAAGTTGCATTAAAAAGCAACATACGATGCACATTCATGTTCCAAACTTCATCCAGCTTCCCCAAAAGTAAAGCCTTTTTAGTCTCATAATTTTCTTTTGCAGATGTTGGTTAGCAAGTTAAACCTTGTGCACTAAAAGAATGTAACGCTAGATGGCATGTGAAGTATACAAACAGAGTAAGCTATCAAATATATATGAAAAACTATATATGATCAAGGGGCAGCACACTCCAATTATCTGTTAAAATCCAACAAAAAGTGGATCTTGCAACATGAAATCCTAAATCTAAACATCCCTCTAAACATTCCATATGGAAGGCAGTGTAAACAAAAATATATTTAAAACTCACACTAAATCATATATGAATGCAATTTAAGCTAACAATTTATATGTTTTGCAGAGTTTCTGCAGCAGAGGAAATTCCAGCAGAGAATGCATCTGTAGATCTAATAACTGCGTGTGCTGCTGTCCACTGGTTTGATATTGAAAAGTTTCTAAAAGAGGTAATTAAGAAACTTTTTTTTATTGTAATAGTAAAGAAATGAATTTTCGTTCAATTTGTAAACAAAACATCGTACTAATTATTTTTTTACCTGATTTAAGTTAGATATTTCAGTTTATTCCAGTAAATGTAAATTGTCTCTGAAGATTTTGTAACCCTTTCTTGGCACACTCGGGCTGGATATACAGGAGATTTGTGTTCTCTGTGAAATATAGATACTGGGAACTGGGAAAAAGCGCAGTGCCTCAACCTAGTGGACACTGAGGAACACGCCTCAAGGGGATTTCCACTAGGAAATAATCACACACGGTTTGCAGCAATATCAAACTTTTGAAATAGAAGGTAGAACAGCTTTAGGGATAACTGATAATCCTGTCCTGAGGAACTTGTGTAGTCTATTCACTGCTGGCACAGTCTCTGTACTTGCCCAGCCCCAACTTGGATCCGGATAGACCCCAACCCTTAAATCAATTCAGTCCCTTCCCCAAGAGCTCTTTAGTCCCCCCAGGAAGAGCTACCTGCCCCAGAGTACCTTCCCTGTTGAAAAGGGTGGCTGCTCCCACATAGCAGGCAAACGGGCAATACCTGTTCACTCCAGAGGACAAACACACAGAAAGTTCCACAGAGGACTTTATACTTCCTGGCAGCCCAGCAGACTTTAATTCTTTCAAATCTGAACACCCCACACTTTGTACTGGCTGCTCACTCTGGATCTCCCTCTCTGCCTGGCAAACAACAGCAGGGGCTCCCTTTATAAACTGCTGGGCCCGCCCCTAGATTTTTGGCTCCAAACCTTAGGCACACCTCTCCCAGACGTGCACTGGGGCATCCAGCCAATCGGATCCCTCCCCAGTCTGTAGCTAGGCTGGATGAGGTCACAGACTGAGAAACAGGGGACAGAGTTCTCTGATCCCCTACAATTTCAAGCAATTATATTTTATTTTTTTCTACCTTATTAATCCACTTTAACTGATGAGACAGGCACAGGCTTAACTGGAGTTGGCATACAAGTAGAGTGACAAATGAAAGCCCAGGCAGTGAGTTGATCAGTGACCCAATCAGTGGCTGGATTATATTGCCTTAGCCAGGGGAGAATAAGAATGACTGGAGTGGTGGGATACTTAATGATCAGGAAGAAAATCTCCTCTGAGTGTAACCAGCCAACTCTCAGCAGCAAAGGCACAGTAGCAGAGATTAAGAGTCCAGGAGAAAAATCTTGCGACACATCATCCTCTCAACAGGCCTGGATTTGTGGAGAGGCCGCAATGGCCCGGGCCTAGGACAGCAGAAATTTAGGGGCGGCATGCCGCCCCACCACAACTAAATTTTGAAAATTTTGCCCCCATACGGAGCAAAGGGGACCTCTCCCAACTGCTCCGTATGGGAGTTTAAATGTTTGCGCATGCGCGGTCGTGCACTGCGTGGGGGTGCACACGTTTTTGCATGCGCGCTCCATGAGGAGGAGGGGGGGCGATCAAGGGGGGGTGACCTCGGGGCACATGGAACGCAAATCCGGCGCTGCCTCCCAATCCTCCACTAAACTACTTGCTACATTCATCAACAATTTAGACCTCTGTGATACATGAAGGTTGCATCACCCAGGTGGCAAAGCATAAAATGTTCTATTCCAATGTACAATACTCCTACTCTCACATAGTTCTTTGTCTCACCAATCCTAAAACCCTCCTCCATGTCACATATACTGACATCACCGAAATCTCATTGTCAAACCAGGTGGCAGTCATAGGTAAACTCACAGACAAACTGAACATCAATAAAATTAGGAGACTCAACGAATCTCTGTTACCAGTGAGGGAGCTAGTGTCTAAAAAGCAATACTATTTCCATACAACTGCACTGCAGATGTTAATAAAGCCACAGTGTGGACTGCATACAAAATGGTGATCAAACTAGCAGCTCAATAAAAGAAAAACCACAACCGAAAAAAACCCAAAAAGCCAATAGTCGAGCACTGCATCCACTCTGTGACACACATGGGAAACTAGTTTACAACTCTAATATAGCTCAAATGTTCCAAACCTACTATACAAAACTATGCAGGGAATACCACAGACCAGATTAAGACCTCTAACATATCCACCTTTGTTCGCTGATGACACACTTATTCACATTTTCACAACCCCAGACATCCCTTCCAAACCAAATCCAGTCTATTATGCATTTCTGGGAATCCACATAAACCACCCAAGTCATTAGCTATTTTACAAGGACTATCTGACAACAACCTGAAGCTGCTAAAACTTAACGTCAATTTTTGCTTGTTGAAAACAAGCATGAAATATTTGGGAGTCAAATTAGTTGATACTTAGAGCAACTATATAAGCTGAACTTTCCACCAATGTATACCCATCTTAAGTCCCTATTGCAGACGTATCCCTGTTAGGTAGGATCAATGTAGTGAAAATGGTAAATCTCCCGAAAATACTATACTTATTCAGAGCTCTTCCAATCCAGGACCCCAAAAGATATCCTAAAACCATCCAATCCAAAATTACTTCTTTTATCTGGCAAAACAAAAGATCCAGAATTTCCAGAAATACACTTGCAAGGTCCAAACTTAGAGGCGCATGGGGCTTACACATTATCCCATTATTAACATATATTGCCTAGCAGCCAGGTTAGCACAACTGGTACAGTGGAATTCAGGGGAATTTACATACAGATGGGTAGACATTGAAAACCCCTTAACCCAACCTTCCCAACCCTTGACCTTCCTTGGTTACATAGAAACACAGACCCCGTCCACAATCCAAACTCTCCCCTATGTTTACCACACTTTACAGATATGGGACCACTGCCTATATAAACCCTAAAATAAGCGGTACACCAAGCATTGTAATACCTGATCAAATACAAGCTACTGTTTTATTATTACAGAGAAAAAGGAAATCATTTTTAAAAATTAGAATTATTTTCTTAAAATGGAGTCTATGGGAGATGGCCTTCCCGTATTTTGAAACTTTCTGGATAATGGTTTTCCAGATAACAGATCCCATACCTGTATTGGCAAACAATCCACTTCATAAAATATATACTGTATAGCAACAGCCAAACAAACTAGATTCAAGATGATTTATGGTAATTAATCACTAAGCATTGATCTCTGAAAGCATTGATCTCTGAAATATACTGGTTATTGTGTCTCAACCAGACCCCAGATAAAACACGCTACCAACAAGAATTTGAAGCACACAAAAGGGAGAATCTCACAGACAGTCAATTTCAGTTGTTCAAGGTCATGGCACACATTTCACAAAATATAATCAGTAAGAAAGAACCTTACAAAATCCTTTATAGCTGGTACATTTCCCCAATGCAAATAATAAAATTAAATCTTGACTCTTAAGGAACTTGCATCTAGGGCTGCAGTGCTGTGGCTGACAACTGCCACAACTGGTGGAAATGCTCAGCAAATCTGGGCATATACATTTACCCTTCTATCACAGCTATTACAAAGACAAGAAAACCCCAATCCTTGGATTGTACTGCTGGGCAGACATCTGCCAGACACACCCAAACAGCAAAACAAACTCATTTATCAACTTTGCTGGGCCACAAAATAAGCTCTTTCTTCTATCTGTAAACACCTGGTCCCCAACCACAGATGGTGGAAAGGAAATTCTGGTGGACTGCAGCCAACAAAAAGCTTACATATATGCTGAAAGACAAGATAATAAGACTAAATATGGAACCCATGGACAATGGGGGTGTGGCTCCATTGAGTTATAGTAACAATATGGTTACAGCGGATACAGAAAAGGCAGATGTGCTAAACCAGTTCTTTCTTCTGTGTATACAGTAGAGGAGCCAGAGTGCCAAGTCCCACCCAATAGCTGCACTGTTGCCTCAGCTCCAACTACGCAGTGGTTGACACATGATATGGTGCTTAACCCTTTAAGTGCCACAGGACATAGAATCTACGTTCTGTGTATAAAAGTACCTAAGTGCCACAGGACGTAGATTCTACGTAGATCCTTCACTCCCCAGCCCCTAGACAATGAGCAGAGGTGGGGAACGAGTGGCCCCTGAGGTGTGATCGCCCAGGGTCCCCATAGGAAAAGTCAGGCACGCTGACATTTCCTACTTCCCCCTCCCTCTGAACACTCACTGAATTGCAGGGAGAAACTGCAGCGCAGACTCGTGGGTCCTTCCTCCCACCTCCAGAGGATCTGTGTGACTGCTTGTCCCAGGTAGGTGTTAAAAATCACACATACACACACATATTACACTAATACACACTTACACACACACATGGGTTTCACCCATTTGCAGCACTCACTTACTTGCACATGCTCACATGCACAAAAACAGATTTTGCCTAGTGTACTGACACTTGACAATTTTTTTTTATTCTTGCCTGAAAAAAATGTTTTATTTTGATTGCGGATAGCGTATTCGCTAACCGCACTGCTCAATACCTTTTGTGTATTATTTTGGTGTTTTTATTATATTTTCTGTGATTTTGGTGCATTTTTAGTCATTTTATTGCATTTTTAGCCATTTTATTGCATAGTTGTTGTTTGCTTGACTTTGTCTGTAAAACTAATTTGCCCAAACCAAAATACTCAAGCTGTGATTCTGACTGCAGATATCACTAGGAAAAAAAAAACATTGATTTTAGTGATTTCTTTTTGGATTGTAGCAATTTTATTGCATTTCACATTGTTCTTTGCTACTTGTCTTTGCACATGGACATTTTGTCTGCTGTCTGTTGTGGCTTCCTCTGTACACCACATAGTTTGGTAAATCTATGCATATAGGACACCAAACTGTTCAGTAGACCCCCCGGCGTTCATATTTAGAATGTTTTATGTTGATACGTTACAAAATGTGGGGGTTCATATTGAAGTAAAATGCAAGCTTTGTGCCGATTTTCAGAAATGTCATAAAAACAGTTCTGTTTAGCATAGCTTTGTAGTTTGGTACTTTAGTAGTAAGAAAGATGTATTTACCCATTTTTGTTTTGTCAGAATGTGTACTTTCAGAAAATATATTTTCTAGGGTCTCCGTACTGTTAGGGGGTCTTGTCGCACATAATACACATGCCGGTAGCTTATATTGCAGCGTATTCACTTTGTATGCACTAACTTCCTTTTGGAGTCTCTAAATGCCAGATACATTGGTGATCCTATGCATAGTGGCTATCAAACTGTTCAGTGGACCCTTGGCTTTCATATTTAGGATGTATTTTCTTGGTAACTAATGTTATGTGGGTGGTAAGGTGCTTGAAAGTGGAAGGTTTGATGCGATTTTTAGGTATTTCATCAAAACCGGCAAATTTGGGAAAGCATTGCGATTCTGTAGTTTGTTGTAGAAAGACATGGATACCCATTTTGAATTCACCCGAATGTGTACTTTCCGAAAATATATTGTTTTGGGGGATCAATGTGTTTTTTTGTGTTTTTACCCCACAAAAATCCAGTTATTTTGTTGAATTTTCAGTAGCTAAAGAGATCTCCGGGGCAATTTGTATGCACTACCTTCCTTTTGGGGTCTACATGCCAGATACATCGGTGATCCTATGCACAATGGCATCAAACTGTTCGGTGGACCCTTGGTTTTAATATTTAGGATGTGTTTTTTTGGTACCTAATGCTATGTGGGAGATAAGGTGCTTGAAATTGGAAGCTTTGAGGTGATTTTTTTGAATTTTCATAATTTTTTATAGAAACTGCTAAATTTAGGAAAGCTTTGCTGTTTGGTATTTAGGAGTTGGAAGACATGGTCAGACCAAATATATGGTTTCCTGGGGTAAACCTAATGTTCCAGGATATTCTGCTGTAATGCTTTGAAAATTTGGTAATATACTGCTGGGAGTTTTTGATCTATAGAAGTGAGAAATCTCCATAAAACTATACATTGGCATTGGCACATTCGGGAGACATAAGGCTTTCCAAATCAGTTGAATTTTTGTCCATAAAATAAAATATGTTTCTGGTATAAATCCCCATATCTTGAAAAATATAAATTTTTCCTTTTTTTTTTTTTGTATTTCAAGCTCTAAATCTTGTTCCAGAAGTGGAAATAGTTTGCCTCTCTAAACTTAAGCCTTCCCCCAGTAAAAGCCCCTAAATTGAGAGAGCACCGAATGTTTACAAAACGTCTGGCACCGAGGGGAACCGAAATATGAAATTCTGCTGGTACTTAAAGGGTTATACAAGATAAATGTAAACAAGGCACCTGGGCCAAATGGAATACACCCTCGGGTACTGAGAGAGCTATTGGCAGATATACAGTGGCCTTTGTTTCTGTCCTAGGTTTTTTGCCTTCCTCTGGATCAACTAGAAGTAGGCAGGTTATATATAGGCATTATGGTTGAACGTGATGGACGTACATCTTTTTTCAACGTAACTTACTATGTTACTAGTTTCAAGTTTCATTGTCATATAGAAATAACAATGAAGCATCATTACCATAATGAAATTTTTTTTTGACCCCTGTTCATCCCAACTTTACATAGACAAAAAAAATACAAATATTAAATGTAATAAAAGTGTGCAATAAGGGTACAAGTATTTACAATAAAAAAAATGCAATTAAATATTTGAAATTGTGCAGTGAGGATTTAAAGTGGCTTTGCTTAAAGTAACACTGTGAAGAGTCCAGTAGTTATGGGGAGTGTGTTTTGGTGTGTGCAGAATGTCAGCAGTTCAGAAGCCATGATGTCAGGGCTCTCACCTCTGCCCTGTATGCCGACTCATCTCCATCAGAAATGCAGCCGACACATCCCTGGGGGGCACCGGTGCTAAAGGTGGCCACACATTGTCCAATCCGCCACACACCGTTCAGGGCTGAAACAGCAGATAAGGAGGTAGAAACAATAGGATTTCTACCTCCTTCTGCCGATTCAGCCCTGACAGCAGAAGGAGAACGAGGTTTCATACGATATTATCGGTGCGTGTATGGCTAGCTTAAGTGTCAGTGTGGATGAGGTGATGCTGCCGATCTGAACCACCTGAGGTCTGTTTGTCAGGGAGTCCAGGATCCAGCTGCACAGGGAGGAACCGATGTTCAGGTCACGGAGTTTCATGACAAGTCTGGATGGTACGATGGTGTTGAAATCGGAGCTGTAGTCAATGAACAGCATCCGCACGTATGTGTTTCTCTGGTCCAGGTGGGAGAGGGCAGTGTGAAGTGCAATTGCTTTTGCATCATATGTAAATCTATTTGACCTGTAGGCTATGTTACATAGACAGGCCCAGGACAAAGTTTTTCTGCTAAACTTGAAAATGTGATGACACATTATTCTTGTTATGGTTATTGTTTATTATGATTGTATATTTATTCTGTTTCTACCTCTATACTACTCATCCCTCTTTTCTCCACCCTTCCTCCAATCTCCCCCTTCCTTTTCCTTTTTTATGGCTCTCTTTCTACTTAGATCTTATTTCACAACTTTTTTTAAGTTTGGAGCAATCAGGCTTGCCTATGCACCCTATGCCAGTGATCCCCAACCAGTGGGTCGGGGGCAATATGTTCCTCCCCAACCCCTTGGATGTTGCCCTCAGTGCCCCCAAACCAGGTAGTTATTTTTGAATTCCTAACTTGGTGGCAAGTTTGAATAAAAACAAGATTTACTACCAAATAAAGCCTCCTGTAAGCCGATAGTGTGCATAGAGGCTACCTAATAGCCGATCTAAGCCCTTTTTTGGCACCTCCATGAACTTTTATGATGCTTGTGTTGCATTCCAAGTCTTTTTACATTTGACTGTGACTCACGAGTAAGAAACGTTGGGGACCTCTGCCCTATGCTATGAGCATAAAATGACCCGAAGTGCATCTCCATGGCATGTGTGTATTCATAACATTGTCCTGTGGTGCAGCTTTTTGAAAACAACAACAATAAAAAAACAAAGTGAAAAAAAAAAGAAATACAACACTTCAGTAAAATATCTGGAAATGATATTAATCTAGAGAAATTTACTGCTCTCCTTCAGCCGAAGTGAAATAGATCTTACAAAATCACCTGGGCTAAAGAACATATAACATAGAAAATATAACTTAGGAATACTTATACCACACAACCATCACAAACTATATGACCTCAACTTTATGTGCACCATAGTTCAAATTTACGATAAAATAATATAGGCTGATCAAATTTACTTTACATGATAGCATTTCCCAAACCACTGCACCAACTACAATCTCTCTGTTTTATGTTGAAACAGACCAATCTCAAAGTAATTACAAAGCTTTTTTGTAATACGGAATGGAAATAAACATATACAAGCATTTTAAAACTACAGCAGCCAGCATGACATGGGGGTATAAATTTTCCAGACATTAGACGATATAATATTGCAGCATTATGAGGATCCTGTTGGACTGGCTACATCTTCCTCCTGCTACTCAACTCAGGCCATAGATGCATGGTTTGCCACACCCTGGAATTAACTATACTCCACACATAGAGACAGGAAACATTTTTTTTAAAAAATTGGTGGGAGGTGAAAGACTTCTCCAACGTGCATCTTGTTAACTTTATTCCTCTGGAGTAGGCTATACTAGGTCCTATACTCCTCTGATTCTGATTGTTCCACCATTCTGCCTGCCTTAGGTAAGTGTTGCACAATCACATATTCTCACAAAATCATTTAAGGGGTGGAGGGTTTTTTTTCGGTAGAACATAACACATGCATACACACAACACTATTCAACAAGTGTATACATACACACATTTACATTTTAACGTGTTACTCTTTTTTTGTCCTAAAATGTGTATTTATTGCACTGTGACTAGCATAACTAATAACTGTAAGGTATAATTATTTTTTATTTCAATAATTTTCATTTAGTCTAAATTTAGCAAAACATCCATGTTTGGTTGTTTGGAGAAGTAAGAAATATTATGCAGAATTGTCAGAATTTGTACCTTTTAAAACTGCATGGATTTCTGAGATCTGCATATTTCTGAATGCAGGATGCTTTTTTATTTTTAAGAGTATATATTTGTGGGGCCTGCTGTGTGTTGTTTCCACTTCCTTCAAGGGCCAAGTCACGTGTTTTAATGATCACAATAGTTTTCTTGGGTAGAGGCACATCAGTCAAAGGGGCAGATTTACTAATGCATGAATGCTCCGAGCATATTTTCGCTGACGCTTGCGCGACTTTTCCCACAGGCTTGCGCGAAAATCGGAAAGGTTTACCCGCTGTTTACAATCGTTCGGTACAAAATATTTTTGACTTTTGGATCGCCAATACGATCGTGACTAATACGATTTTCGTGATATTTGTGATCTTCACAAATTTTCGTATCCAATACGGATTAGAACTCGTGATTTGATAAATCTGCCCCAAAATGTCTATAACTGCCAGAGGCCTTTTTTCCATTCATTTAAATGTAAAACTAATTGCATATAATTCTAGTGTCCTTTGACTTCAACTAGAAATGCCCACCTAATAGAAATAGTGTTTGTCATGGGCAACATATTATTTAGTATCTATATACAGGTATGGGACCTGTTATCCAGAATGCTCGGGACTAGGGGTTTTCCAGATAAGGGATCTTTCCATAATTTAGATCTCCATAACTTACCATATATACTCGAGTATAAGCCGAGTTTTTCAGCACTAAAAATGTGCTGAAAAAGTAAACCTTGGCTTATACTCGCGCTTATACTCGCATATATACGGTATATGAATCCTCTAAGGTGCCGAATCACTAAGGTGCCGAGCATCACCAGCATCGGCTTCTAACAAAAGGAACTGGCACAGTAGGGGCACCGATGAGATGCGCATCGGCGGCGGCATTGGATGCGCGGAAGGGGCGCTTCACAGGGTAGGGGATACCTGACTAATGCTGGCATGTGCTGATGATCAGGTTGGAGTGGCACAGAAAGCAGTGGGTGTGTGGTACGGCGGCCTTTGAAGTGGGAGACCCAGGCTGGAGATTGTGTACTAGATGCTGCCAAGCACTATCTTACACAACCCAAAGCTTTCTGATCCCACTGCCTGCTGTGAAATTACATGTACACTTCATTATCATCAGATTATGGGCACTGCTCAGCCTGTACTGCACATTGCTTCTCCTTGTAATACCCAGTAATGCTTCTCTTTCCTCTTGTGTAGCCTCACATAACAAAGGTATAGCATTCCTCCTATATTAAAAATATAATTCCCCAAGCCTAACTCTGTGTCTATGCTCTATGATCTTTGCTCCCTACTTCCCCTTTGTGTAAAAAGTTGTAAATGCAATGTGCACAAGCCCATTGGGACTCAATACTAGCCTACAGTGAAGTCAGAATTTATGAGGCACTAACACAGGAGTGAAGGTTTGCCAATCAAAGGGAGCAAAGGTCACAGTGCCAAGTGATCAAGTAAATTTTTAAGGAATACTGTCATGATTTTTATGGTATACTTTTAGTTCTAAATTACACCGTTTACATAGCAAATAAAATTATGTTCTTGAACCAACAAATGTATTTTTTTGGTTGTAATATTGGTGTGTAGGCGCCATCTCAGTGCATTGTGCTTGGGTCTGAGCTTTCAGAAGGAGCCAGCGCTACACATTAGAACTGCTTTCAGCTAACCTATTGTTTCTCCTACTCCCATGTAACTGGGGGAGTCCCAAGCCACACTTGGATTTCTTACTATTGCGTGCTATTCTGATATATACTGGGAGCGGCTATCTTGATGCTTTCACATTGTTCTGCTAATTGGCTGCTGGGAGGGGGTGATATCACTTCAACTTGCAGTAGCGGCTGCATTTCCCTCGGCTTATACTCGAGTCAATAAGTTTTTCCAGTTTTCTTAGGTAAAATTAGGTACCTCGGCTTATATTCGGATCGGCTTATACTCGAGTATATACGGTATGTCTGCTAAAAATGATTTAAATATTGAATAAACGCAATAGGTTTGTTTTGCCTAGTTGGGATCCAGTACAAGGTACTGTTTTAGTATTAGAGAGAAAATGGGAATCATTTTTAAAAATTCAAATTATTTGCTTATAAAGGAGTCTATGGGAGATGGCCCTTCCATAATTCTGAGCTTTCTGGATAATGGGTTTCTGGATAAGGGATCCCATACCTGTACTGATAGTATATTGATTACCAGTGTACAGATACTGCAAGCAAAAGTTAAAGGAAAAAGAAAGGTAAAAACTAAGTAAGCTTTATCAGAAAGGTCTATGTAAATATAGCCATAAGCACCCACAGAAATGCTGTACTGAGTTCTCTGTCAAAAGATTTGGTTTGTCTGTTTTCCTGTGCCAGAGACACACAGTTCTCTCCTCTCTCCCCTCTCCTGCTCCCCTCTCCCTTAATAATGCTAAGAACTCACTCCCCTCCCCTTAGGAATGTGGATCTGAGCCAATCAGCAGGAAGCTGACTCATAGGGGCACATTTACTAACCCACGAACGGGCCGAATGCGTCCGATTGCGTTTTTTCGTAATGATCAGTGTTTTGCGATTTTTTTCGGAAATTATCGCGACTTTTTCGTTACCAATACGATTTGCGCGAAAAAACGCGAGTTTTTCGTAGCCATTCTGAAAGTTGCACAAAATCTGGGGGTTTTTTCGTAGCGTTAAAACTTGCGCGAAAAGTTGCGATTTTTTTCGTAGAGTTAAAACTTGCGCGAAACGTTGCGCCTTTTAAGTTTTAACGCTACGAAAAAGGCGCGACTTTTCACGCAAGTTTTAACGCTACGAAAAAAAATCGCCAGATTTTGCGCAACTTTCGGAATGGCTATGAAAAACTCGCGTTTTTTCGCGCAAATCGTATTGGTAACGAAAAAGTCGGGATAATTTCCGAAAAGTCGTAAAGACGCCGAAAAAAATCGCAAAAAATACGAAAAAGTCGCAAAATGTTCGTTTTCCAATCGGAATTTTTCCAATTCGGATTCGAATTCGTGTCTTAGTAAATCAGCCCCATAGTCTTACAAACGGAGTATGTACACTGGTCTGGGTCTAGATGCAGGAGTGAGGCATTATGGGAACTTTCTTTACACAGCTCAGTGTTTTTTCTCCCTGTTTGGCATCTGAACAGATGAAAAATGGGGAGACTTAAGGGCACTGTTGAGAGAACTGAAGGTATGCCTGCAGCTTGAGATTACCTCTTCATTACCCTTTCCTTCTCCTTTAAGTAGGAAGATTATCTGTGTGATGTTATCTACCTCACAAAAACCCAACTTGAAGCCCTTTCAGTTTCTCTGTTTAGCTCACAAAATAACTTGGTTAAAGCAATAAGCAAGTATATTTAGCATTATTCATTCAATTTGTAATTTGTATTGAACAAGGAGGTATACTGCTCTTTCAATTAGAATAATATTGTACATGTATGCAGCAGGGATAAAACACAATTTTTTGTGAATTGCTTCTTATATAATTTTAGGCTGATCGAGTACTGAAACCTTGTGGTTGCCTTGCATTTTTTACCTATCTTCCAAATATGGAGGTCCATTACAAACACCAATCACAGCAGCTTACACAAGTCATTACTGAGGTAAGAAGAGAAGTAAATTTAATTTTACTAAAATTCTGTGTAATGCCTATGTAACAAAAGTTTTCCAAGCAAATATCCAATGTACCTATGCACTGTTATATACCTTTTCAATAAACTTACCTGAGTAAAAAAAAAAATTCTGTACTACATTTAAAAATATATTGAAGAATAATGTTAGAATTGATACTGTAAAAAAGTACTGTTTAACAGGTATGGGATCCCTTATCTGGAAATCCATTATTCAGAAGCTCAGCTGGCCACCTCCCATAGGGTCCATTTTAAGAAAATAATTTTACTTTAAATTTAAAAATGATATATTTTTCTCAGTAATAATAAAACAGTACCTTGTATTTGATCATTAACTAAACTGCATTAATCTATATTGTTGGCAAAACAATTCTATTGGATTCATTTAATGTTTTAAATTAGTTTAGGCAGACTTAAGGAATGGTAATCCATATTATGGAAAGATGCTTATCATTCTGGATAATAGATACCTGTACTAAATATAGAGTAATATGGGAACAATTAAATTGTCTTGCTGTCCTGTGTTTAATGAGATCATAGTTATTCCTAATTCAAAATTTCCTGTTCAGTGTCTCAGTATATCCCCAAACTAACTTGCATTTTACAAATATTATAGTCCAGCCACAAATGTATTCAACACCTGGTTTAAATAAAGAACAGGGTATCAAAATCAGCAATGTAACTAACATAATAATCTTCCAAGCTTCCTGGTGCACAGCTATCCAAACCTGATTTGCCAACCCGCTCATGTCTCCTGCCCGCCTGCGTTCCCCCTCCCCTCCAGCAGGGACAAGAGTGGCTGGGAAGGGGGCAATTGTTTTTAGCTTTAGAGGCAGAATCCATGGTCGGGGCCCCCCTCTCTCAGTGGCCTTCCTGTGACCATGGGGTCTGTTTCCTCTATAGCAGGGGTAGGGAACCTATGGCTCATGAGCCAGATGTGGCTCTTTTGATGGCTGCATCTGGCTCACTGCCAAATCTTTAATAAAAAAATAACAGGGGCGTGGCCTGCACTTGGTGGATAGAAGACGTGTTCTAAGCCTTAGAACACGTCTTCTATCTGCCAAGCTAACGCCATGCCCTCCTCCACATCACATCCGGCATCCTTGGGACCCACCCTACCTTGCCCCTGCGCTCGGCGGATAGAAGACGTGTTTTAAGCCTTAGAACGCATCTTCTATCTGCCAAGCACAGGCCACGCCCTCCTCTGCATCGTATCCGCATCCTTGGGACCCATCCTACCTTGCCACGCAGCATCCGTGGCCAAACATATTGTATGGCTCTCATGGAATTACATTTTCAAATATGTGGTGTTTATGGCTCTCTCAGCCAAGAAGGTTCCCGACCCCTGCTCTATAGCATACCTCCCAACCTGACAGTTCTGATTTTAAAAGCCCGCAGTCCCAGATTCTTTCTGAAAAGTTCCTCATTTTCCTTTGATCTCCTGCACTGAACGCTAAAAAATATACAGTGTTTCTTAAACTTAATTTAAAAAGTAGCTTTTGGCATAAAGCCCAAAACAGTTAACAAGCTTCACCTGCACTTAAAATTATAAGTAATAAGCTAAACAGGTCTCTTGGGGGAACTGAGACTTGCAGCTTAAAGGGCAATATCACCTTTTTTAGCAAAACTGTAATAACACATAAAACAAGACAAGACCCCAAAACCCCCAGAAATGTGTTCAAACTTTAATTAACCTGCCTACTTTTTTTAAAATGGGAGTGATATTTAGAGGGTGTGGTCACAGAAATGGATGTGGTCAAAAATGTTCGCCGATGCATTTCTTTTTGTCTCTCTTTGCATTTTTCAAATGTTGGGAGGTATGCTATAATTAAGCCACTGATCGAAATACAACTTGGGCTGTTTTTCAGCCTGTGTATAAACGCAGTAGGGTTGATTCACTAAGGTGCGTTAAAAGGAGCACTATTTTTAGCATTCATTAAAAATTTTATCGCGTCTTATTTTTCACGTCTTAACGCACGATTCACTAAAAGGATATTTGCATTAATTTAGATGCGATTCTGTTTGCGGTTTTTAAGTCATGAAGAAGACTATTTTCGTGTGGTATTTGACGCAACGTGTGCTAATTAACGCACGTGCGTTACCTGTCGCGCGCACGCCATATTAGCCATATACACCATTACGTTCGTAAAACTACTTTTTTGAAAAGGACTATTTCCATGCAAACTGGAGGCTACATTACTCTAGGGCCAACGCATACTTGAATAAATCACACTGCAAAGTCCATATTGTGTTGCCAAAAGCTCATTAACTGTACTTTTCTATAATTACTGCCTGCCCCTGCAATATTTAGCGCGTCTAAGTGTTTGTGAATCATGCGTTAATATTATTTCTGCACGCTAATTAACAAAATACGGTAAAATTAACGCCGTCGGTTGCATCCCATTTAACACATGCAATATGCGACTTAACGCATGCAATTAATACTTTAGTGAATTGCGCGTTTTTCGCGATTTTAACGCAAAAAAAGCATGCAATAAGCGTTATGGCCCTTTAGTGAATCAACCCTAGTGACTGTTCAGAAATGGGCTGAGCAGAGAAACAGACCCAAGTAACTGTAGCCTAATCCCACTTAATGAATGCTGGACAGTGAGAGGTGACCATTCCTGTACTGTGCTGGAGGGTTTATTTACTTCTTTTCCCCCTCACAGCTCCAGTATTATACTCTTTTTAGCTGTTATTAAAGGGTTAAATGTATCTGCATAACTCCTTCAAAATCAAAAATCAAACAATATGTGTTCAGTTGCACAGACATACTGCTTTCAGGCTTGGTATATCAATCCCCAGAAGGTGAAGCCCTTCACCTTACTCTTAGCAAATGTCAAGGCGAGCACCACAAGGCAGATTACTGATCAGTGAATTAATTGCAGACTTTTACAGCACTGTCAAGTAATGCAATGGCACTCAAGCCTTGAGTGCCATTGCATTACTTGACAATTCTGGACTTTTGGAGGGTGCCGATCCCTTTGGCAGTGAGCACCGGGCGTTTAACTCATTTTGGAGAGTTAAGGGTGTGCGAGGAAGGTCTCTGTTGTAGACTTTTACAGCACAACATGTTACAACCCCTACGCACCCTTTATCAAGTTCCCTTGATAAAGGGCATGACAGGTCAGAAACACAGCAAATATGTAAGTTGAATACAGTGCCTATTCCTTTCTGAGATTGTCCCACAGTTAGTGCCATGCTGGAAAAGTTAGTTCTTACCCATAACATGTTCTCATTTTGTCATGTTAAGTGACCTATTAAAGAATCTCGCCAAACTGAAAAATATATATCAGTAAATATTGCCCTTTTACATCCTTTTCCTTGAGACACCATTTAGTAATGGGCTGCTCCCTCAGAGATCACCTGTCAGGACATAATGCAGCTCTAACAGTAACAGGAATTGTGTGGGAGCAAAAGACAGAACTCTGTCCATTAATTGGCTGATGTGGCCTAGCATGTATGTGTGCCTTGGCTTGTTTGTGTGCTCTGTGAATCCTATGATCCCAGGAAGCGGCCCTTAATTTTCTTGAAAATGGTTTATTTAGACAAAGTAGGGGTTCACATATGAGCTTGTCTATGCAATACATTTTTATAGACACCTGCATTGTTTGGGGGTATAGTTTTCCTTTAAAGACCAATGAGCAAAGTGCCAAATCTGGTCATATTGCTAGTTTTGTTATTTAAGCCAAACGTATGTCTGGGGAGCTCCTTACTGCAATAGCCAGTGGTTCTATTTAAAGGGAGTAGATAATGGGGCAGATGGGACATCACTGGTGTTCCATTCATTATCTGCTTTACTGCTGCTGAAGGGTGGTAATATAAAACTGAAATCTAACTAGATCCAGTATTTTATATACAGTATGCTAGGCCCAATTTAGGCAATCAAAGGCATTTTCTGCATCTAAGCGTAAAGGGGTTAAAGGGGTAAAGTCAAAAATAATATTTTTTGTGTGTTAATTGAACCAAATGAAATACACTTCCAATATACAGTACACTTATTAAAAAATCTCTACCCTTTTATAGTTAGAATCACTTGTGCTTACTATGTAAATCAGCACAATGCCGACACAAGAATGCTTTAATAAATCAGGATTACATCTTCTACAAATCCTGTTGCAAAAACAAACTATGATGCTCTGCACCAGACATAAAAAAACATTGTTGGGTTTGTTTTAACTCTTTCACTGCCAGCTGTTTTGAACAAAGTGGAACTTCTACTGCCAGGCAGTTATTGAACATTTTGCACTGTTTCACTTTAGGGGCTTTTCCTTGAGGGGGCTTTTAGTTTACACAGGAAAACTATATATCATTTTTTTCAGAACAACCTAAAATTTCAAAATATGATGGAATTTTTGTGTAATTCCAATTTTGTAACACGATATAGGCTTCTAAATGCTAAAAAATTAAAAAAATATATATATTTTTTCCATAATATAAACACATGCACCAGAAACAAAAATGATTTTATGCATGAAAATACAACTGAGTTGGAATATACCCATGTCTCCTGAATGTGCCAATACCAAATATACATTACATTACATTAACATTTATTTATAAAGCGCCAACATATTCCGCAGCGCTGTACAATAAGTGGGTTACATACATTGGACATACAGAGTAACATATAAAGCAATCAATAACCGATACAAGAGGTGAAGAGGGCCCTGCCCAAAAGAGCTTACAATCTACAAGGAGAAAGGGTTGAGACACAAGGTGTGGGAATGGGCATGACCAGAGTTGTGAGAGGTGGGGCACAGGGTATTGCTAAACTAGATTAGGGTAAGCCTCTCTAAATAAATGTGTTTTTAGAGATTTCTTGAAGGCAGAGAGATTGGGAGAAAGTCTGACAGTTTGTGGGAGCGAATTCCAGAGAAGCGGGGCAGCCCTTGCAAAGTCTTGAATGCGAGCGTGTGAGGAGGGAATGAGAGAGGAGTTGAGGAGCAGGTCAGTAGAGGAGCGTAACAAGCGGGTTGGATGGTACCTAGAGATGAGTTCAGAGATGTACAGAGAAACTATACAGTATATAGTTTTATGGAGATTTCTCACTTGTATAGGTCATAAACTCCCAGCCAAAGCACTGCTTCAGAAAGCTGCATACTTTAGATTTCAAGGTCAAAAATTCCACTAACAGAAGGTTTATCCCAGAAAATTATACATTTTTAGAAAGAACAGATTCTGTGGAATCCAGAATAGGTAGAACTGTCTGTCTACTCCAAACTACCAAGTTGCAATGCTTTCCTAAAGTTATTGGTTTTTATAAAAATTTGTGAAATTTCTTAAAAATCACTTCAAAGCTTCCTGCCTATAGTATCTTATTTCCTACAGGTCATAAAGTAACCAGATAAAACACCCTAAATATGAATGCAAGAGGTTCACTGAACAGGTTGATGCCCAATATGCATAGGTTTACCTAAGTATATGGAATGTAGGGGCCCCAATGTAAACATACCCCATATGATCTTAATTTCGGTCATTCCAGCTTCTGCAAATCAACACATTTACATCATTTTATGTAGAATAAAGCTACAAAAAGTACACTCACCCCAGAAAGTCATATATTTTTGGAAAGTACACATTCCTCGAAATCTAAAATGGGTACCTATGTCTTTCTACTCCAAAGTACCAAGCTGAAAAGGTTTCCTAAGTTTGCCGATTTTTATGACATTTCCAAAAATCACCTCAAAACTTCCAATATGCAGCATCTTATTTAATATAGGTCATTAGGTACCAAGATAAAACACCCTAAATATGAACCCCAGAGGTCTACTGAACAGTTTGATGCCCATGGCACCAAAATATACCTTGTGCACACTAATTTCATGGCTTACCTTTACCTAATTCATAAAAACATGGCAGTTTCATGTGGGATAGAAACTGCAGAAATGTAGGGTGACCCCTAAAATCCATATATTTTTGGAAAGCTCTGAAAAATCCAACATGGGTAAAGAGTCCTTTCTACACCAAACTACCAATCTGCAAAGCTTTCCTAAAGTTAGTGGTTTCTATGACATTTCAGAAAATCGCCTAAAAATGTTGCAATTTTCCGCATTTATCTCACACAATTTCTTGCATACAAAGGCAAATCACCACAAATAGGAACACCAGAGGCCTACTGAACAGTTTGATGCCCTATATCAGTGCTGTCCAACTGGCGGCCCGCGACCCCCCTCTGTGTGGCCCCCCACCTGTCTGGCTGCTTTGATGGCTTACCTTTGAGTAAGCATTAAATGGTATCAGTACTGAGATTAACTGGCCCCCTGCATGGTTCTCACCTCAGATTCAGGCTGTAATCCCCCTGTATTGTTTAAAAATGTAATCCCCTGTGTTTTTCACACCTTTGAATACCTGCATTGTTCACCCCCTGCGGTGTTCACACCTCAGGCTCAGGCTGTAATCACTCCCATTGTTCACTTCTTCACACCTCAGACATAGGTACTGTAGGCAGAGTATGGCACATACAGGCAGCATAGGTCAGGGAGGGTATGGCACACACAGGAAGGGTAGGGCAGGCAGAGTATGGCAAACACAGGAAGGGTAGGGCAGGCAGAGTATGGCACACACAGTCAGGGTAGGGCAGGCAGAGTATGGCACACAGAGGCAGCATAGGGAAGGCAGAGTATGGCACACACAGGCAGGGTAGGACAGGCAGAGTATGGCACACACAGACAGCATAGGACAGGCAGAGTGCTGCCTGTGTGTGCCATACTCTGCTTGCCCTATGCTGCTTGTGGGAGGTGAACCTGGCAGGGGTTTGTTGTGGGAGTTTGTTAGCAGTTGGAAATAGCCATTAAATGGACCCTAAGGTGTGTAATTATGTGCTGGGGGTTGCTCTGCTATCCACAGGGGAGGAGGAGGCATATGGAATTTAAGGGTATATCTTAATATGACATAATTCTTTCACAAATGAATGATGGTTGATATCCCCACAGTAAGGACCAAGCATTTGGGATTTTGCTGTGCTACCACCATTGTGATAAAATAGGTGTGGTTTGAAGTGGGTGTGGTTTCAAAAAGGGGAGTGGTCAAAACTGGCTTCCATTAGCGGCCCTCCACCATGTATGCTAGAGAAATTCCGGCCCTCGGCACTGTAGAAGTTGGACAGCACTGCCCTATATGCATAGATTTACCGAACTATGCGGAGTACAGGGGCACCCAAATTAAAATAGAGCATATGAATTTTTACAAATGACGCTCCAGCTTATGCAGTTTTTGCACCCCATATGTGTATTATGTGCCATAAGACCCCCTAACAGTACAGAGATACTAGAAAACCATACATATTTCCGAAAGTACACATTCTAACTAAAAATGGGTAAATACATCTTTCTACTACAAACTACCAAACTACAAAGCTATGCTAAACAGAATGTTTTTTTATAATATTCTGAAAATCATCACAAAGCTTGCATTTTGCCCCATTATGTACCCCCACATTTCATAATGTACCAACATAAAACACATTAATATGAATGCCAGGGGTCTACTGAACAGTTTGATGCCCAATATGCATAAATTTACCAAACTACGTGGGGTACAGAGGAAGCCAAATTGAAATACAGCAGACAAAATGTCCATGTGCAAGACACATAACAAAGAACAATATGAAATGCAATGGGTTTTTTTTTTTCCTAGTTATATCTGCAGTCAGAATCACAGTTTGAGTATTCTGGCTTGGGCAAATTAGTTTTACAGACAAAGTCAAGTGAACAACAACTATGCATAACTGAAAATGCAATAAAATGGCTAAAAATGCAATAAAATGACTAAAAATGCACCTAAATCACAGAAAATGAAATAAAAACACCAAAATAATACACAAAAGGTATTGCGCAGTGCAGTTAGTGAATACGCTATCCGCAATGGCAATAAAACATTTTTTTCCGGCATGAATAAAAACGATGAGATAAAAAAAAAAAATTACAAAATTACATAAGTGTTTAAGTGTGTGTGTACACTAGGCAAAATGTGTTTTGTGTGCAAGTAAGTGTGAGTGCTGTAAGTGCTGTGAATGTGTGAAACCCCCCAACCCCCGCAAAAAAGTATTTGTGGGTGTGTAAGTGTAAGTATAAGTGTGTATTAGTGTAATATGTGTGTGTATGTGTGTGTATGTGGCACTTACCTGGGGACAAGGAGCTGGAGATCACAGGAGGGAGACAGGAGATGCAGGGACAGCAGCAGCAGTGAAGAATCGGTGAGTGGGCGGCACAGGAAGGGGGTGAGCAGAGGGGGGGAGTGCAGAAAGGGAGGGAGAGAGCAGAAAAAGCCAGACACGTAGAATCTACGTGCTGGCTTTTCCTATGGGACCCCTGGGCGATCGTGCCAAGGGGCCACTAATTACCCCCCTCTGCTCGTTCTCTAGGGGGTTCTTTAACTTGCGCTCATTCTCTGCACTCGGATTAAACGTTGAGCACAGAGAATGAGCGCAAGATAAAGAAAACGTAACTCCATGGAGCTACGTGATTGGCAGGAAAAGGGTTAAAAGAAGCATCATTAGCCAGGCTGTAGCTAAAGTGATATCAGTGAAATGCAGGAAATGAGCATTCCTGAAGAGAGAAAAAACATTCCCACTGGCTCAAGACACTGAGGAGATCGGAGCTCAATTTAGGTGTGTAGACACATGGAGCTACTAGAAGCACCTACTTGTTACACCTACAAAAATAGACAATGCTGATCATTTACTGATAATTGTTTTAAGTGTGTTTAGCAGAGGCAATTCTCAGAATGGTCTATGGCAGGGTTTTTTCTGACGTTTAATAGCTGTGAAGAAGTAGCTGTTACTAGTAGCTCAGTGTGTCTTCACCCTAAAAAATATTTTAACCATTTTACCATAAAAAAAAATCTTGAGAAAGAGTTCTTTCCTATGTCAAACCTATCTATAAATGCAGCATGTCTAATTTGACTTTAGATTCCCTTCAATACCAATAGATTGAATTGATAAGATACATCCAACAAGTCACATGTAGTTTCGTGGGTAAAAATATAATGGTACCGATACACAAATCTGACATGTAAACTACATGTAACTTTTGAGCTCTGATGCAACATGCCTGTCAAATGTGAACGCGGCATGGTGCGTCCACATCTGACACTATAAAGTCAGATTTAGTTTCAGTGACTATTTTCACATTTAAATTACATTGATTGTTGCATGTAGTTGCATAGTAGTCACATGTCTGCTGCTACTGCACTTCCTTTGGGCATGTGAAAATGTCCCTGTCAAAGATATAGGTCAATCCACAGCAGCTTATTCTGGAGGAATAACAGAAGGTGTATACAGTCAATGCAGGCAAAATTGGAAGAGACCCAGTTCGATTTATAGGATGAGCTTTTAAGCTTCAATAACTGTTATTCATTTTTCAATTAAACTATAACCTTTAGCTGCACAACTAGGGCATATACATCTGGCCTCTTCATTCATAATGGTGAGGGGGAATTATGCTGACTCAGAGAATAAGATTAAAGTTACCAAATTGTGCCTTATTGGGCACAACTGTTGGTAACTTGCTTGCAAACTTTTGAAGAGTAGCAGAGGTGTTGCATGTTGTGCTGTTTGGAACAGATTAGCGCCATGGTCATTTACCAGAAGAGTACATTTAAGATTTAGTTACAGCTATATATACAGTTCTTGTGTGGTTATAATTCCTATTTTAATTGCTTTAAAGTGCTCTGAGTAAAAAAAAAAAAAAGCTCTACATAAATATTTTCCTTTCTTTTAGACTATTGCCAACAATTTTTTATTGCTTTAATTTATCTATGTATATTTCACAGCCTGAATCTATTCACAGCAACTCCCGACTTTATTTTTTCAGCTACAAGATGTTTTATCCCCGTATGTACATGAAAAAGTTCAACATGTCATATCTGGTTATAAGGATATTTTTAATGCAATACCCTATACTGACAAAAAGAGGTAAGTAGGAGGAATTACACCTATCATCATTATATCCATCATACAAAAATGTAAAGGAGTAGGCACTCACGTTTATCAAAGTATGCCTGGGTGCAGTATAGTAAAGAAATGTAGCACAATTAGAAATAGATGCCGCACTCACAGGACTTAGTGAAAAAATAAAGAATATATTTATTAATGAAAATACGTCAATCTAACGTTGCGGCCATATCCACAGCCTTTCTCAAAGTGAACAGAACAGTAACAAACCCACTATTAAACCCAGTTTGGCGCCAAAGTGTAGCTGATGACGTCACACTCTGTACAGCAAATCACCACCCACCAGCCGTGTATGTGTAACCATTTGTGCAGGGTAAAACAAATAAATTTACATAAAAAAATAGTAACAATTTTTTAGTATATACCAAGGAAGCAAAGTCAGAAAGAGAGAGAGAAAAGTAAACATGAACGAAAAGTTAAAAAACAGAACAAGATACAGGGAGCTGTCCCGTATAGCTGAACAGCCACTCACACAAAATGCGCACCGAGTATCACAAAAATCAAAGGGAGAGTTAAGTGAGCCAGCCGGGGGCTAGGCTCGATATTGTAAATGTATAAAGAATTGGAAGGTGGTCTTAAAGTGGATCAGAATTAAGGTTCTGCATGCCATAGGTGTGGGTTACCATAGTAACCATGACGTTTAGAATGCAAGCGTCAGAATGCAAGCGTCAAGCACTTCTGATTCGGGAGTTAGTGAGAGCATCAGAGCACTGTCTGTAATGAGGCTGGGAACAGGGTACTGTAACGCTTTTCTGACCCAATTAGGAATAAACCCAGGCTAGTAATGAATAGAGAGCATGGGTTACATTTGCGACACTTAATACAAAGGGGTGAGTCTCCGCTATATGGGAGAATCAGGATGGAGCGAGGGTGTAGTGGAACTACAACTAGCTGAGGTGTGGTGTGCAGATGGTAAAAGATGGACGCCAGAGGATTCTTGCTGATCAACTATAGTACAAGTTTATTAAAGGCACAACTGGATAGTGCAGCAGGGTTATACTCACAGGCACAGCAGTGTATGATGGTCATAGATAGTACAGCAGATGTGACCCTTTAGGCACAGAATAACCCACTTGGAGGATGCACAGAGGATTAGTTGACACCTGAGATATAGACCTTTCAGAAGGGAGTGTTCCGGCCGACTGTGGTCCAGGGGAGAGCTCCTAACACTGGTACCTGGCATCTAATAAAACCGGTCCCTAAAGAACGACTACAGAGCCGGGGTGGACTAAACCCTTTTACAACTCCTGGTTGGGGCTATTGACTGCCCTTGCTAAATAGGCTGACTACAATCACCTCTCCTAGAGGGTGCTATTAACAAATCTGTCTGTGCTGGCTTTACCTCGTTCACGGGGCCCTGTCCCCGACTTAGCACTAGGGTAGATGGTCCCCTAGGGTACAAATGGCTTCTGGGCCTATGTTCTGGTCCAGGCTCAGTTGGGATCTGTCCAGAACACAGCATGCGGCCAAAAGAGGAAGCCACTTCCTTGTGCAAGACACTATATAGTCTGCCAAGGGGAGTGGTCAACCTGGGCTAAACCTATAGGGGGTAGCCTAATAACTGTAATCTGAGTGTAGAGGGCTCTGCCCTATAACAGCACAGATTAGATAAAGATAAGGGATAACACCATAGGGAGCTTAACCCTATGGGTCCCTACAGTACATAATATAAATATATAAGGTGCCTAAGAGTGGCACAGTAGTGGGACAATACCTCGTATAAAAATCTACGCGCCGGGTTGTCATGGTGACCACGACGCTCAGCGGGAGTCAGTCCAGCACTTGCGGTATATGCATAACTACGGACCACACAGTCTACTATTTTGTGACGCACATTGGGGGTCTCAGGCACACGAACTTACCACCTAAGTATCGGTGGAGATGCTGTACTTTTGGTCATGTTCTCCACTGCGGGAGACAGCCTTAGTTGTCAGGGAGCAATCGTAGAGGAGGACATCAGTGGATCACAGTTCAGCGCCGTGACACCCATGGAGTCCCTTAATCATTTCAACGCCTCCCATTATTTGGCTACTATGGCCCCAGTCGACTGTGATAAGGTGTCCAGTTGTGTGCTATTATCATTAAACCACGGCATAGTGCAGTTGAGGTATAGCGTACATCTCTGGGATTGAGGAAAATTCTCTAATGGGGTCATATTGACAAAAAAAGTGTAAATAAAATGTCAAATGGTATTATAAACCATACACTACTAATTCTCTTTGAATTGGATATCAATAAAAATTATGATCCACCAATCGTGTGTGTTATTGCCTACAGCACAGGTTTTCAGCTGAAAAGTACGGAATCAAAGGTAGAGTAAGTACTTAAGTGCAAAAGTAAGACAAAAGGAAGTCTCAACCTCTATTGAGAAGAGGCAACAGAACAACGATAGTGTATATAGAAAAGAAAGAAAAGTGACAGTTAATTAATAACTGTATCAAACATTTAAGTGCTGGGTACACTGAATAATACATGTGAAACAGTATCGTTACATACAAATGAGTTGAAGCGTATAAATTCTCATAGATATCTTACATTTGTAATTACATATACTGTTGATGAGGATGCAGACTCCATCCTCAATTTATGCAAGATGCATGTTCGTACTCATTTAGGCGCAACCGAGATGATTAGTTTCGAGTTACCCTCGTGTTGCAATGGTACTCTTATCTACTTTAAGAGAAAGCAATATAAATAGGCACAATTTTACAAAAACACTGTATTGATTCTCATGACACCGTAGATCAAATCACAGGTAGAATGCAGAGTAGGAAACCAGTTCATTTAAACCATGGGGACTAATGGTGTTAAGTCGATGCATCCATTTGAGTTCCCTCTGCAAAAGGAGTTTGTCACGGTCCCCACCCCGGATAAGAGGTGGAATATGGTCAATTACCATGCTCCTTAAACTTGCTAGTGGATGTTTAAGGAAAAGAAAATGTGATGCCACTGGTGTGTTTGCTTCCCCGGATTCTAAAGCAGCTCGAATAGCTGACCTGTGATTGGCCATCCGGTCTCTGAATGTTGTAACAGTTTTTCCAATATACATCAGGCCACACGGACACTTAATAAAGTAGATAATATACTTAGAAGTGGAAGTCAGTCTATGCTGAATCCGTATCGGTTGGCCTGTGTGTGGATGGTTAAATACAGGTCCTGAAATCAGAGCATTACAGGTAGTGCATTATATCTATCTATATCTATATACCTACGCTGCTTCAAATGAACATTCCGTTCCTCTAATCCAGTAATTCCCAACCAGTAGCTCATGAGCTACATGTTGCTCTCCAACCCCCTGGATGATGCTCCCAGTGGCCTCAAAACAGATGCTTATTTTTGAATTTTTGAATTGGTTAGGAGGCATCTTTTGGTTGCATAAAAACCCAGCATAAAGCCAAACAGAGCCTCCTGTATGCCGCCAGTCCACATATGGGCTATTAAGTAGCCAATTATGGCTCTTATTGTCACCCCCTGGCACCTTTTTTATGCTCATATTGCTCCCCAACACTTTTTTCATTTGAATGTGGCTCACAGATATAAAAGGTTGGGTATTCCTGCTCTAATCTAAAAGGGGTGGTCTCTGGTGTGCTGGGAAAATAACACCCCCTATCTGCCTATAATACTCACTAATGTACTTGTACAGAGTATCATGTCCCCTCGCAAGCACCTTTTCTCCCAGAGAAAACAACCCTAACCTTGACAGTCTTAACCTCATAGTTTATATCTTTCATCCCCTTTAGTTGCACATCTCTTTACTCTCTACAGCTCATTAATATCCTTAAGGACTGGAGCCTAAAACTGCATGGCATACTCAAGATAAGGCCTTACCAGAGACCTATAAAGAGGCAAAATTATGTTTTCATCTACTGAGTAAAAGCCCTTTTTTATGCAAGACAGCACTTTATTTGCTTAAGTAGCCGTGCAATGACATTGCCTGGACTTAAGGATACCCCCACTCCCAATTACAACCCGGATTCCAAAAAAGTTGGGACACTAAACAAATTGTGAATAAAAACTGAATGCAATGATGTGGAGGTGCCAACTTCTAATATTTTATTCAGAATAGAACATAAATCACGGAACAAAAGTTTAAACTGAGAAAATGTACCATTTTAAGGGAAAAATATGTTGATTCAGAATTTCATGGTGTCAACAAATCCCAAAAAAGTTGGGACAAGGCCATTTTCAGCACTGTGTGGCATCTCCCCTTCTTCTTACAACACTCAACAGACGTCTGGGGACCGAGGAGACCAGTTTCTCAAGTTTAGGAATAGGAATGCTCTCCCATTCTTGTCTAATACAGGCCTCTAACTGTTCAATCGTCTTGGGCCTTCTTTGTCGCACCTTCCTCTTTATGATGCGCCAAATGTTCTCTATAGGTGAAAGATCTGGACTGCAGACTGGCCATTTCAGTACCCGGATCCTTCTCCTACGCAGCCATGATGTTGCGATTGATGCAGAATGTGGTCTGGTGAAAAATGCAGGGTCTTCCCTGAAAGAGATGACGTCTGGATAGGAGCATATGTTCTTCTAGAACCTGAATATATTTTTCTGCATTGATGCTGCCTTTCCAGACATGCAAACTGCCCATGCCACACGCACTCATGCAACCCCATACCATCAGAGATGCAGGCTTCTGAACTGAACGTTGATAACAACTTGGGTTGTCCTTTGAGATTGTGGATCTTGCTTAGAAATAGCTTCTTCTTTGCACTGTAGAGTTTCAGCTGGCAACGGCGGATGGCACGGTGGATTGTGTTCACTGACAATGGTTTCTGGAAGTATTCCTGAGCCCATTCTGTGATTTCCTTTACAGTAGCATTCCTGTTTGTGGTGCAGTGTCGTTTAAGGGCCCGGAGACCACAGGCATCCAGTATGGTTTTACGGCCTTGACCCTTACACACAGAGATTGTTCCAGATTCTCTAAATCTTCAGATGATGTTATGCACAGTTGATGATGATAGATGCAAAATCTTTGCAATTTTTCTGGCTAACACCTATCTTTCTGCGCAACATTGTGGGAATTGGTGATCCTCTACCCATATTGGCTTCTGAGAGACACTGCCACTCTGAGAAGCTCTTTTTATACCCAATCATGTTGCCAATTGACCTAATTAGTGTTATTTGGTCTTCCAGTTCTTCGTTATGCTCAAATTTACTTTTTCCAGCCTCTTATTGCTACTTGTCCCAACTTTTTTGGGGGGGGGGGATTTGTTGACATTATGAAATTCTGAATCAACATATTTTTCCTTTAAAATGGTACATTTTCTCAGTTAAAACTTTTGTTCCATGATTTATGTTCTATTCTGAATAAAATATTAGAAGTTGGCACCTCCACATAATTGCGTTCAGTTTTTATTCACAATTTGTTTAGTGTCCCAACTTTTTTGGAATCCGGTTTGTATACATTTGCAATTTTCATCATTGAACCTCCTTTTCCATTTTGCTGCCCAGATTTCCATTTTCTTCAAATTTCTCTGCAAAGTGGCAGCATCCTGCATGGAACTTATAGTTTTCCACAATTTAGTATCATCTGCAAAAATAGAAACAATACTTGCAATGCCCACCTCCAGGTTATTAATAACCAAGAAATAAGGACTGACCTCTGCAATACTCCACTAAAACAGTGTTGCATTTACTACTACTCTCTGTAATTTATTCTTTAACCAGTTCTACATCCAAGTACAAATATTATGTTTCAGGTCAATATCGCTCAATTTTATAATTAACTTTCTGTGCAGTATTGTATCAAATTCTTTAGTAAAGTCCAAGTAGATGACATCCACTGCCATCCCAGAGTCAAGGTGCCTGCTCACCTCTTTATAAAAGGTAATTAAATTAGTCTGGCAAGATCTGTTATTCATAAAGCCACGCTGACACAAACTTCATACAGTGGCTTGCAGAAGTATTCGGCCCCCTTGAACTTTTCCACATTTTGTCACATTACAGCCATAAACATGAATCAATTTTATTGGAATTCCACGTGAAAGACCAATACAAAGTGGTGTACACGTGAGAAGTGGAACAAAAATCATACATGATTCCAAACATTTTTTACAAATAAATAACTGCAAAGTGGGGTGTGCGTAATTATTCAGCCCCCTGAGTCAATACTTTGTAGAACCACCTTTTGCTGCAATTAAAGCTGCCAGTCTTTTAGGGTATGTCTCTACCAGCTTTGCACATCTAGAGACTGAAATCCTTGCCCATTCTTCTTTGCAAAACAACTCCAGCTCGGTCAGATTAGATGGACAGCGTTAGTGAACAGCAGTTTTCAGATCTTGCCACAGATTCTCCATTGGATTTAGATCTGGACTTTGACTGGGCCATTCTAACACATGGATATGTTATGTTGTAAACCATTCCATTGTTGCCCTGGCTTTATGTTTAGGGTCGTTGTCCTCCTGGAAGCTGAACCTCCGTCCCAGTCTCAAGTCTTTTGCGGACTCCAAGAGGTTTTCTTCCAAGATTGCCCTGTATTTGGCTCCATCCATCTTCCCATCTACTCTGACCAGCTTCCCTGTCCCTGCTGAAGAGAAGCACCCCCAGAGCATGATGCTGCCACCACCATATTTGACAGTGGGGATGGTGTGTTCAGAGTGATGTGCAGTGTTAGTTTTCCGCCACACATAGCGTTTTGCATTTTGGCCAAAAAGTTCCATTTTGGTCTCATCTGACCAGAGCACCTTCTTCCACATGTTTGCTGTGTCCCCCACATGGCTTGTGGCAAACTGCAAACGGGACTTATGGTTTTCTGTTAACAATGGCTTTCTTCTTGCCACTCTTCCATAAAGGCCAACTTTGTGCAGTGCACAACTAATAGTTGTCCTATGGACAGATTCCCCCACCTGAGCTGTAGATCTCTGCAGCTCGTCCAGAGTCACCATGGGCCTCTTGGCTGCATTTCTGATCAGCGCTTTCCTTGTTCAGCCTGTGAGTTTAGGTGGACGGCCTTGTCTTGGTAGGTTTACAGTTGTGCCATACTCCTTCCATTTCTGAATGATCGCTTGAACAGTGCTCCGTGGGATGTTCAAGGCTTTGGAAATCTTTTTGTAGCCTAAGCCTGCTTTAAATTTCTCAATAACTTTATCCCTGACCTGTCTGGTGTGTCCTTTGGACTTCATGGTGTTGTTGCTCCCAATATTCTCTTAGACAAGCTCTGAGGCCGTCACAGAGCAGCTGTATTTGTACTGACATTAGATTACACACAGGTACACTCTATTTAGTCATTAGCACTCATCAGGCAATGTCTATTGGCAACTGACTGCACTCAGACCAAAGGGGGCTGAATAATTACGCACACCCCACTTTCCAGTTATTTATTTGTAAAAAATGTTTGGAATCATGTATGATTTTCGTTCCAGTTCTCACGTGTACACCACTTTGTATTGGTCTTTCAAGTGGAATTCCAATAAAATTGATTCATGTTTGTGGCTGTAATGTGACAAAATGTGGAAAAGTTCAAGGGGGACGAATACTTTTGCAAGCCACTGTATATATAGCATTATGATTTGTGATGTATTCAAGTATCCTATCCCTTATTACCCCTTCCAATAGCTTTCCTACCACTGTCGTCAGACTAACAGGTCAATAGTTTTCAAGCCAAGAACATGATCCCTTTTGAATAACAGCACCACATTAGCAATTCACCAGTCTCTCGGCACCATGCCTGACCTCAATGAATCCTGGCAATGACAGGAGGTCTCGGACCTTGATTTACCTTTACCTGTTGAAGTCTTATTTGAATTTCCTCTTAGTGACCAATACATCAGTAGTTAGATTACTATAATTGGGTCAATTAAAAAGGAAGCCTTCATTAGCTGGTTCCTCAGTTGTGCAGACATGAAATGTAGTTCAGAATTTCTGCCTTTTCACTGTTTTCATCAACTAACTGATTCCCCTGTGATAAGGGCCCCACACCCTCTTGCTTAATTTTTTTTTCCTATTTACACATTTAAAAAATAATTTTGGATTCCTATTACTCCTAGCTGCAATACCATTTTCCCTCCCTGTTTTAGCTTGCCTGATAGATTTTTTGCATGCTTTATTGGTTTCCTTATACCTGATGAAAGTTTCAGCTGTCCTGACTCCTGGCTGGCTAACTTGACTGCTTTAAAAGAATGTTTTTTTTTTCATCCCAACCTCGACACTAACACTTTTATCAAACCATAAAGGTTTTGCTTTGCAATGTCTTTTCTTGCTTACAAGGGAAAAAATACTGACCTGTGTATTTGTGGAATGCAGGAAAAAGAAAAGGATGATGGGAGGAATTAACCTCACATAAAAGGAAGGGGAATGGGAGGGTTTACAAACTAAGAAACAAACATCTTGAAATATGATTTTGGTTACTAGGTGACAGTGTAACAAATATATATATATATATATATATATATATATTGTGGGGATTTAGCTGGTAGCAGCCGATAGCGGATGGTAATCTGGGCTTCACAGACGAGACAGACAACTCTGGTTTGCAACCAAAATGATCAGGCTTCTGCCTGTGCTTTATTTTCCACAGTAAAGCAGTATATCACAACTGGGTATTTGCAAGTAAACAGTTCAAGAAAACATAAGTCTCACCAGACTGTAGTTTCAACAAACAGGATACCCAAATCCTCACTGCCAATGCCCGGCAGTCCTTTTCTGGCGTCCCAGAATCAGGGGAGCTTGTCGTCAGTCCAGCCTGCCCCTCTCAGTAACTGAACTATCTGGTCACGACTCCCACTGCTCCCTTGCAGTGGCAGGTGGCACCCCCAGCTCCTCTGGGAGTCCCCAACACAGGCAGCCCTCCTGCTCTGGGAGTGACCTCCAAGTCTCTCAGCAAACTGACCCCTTGCTGCACACCCAGGCTCACCTTAAATGCTTCAGCTGTTGCCTAATTGGCTCCAGCATTTTCTAATTGGCTCCAGCATTCTCTAGCAATACTGCAGGGCACTAGCCTCTCCTGCCCTGGAGATTTAAAGGAGCCAGTACCTCAGCCTGGGTGCTATATACCTGCCATCCAACAGACAAGTCTCACCAAGACAAGCCTTTTTTGTCACATACCTCCCCCCTCTGTTCGAGCCCATGGGTTCGGACACGGATTCCCTGGTGGAAACACACCAAATAACGATATTTTCCATTGCCTCTCTCACATATGCCCCCCCCTTTGTTTTGACCCAGGGGTGAAACACCTTGTAATCCCACTAGAAAAACTCTCTCTTAAAGGGATTTCTATTTCAAGTCTCTCCACTTTGTGTTTCATTAAAGGGATAGGGAGAAGCTTTTCACTACAGCAGGAGGTGCCAATCATACCCCCTTTTAAGCATGACTTTTTCCCAGCATGGGAAAAATCCAACACCCTCATCTCAGTCTGAGAGTACACACACACACATGCTTTTCTGCAAGTCCTTTCTCTCAGGCATTAGTGACCCTCTTTCATACTCCTGCATCACTTCACTCAACAGGGTTATCACATCTGAGTTAGTTGAGTCATCTTTATCATGCACAGACACGCATTCTGCCAGTAAACTTGCCTCTGTAGTTTCAGGCTTATTTCTCACTTGATTACCATCAATGGAAAGGGGTAGGTCACCTTTGAAAGAACCCTTTAAGGCAGCCTTATTGCCTATATCACCAGGATCTAACACGTGTATCTATGCGTGTAGCCACACACACTTTCTTCTCCTGTTTCTCATCCAATGGAGAGGAAACAGTGGCCAGACTTTTGCCAACTCTGTCAGACACACATGCCTCGCCATTTTTGTCAAAATCATGCACGCACAGCATTTTATCACTCACCGCTGCAAAACCTACAGTGGGCTCTTCCTCGGCCTGCAGCACTAGGTTTTCTAGCAAACATTTGTCTTTGCCTTTAAGCTTTTGCTCACCAGATGCACCCTGCCATCTGGTAGCATTTGTCACTTCTCGCACACTGTCTTGGGACACACAGGCTGGTACACACTCAGTGTTCACATCTAGCACACATTTGGCATCATTTGTATCAACACTCTCTGCCAAACTCACATTGTCGGTCTGAACATCTCCTTCCACAGAATTTGGCAAAGACCTCATTACTTTGCCTTTAAGACATTCCTCAGTCATTTGATTCATCACAAGGTTCTCACTGCAGCAAAAAAATCCAGTAGCACACTGAAGATGCAAATCGTGAAAAAATTGTATTTTATTTGCCCAAGTACATAAAAACAAGCAAAGAGCTCAGTCATTTGATTCATCACAAGGTTCTCACTGCAAACAGAATTTGGGGTGTCCAGAACCTCACAGCACTGATTAGGAGGAAGCTTCAAAGTAACTCCACTTTCCTCCACAGTCATTCCATCTGGCTTACTCTCATTGGCAATGTGGCTGCCACTTACCTCAGAACACTCAGTTCCATTTTCACACAAAACCTGACACTCAGTCAGCTCAACCCATTCACCTGTCTTATCAGGTACCTCAAAAAGTTTGCTATCAATGGAATGGGAACCTCCACCTGCATCATCTTGCGCACACAATGACTCTTTAGTTTTAAAGTACTGTTCCATTGTCTCCACCAGACACAGTGGCAGACCGCTCAAAAGCACAAAAGTCAGCAGTATGACCTGGGGCATAGCAATAGGTGCAACTTACTGGTTCCACATTGCACACACTCTCAGACAAGTCATACATGGTGCAGGGCTTGTCTTTCACCTCACCTTTAAGGCACTCCCTGGTGGACTCACAACCACACAACAGGGAAACATTCTCACTTTGCATTAACCCTTCAGGTAGCAAAGCATACTTTTCAGTCATGACATTTTTCTCTCCAGCACATTGTGTTTCCACTCTCACACAATTCAGCTCACTGGAGACCAGTTCTGTGGCCGACACATCCTCACACACAGAATCAGGAGGTAGTTTTACCTTTTCCTCATTTACCTCCTCAGACACACTGTTTGGCTTACCACCATTCACTGACATGTTACCAATTTTTACTTCAATTTTGCCATCAGCTCTGTTCACACACACAGATTGACCTTTAATAAGTGCAGGAAGTACACCTGACTTCTCACTGAACTCACTTTCAAGTGCCTTACTTCCCCAGCACTCCTTATAGGCTTCTAGTGACCTTTGCATTGCCGCATATAGCGGACAGTTAGCCGTAACATGCCCAGTAACATAACAGTGGGTACACCTTTCCCTTTCAATTAGCTCAGCCAGCCAATCTAGCTATAGCAGTTGACAGAGATTGCTCATTAGTACACTCATCCCCTTTAAGACCTTCAGGAGATGAGCTGCAGCCGGGCAACAAAGAGTTACTCTCAACACATGGCTTTAACTCTTTGTTCACTGAAGAACTTGAGCATACTTTGCTCAGCAGTTCTACATGCAGACTCTCATTTGCATCAGTTGCAACATCTTTTTGCAACATAGCGGCACAATCATTACCAGTCACACAGGTAACATTCTGTTCTGTTTTATCAGACTCAGAGCAGTTTACACTCACTGCATCAGTCACACCTGCTAGGGACACATATACATTGGGGGGCACCCCTACTCCCTTTACCTCAGGCACAACATTGGTACATTTCTTACTTCAGAAATCTTCTTGCAGATACGCCTTCTCTGCATTCAAGTGTTTCCCACTGTGAATTACCTCATTCACACTCTCTAGGGGAATATAAATACCAGGGGTCACCCCTAAACTTTGTACCATGGGTGTTACCTCACACCCCACAGTCACATTCTCATTACTCACATCTGGACATTTCTCAGCAGAATTACAGTTAACATTTTGCATAGAACAAACTTTAGCCAACTGGTTTGTTTGCCCCTCAACCAAAGATTTGTCATTCCCCCATAACTCCCAGAATAATTTCCACATCAATGTCCTCAACAACCACAAGTGAGTGGCCAACTGTCCCTCTTGTTGTTTCAAAAGTCACACAGACAGTTGGTTTATTAGGCAGCTCTTGTATCTCTGGGATATCTTGCGGGGATAAAACAAACATCAGGGTTTCATGCAAAACCTTAGACATGGGTAACTTAGCATCCAGTGTGACCCATAATTGGATCCCATCCACTTTTACTTCAATTGATTTTTCAACCTTCCCTTTAAGAGACACAGTGCTCTCTGACCAGGCACTTAACTCTTTGCTTTCTTTCTTTACATCAGCTCCCAGGACCTTGCCTTTAAGCACACAATCCCAGTCCTTCACCCCACCAGCATACCGTTCCCTTTCCCTCACCCCTTTAAGAACAGTCTTACCATTCCTGTAGAGTATACTTTCTGGAAGTGCTGGGGATGAACTCTGGCCAACCTTTCCAGACCAGAATCCAGCATAGCCTCTCTCCTTGGCATGCTGCACTTGTGCCAACTGCACAGGCTCCAACCTTGGGGCCCCATCTCCTTGGCCTTTTCCAAAACCTTGTTGGAACGCTTTTCCAAGCTTGCATCCAGATGAAGCGGTCTCCTTTACCACTCGCGAAGTCTTCCTCACTTCCTTTGCCATCTGTTGCAAATCCACACTGCTGTCCCTTTAAGGAATCCTGGAACAAGTCTCGCTGTAGAACACAAAACTCAGTCTCTTGGTTAGAAAACACACAGGGAGCCTTTCCTGCTCCTTGCAATGCAACACTTGTTGCCTCTTTCCCTCTAGGCTCACAGACTCTCATCCAGTCTGCTAGAAACTGCGACCACCAGTCATCATGGTGCAGTTCTGCCCCTCTATGGCACATCTTGCTGCTTTAGTACAAATGTGTATGTCTCTTTAAGGATCTGTCTGCCCGCATCCGAGCACCAATTGTGGGGATTTAGCTGGTAGCAGCCGATAGCGGATGGTAATCTGGGCTTCACAGACGAGACAGACAACTCTGGTTTGCAACCAAAATGATCAGGCTTCTGCCTGTGCTTTATTTTCCACAGTAAAGCAGTATATCACAACTGGGTATTTGCAAGTAAACAGTTCAAGAAAACATAAGTCTCACCAGACTGTAGTTTCAACAAACAGGATACCCAAATCCTCACTGCCAATGCCCGGCAATTCTGGCGTCCCAGAATCAGGGGAGCTTGTCGTCAGTCCAGCCTGCCCCTCTCAGTCTCTCTCAGAAACTGAACTATCTGGTCGCGACTCCCACTGCTCCCTTGCAGTGGCAGGTGGCACCCCCAGCTCCTCTGGGAGTCCCCAACACAGGCAGCCCTCCTGCTCTGGGAGTGACCTCCAAGTCTCTCAGCAAACTGACCCCTTGCTGCACACCCAGGCTCACCTTAAATGCTTCAGCTGTTGCCTAATTGGCTCCAGCATTTTCTAATTGGCTCCAGCATTCTCTAGCAATACTGCAGGGCACTAGCCTCTCCTGCCCTGGAGATTTAAAGGAGCCAGTACCTCAGCCTGGGTGCTATATACCTGCCATCCAACAGACAAGTCCCACCAAGATAAGCCTTTTTTGTCACAATATATATATATATTTATATAAAAAGAAACAAAAAGGTCCAGACTCATTTAAATGAAAAAAGAAAAAATCTTTACTGCATTATGCAGAAAAATTGCATTACTTACAACGTTTTGAGGCTCCCGCCTCTTTTTATCAAGTAGTAAGATAATGAACACAAAGCACACAAGGTATAAATAGGGGCCAAAGTCCAAAAGGGTATAGATTCACGGGAGGAGGGGGTTATTCTTCCCCTTTACAGAGCGCTGGTAAGGCCCCATCTAGAATATGCTGTTCAGTTTTGGTCTCCAGTGCTCAAACGGGACATTATTGAGTTAGAGAGGGTCCAGAGAAGGGCAACTAAGCTGGTAAAGGGTATGGAAAGTCTCAGTTATGAAGAAAGACTGGCCAAGTTGGGTCTGTTTACACTGGAGAAGAGACGCTTAAGAGGTGACATGATAACTATGTATAAATATATAAAGGGATCATATAATAACCTTTCTAATGTTTTATTTACCAGTAGGTCCTTCCAACGGACACGAGGGCACCCACTTCGTTTAGAAGAAGGGAGGTTCCATTTAAATATTCGGAAAGATTTTTTACAGTGAGAGCTGTGAAGTTCTGGAATTCCCTCCCCGAATCAGTCATGCTGGCTGATACATTATATAGCTTTAAGAAGGGGCTGGATGGATTCTTAGCAAGTGAGGGAATACAGGGTTATGGGAGATAGCTCTTAGTACTAGTTGATCCAGGGACTGGTCCGATTGCCATCTTGGAGTCAGGAAGGAATTTTTTCCCCTCTGCGGCAAATTAGAGAGGCTTCAGATGGGGTTTTTTGCCTTTCTCTGGATCAACTAGTAGTTAGGCAGGTTATATATAGGCATTATGGTTGAACTTGATGGACATATGTCTTTTTTCAACCCAACTTACTATGTTACTATGTTACTATGTCTTCAGACTGGTACGTTAGCTCCACTTTAGTTTGTCCAATTATATATATATATATATATATATATATATATATATATATATATATATATATACATACATACATAATGGCAGTTTTGAAAAAACGAAATAAAAGTTAGTGCAATTTTGCTTGAAGTTTCTTCCGGTGACCTGAAAAACATGCAATGCAACAATATAGCATTTCAATTTAACTCAATGTCCTTAGTAGGTTCCCTTGGCTATCAATGGGAGTCTCTTATTTTAACTTATGATGAAGCAAATTAAGAGTTCAATGCTGAAATGGTAAGAGCAGCACAAGTTCAGTGATGGGACAATTGAAAGTCTTTGTGGTACCATTCTTGCCAAAAATGATGAGGTAAGGCTTTGGAACCTTGCAATAGCACACTTAAGTCTTGTCTGCTTAGAGAAGTGTTCAAATAGCTGGTAACCTAAGCTGAATCCTTGCTCAGCTCTTGTAGCAAGGGTTGAAACATCAGGACAAATCTCAGGGTCTCTCTCAGGATCTAGGAGACTGAAGACATCTGCAGTAGTTGTAGACTCTGAGTGATCCAGCAAAAATTCAGGACCTGTTAGTCAGGAAGTAAAGATAGCTGTGGATACTGGCCTGGTTGCAGGGTTAATTTTAGATGGAGCATAATGCCAATGTTCAGGTTTGGTGGATTTCCTGATTCTTTCAACTCAATTGCTTACATACACATTAAAGTGTCTGATTGTATGTGTAGCGAAAAACAACTTTACTGTCTGTGTAGAATTTAACAGCATCAATTTCAATATCCAGCCCACACAATATAAAGTCTGCATTCTCTACTGCCAATACAGCTCCACAAAGTTCAAGTCTTAGTATGGTGTGCTTAGGCTTTGGTGCTAACTTAGCCTTGCCACACAGAAAACCTACGTGTGGTTATTCACAGATGTTTCTTAACTTGAGGTAGGCTACAACTGCTATGGACTCATTTGATGAATCTAAGAAAATGTGAATCTCTCTCCTCTGACTTTCAGCAAGGGAAGTTGAAGTGTAGCACCTAAGTGTTCTTTAGAGACTGCTTCCATGACAGTTTATCGGTTGGTAAAGGTGTATCCCAGTCTTTAACAGTCTCTGATAGCTGTCTTAGTAAAGATGTACCTTGTATGGTGATGGGTGCTACAAACCCCTGTGGATCATACAGGCTGTTCATTATTAATAGGATACCACACCTGGTATATGGTTTGTCTGCGGTGGTAACCAGGAAGTCAAATGTGTAATTCAGTAAGTCCCATCTTTAGCCCAGGCTTCTCTGAATGGGTGGTTTGTCTATTCCCAAATCTAAAATATTCTGTAGATACTCATGAGGTTGAAAGGCTTTCATTCCATCAGTGCTGTTGGAAGCAATCTTAAGAAGTCTCAGGCTAGCCTCAGAGATTTGTGTCCTCTTGAGCAAGCCAATAGCATCTTCATATGTATGTAAAGATTTTAGGCTGTCATCCACTGTGACATACTGTCTGCCTGTATATGTAAATTTTCAAGGACATTAGCTATAGTAGGCAGGTAAGCAGAGGATCAGAATCATAGAGACAGGGACACCACCACATGAAAAAACATAGGTTTATTTTGGGCAAACTCTTCCCAACATAAAGGTCATGGCAAATGGTTCATCAACAGTTTAACAAAACTTGTTGAAAACTTGGTAGTCTTCCTGTTCTGTGCCCTGCTCTGAGTGACCCTTCACTTTGAGCAACAACATGCTGTGTAACCCTTATTTGTTTTAGTTTCTGTGGGTGATACGCCCAAAGAAAGGTAGGTACCAGCATTCATCATGTTCTTGTAGTGGTGGGGCTGGTTTCACATAGTCACTGTCAAATATTTTCTTCAAGGCAACAAAGTGGTCTTTCATTTTAGGCATGCTCTTAAGGGTTCTCTGTAGTGAGGCAAATCTGGAAATGGCTTACTCACGATTGTTTAGAAGTTTTGTTCTGGTAGTGCAGAATGGAAAGGGCTCGACCCAACTGTCCATTATTCTGATGAACTCTCCTTGTCATCGTCTGTAGTGTGAAATACTACATTCCCAGAGTTGTCATCACAAGAGGTAGGAGTGACATTGGTTGCTAGGATTATGGAGTTTGATATGGAGTTCTTAGGATTCTCTTTCACCTCAAAATGATGAAGGCATGGTCTGAAGTAAGTTGTGTGTCCAATTCTCAATACACAAGTTTTAAAAGGAGTCTACTTCAAACGCATTTTGTCTAGGCATGCATCACCAAAGTCAAGTCTTTATGCATAAGGAGCAGCATCATGAGTACCATTAAACTGTTGATGTACACCTTATGGACTGGTGCCCAGTCTCTAGGTGACTGGTACATGTATTGAGGGTATATGGCGATACATCTCAAAGAACTGTGGTATTGCAAGAGATCAGTTGCTTTGGTCATCAAGTATGGCATAAGCCCGTATTGCTTTCTCTGGTCGCCTTCAGGATATACCTGGACTAGGCATACCTTGGAACAGCATTTGGCACTGCAGCCTTCCCCACAGACTTCAGTACATGAAGTTGAAATCTTTGTTGAACCCAGAATACAACTTTGTTCCTCCCCACCATGATTTGAGACAGGGATTGAAGACTGAGGACTGTCTGGGGGAGAAGTTTAATGCATTGCTGCAACATGCTTATCACTATTGCACACATATTTAATAACAGTCTTACAATCCTTTGCAAAATGGTCTGAGAAGGTGCAAAACTTATGGTAAACCCTATCATTCTGGAGAAGCTCTGTGCGCTTCTGCAAAGACTTTTCCCTAATTCCACAACATTTGGGTGTGGTTTCTTGTGAATTCAAATGGCGAACATAGTCGCTGTCGGTTTGGGGACCGCATCAAAAAGCCATGCAGTTCCCAATCAGCCAAGGAAATCAAACCTGCCAGATTTCAGTCGGGAAAGCCTGCCATTGGTGCCCATACACAGGCAGATAAGATGCCAAATCAGTCTAAAGGGCCGATTTCGGCAGCTGAAATTGGCCCCTGTATGGCCACCTTTACACTTTTGTTAATTTGTTTTTTGTTTATTCAAAATATTGTGTGCTGTGCTCCTTAACTTGGCGCTAATTCCATGTTAAAGAAAGAGTGAAGTACAGACATGAAGGAGCAATTGCTAGCAGGGAGATCCCTTGCGTGTTTAAGTACATAAATATGCAGCACAACCCTTTGTCAATCAAGCATTGCATGTTTAGATTATTGAAAACACATAGGGGCCCTCCCCACTTGCAGTTGCTTTATTGTGCCAGTACTTCATGTTTTCTAAATACGAGGGAGGGAGCCAATCCTCCTTACAGAGCACTGGGTTGGCACTGAAAGAGGCACAGGTGTGCTGGTGACTTTTTACAACCATTCCATGGTTCCTATAGTTGGCTGCTTCAACAGGTCCAAAAGACTTTATCCAAAAATTCACATACCAATGACATTTTAAAACCAAAAACCCCACAACTATATTTTCAAGATTGATTAATGAACACTCATGAAATTGCATTTTGTTTTGATGTATCCAATGCATTTGTGGCATATGTAACTTTGTGTTCAGCTAAAATGATTCTGGAATTTTGGGGGGGAAACTCTGCATTCTGAGTAAAAACATCAAATAGCAAAGTGTGATGGCTTTTTAGCATGGCCCATTATCCATATGCACAATGTTATGGATATTTTAAAAGGATATGTTTATCTCGGAATCTGAATAATGAAACTCAATGGCACAAAGGCATTATGTCACTCTAGTACTTTACTATTAGAAAACAAGTCCATATTAAATAAAGGAAATCTATCTGTGGGTTTAATAATTTAAAACATCTCAGTTAACAATCTACAGTATGTAAAACTTTATTCATAAAAGTTCCTCTAATATTATATTTTTTTGCAGGGTAGAGAATATAGATAGCAAAATCTCAATGTCGTTGAAAGATATGTTGGGTCTTATTCAAACCTTCTCCATGTACCAGACTTTTCTTAGTTTTGAACCTGAGAAAGCAAAAGATTTAGTGAAGACAACTGAACAGAGGTAAAAAAACAAAACAAAACACTGGCTACCTGTTTCTAACCATATTATTAAAATCCATAAATTTTCTTTTTGACATATTCATTTGATTTAAAGTATTATAAGTTATATAGTAAGAAGTAAATTCTTTAAAATATGCCAATCTGAATCATAATCTCCTAAGCACTATCCTGTTTAGTTCAAGGTTGCAATCTATCCTTATTAAGAAAAAAAACATTTGGTAAAATAATCTAGTTCCTGCCATTATTTAAAAAAAAAATGCACTTTGCTTGTATTGTCAAAATATTTTTCTAAAAAACTAATCTTCTAAACTTAATTTTCAATGCCAAGTTTATGTTTATATATTGATATACTGTACCATTAAGCATATATGAAATATGGTTGAAATGCATAGAAATGGTTTAAGGGGTGGATGTCATACATAATTTAAAATTATAGTTGAATAAAGATATACATCCATCAAGTTTACCCCTTTGAATTTCTCACAAAGTGATCAGAAGACTAGCAATCAAAACCACCAGTAGGCAAGCCACTTAATAAGCCCAACGTGGAATGGTGGGAGCATTCTATAAAGGCCACAAATGATCCACACATCTCTCTTAATTAAGGATGTAATAATCTTAATGTCTTCATTACCATCATTTATTTATATAGCGCCAGCAGCACTTTACATTCATTTATAACCATCTGGGGTCTCACAGTAATTAACCTCACTGCAAAGAAATACATCTTTATCTTTTCTTCTTCTCCAGGCCCAATTGAGACACTATTGTCAACTTTAATGTTATAAGAAAAAAGAAAAAGATACTTTGTAATGTTTGTTTTTTTTATGCTGATCTTGTGCATTTGGTATATTATTTCCATATTCAGCTTCCCCATCGCCTTTCTTTATAATGTAAAATAGGGCTGTTTGTAATAGATATGATATAAGTTATATCTTAAATAAATCATCATTTATATCATTTATTTCCCTAACTTTCTCTAACTTTCAGTGTTTCATTTGCTCCTTTGCCCCTTCCATGACCATTTTATACTTTTCCCTTAAAGCTACTCCATACTCTATCCTCTTCCTTTTTTTCCGCCATCTTAAAGTAATACTGACACCAAAAACTAATTTTGAAAATATTAATGTACATAAAAAGTTACCTATATGTCATGTTGATTATTTTCTGCTGATAGGGCTGCTTCTGTAATTAATTGTTACTTGAAGTTCCTAAACCTGACTGTTTTGACTGTCCCTTCTTAGCCTGACAGTTATAGCTTCTACTGCTGCACAAATATGGCAGCCCCCTTAAAGGAACATGGTGGATCAGACAGGTAATGCAAAAGCACCAGGAAAATACTTTTAGGACAAAATTATAAATAGCAGGCTAAGACAATGTTATAATAGCTTCAAAAAAGGTTTAATTTCTGGTGTCCGTAACTCTTTAATCTCGTCTTCTAAAGTGGCACCTTTGCATTTGAAGTAAAATATGTACTAATCATTATTATAATAACAAGCTGTAACTTAACCCTAACTTAAGCCTACCATCCTCCTTTCAGTATCCATACTGCTAGTGATGAGCAAAATCCTTCACCAAGTTTCTCTGTGAATAAGAGTACTTTTGCAGTTTCACAATTTTTTTTCTGCTAAGCAAAATGGCACAGATTTACTCATCTCTAAATACTAACCTTTTGCTCCAAACTCCTTTAGCATGTCATCATTTGGACTGTTTTCTTTTTGATCAAGGAGCACAAATCTCTGTCTTCAGGGTTGCTAGGCATTCGTTAAATAAACCTCTTGAAAGTACAATAAACTGTATATAAAACTTGGCTGAAATGCATTGAAATGGTTAAGGGATGAATTTTATACTCAGTTTGGCATTTGGGCTGAATAAAGATATACTGTAAATCCATCAAGTTTAATCCTGTTTAGCTGTTTAGGTTGCAATCTATCCTTATTAAGAAAAAAAACATTTGGTAAAATAATCTAGTTCCTGCCATTATTTAAAAAAAAAAATGCACTTTGCTTGTATTGTCAAAATATTTTTCTAAAAAACTAATCTTCTAAACTTAATTTTCAATGCCAAGTTTATGTTTATATATTGATATACTGTACCATTAAGCATATATGAAATATGGTTGAAATGCATAGAAATGGTTTAAGGGGTGGATGTCATACATAATTTAAAATTATAGTTGAATAAAGATATACATCCATCAAGTTTACCCCTTTGAATTTCTCACAAAGTGATCAGAAGACTAGCAATCAAAACCACCAGTAGGCAAGCCACTTAATAAGCCCAACGTGGAATGGTGGGAGCATTCTATAAAGGCCACAAATGATCCACACATCTCTCTTAATTAAGGATGTAATAATCTTAATGTCTTCATTACCATCATTTATTTATATAGCGCCAGCAGCACTTTACATTCATTTATAACCATCTGGGGTCTCACAGTAATTAACCTCACTGCAAAGAAATACATCTTTATCTAAAAAAACGCACTTTGCTTGTATTGTCAAAATATTTTTTTAAAAAACTTCTAAATCTTCTAAACTTAATTTTCAGTGCCAAATTATATATATATATATATATATATATATATATATATCTTATAAAAATCATGGGGGTAATTTCTAAACTTTGGCATATTTATTTGCATATTGTTGTCTTGTGCATGTTAAGATACACATTGAGCAAATATATATTTGCAATTTGTGCAACTGTTAAGTAAATATTATTTCCCCCGACAAAGTTGTGGTGTAACTCTGAGTATGTCTATAAATATTTGCTCTTAAGGACAACCATAGCAGGAAGAAAAAATCACAAATATGTTTGCACATTAAATACACCAATCTTGCCAAGCTTTACTAATATAAACATAGCAGGGCAAAAAATGAAAAATGTACTGAGCAGAGATGCTTTTTTTTTTTTTTTAAATAAAATAAAATATGTTCGATGGTCCAGTTTTTTTGTGCCAGTCTTTTCATTATAAAGTAACTTGTTTGAAATCAGTTCCTTAAAGGGGCAGTTCAGTGTAAAAATGAAAATGAGCAAAATAGATAATGTTTTCTATATAGTTAGTTAGGCAATAATTAGTTCTCTAAGCTGTTAGCAGTAAGAAACCAATCAGAGACTTGAGGGAGGACCTTATGGGACAAGTGTTCAGTTAGTTTGCATTTTAATCTGACATGCGTGTTCACAAACTAACTGAACAGTTATCTTCCATGTGGCCCCCCTAAAGTCACTGACTAACTAAGAGAGCTGAAAGCAGGAAGTATAGTTCTGGCTATTATGGTAGACATCTGGGCACTCCGGATTTTATAGATTACATTTTTGGATAACTAACTATATTACAAACAATTTTTATTTTGCGCTGTCTTTCCATTTTACCCAGTTTCATTTTTACACTGAACTGTTCCTTTAAGAGCTAAAGGTTTGAGGCATAAACACCTGGGCCCCTGATGCTATTTTGATGAGTTCAAAGAAATCAAACTGGAATATTATTATATTTTTTAGTGATTTATTGCTCTGCAGGAGAGTCAGGTAGAGAAAATTTTAATGATAGTTAAATAATCAGATAACTGATCATATGTGACCGACTCTGGTACTCTCATAAGCCTTATATTGTTCCTTTGGGATCTACACTCAGTATCAGCTAGATTTGTTTTAATATTGTTAATGCCCTTATTTGAGTTATTTATCTTATCAACCAGTGAATTGTGTGCTCTGACCAGCAACTCCATCTTGTTTACTAGATGTCAAGTTCTGGCCCTGAGGTCCTTCGGACTCTTTCACGGAGAAATAATATGTAATTTGTTCTCATTTTATGTAATTCATTTTAACAATACTGGTTGACAAGTTGCTGCCCATTGGGAAAGCGATTGATTGTATGAGAGCCATATATGGTTGCCTGTATCGATGTAAAGGGCTACCCAACAGTTGCACATCCAGGCATGCCATCTTGGAGTTAGGAAGGACATTCTTCCCCCCTGTGCAGCAAATTAAAAAGGCTTCAGATGTGTTTTTTGATTCCTCTGTATCAACTAGCAGTTAGGCGGGTTATATATAGGCATTGAGGTTGAACTGGGACATGTGTTTTTTTTATTCTCACACACTGTACTATGTGTTCGACAAATCTGAATGTATACTTATACAATTTTTGTCTCATTTCAGGTTTCTGGAAATCATGCAGGTCTCTTCCTCTGAGGAAATAATAGAGTTACGGCTGAATAATGTTTGTGTACTAGCTTCCAAACCTGAGTAAAGATTGAAAATGTGAATGACCTCATATCACTTTGCTTAAAAACCTATGATGACTCTAGTTTCACTCTGGTGCACCGAATGTTGCTTGAGAATATCACATTTTAAATTCAGTAAACCATTTGGTAATTTCAATGAAATACTTTTATCACAATAGTTCTCAAATGAAAGTTTAAATAAAATTAAATGAAATAAAGAATAATTCTTAATAATACATACATGCTGCATTTAATCTGCTTGTTTTGAAATTCAGGGCCATTTCTATTTGAAGCTTTTGTGATAATGTGTTAAACTAGAAACAAAAGTTTGAGAACAAACTTCAAGTTTGGTTAAAAAACGTGAAGTCACTGTCTGTTGTTGGCTTAGCCAACTCTTTCTAACCTTGGACCACAGTTATATAGTAAAAAAAACTGTGCAAAGTTTGGGGACCCTGGTTTTAATTGTGTCTGAATGGCAGCAATTTAAATTTCCCCACTGAAAGTCAAAGAGTGACATCTTATTGGTGGTTGGTGGCTCTGCCCACTTTTTCTAACCTGGAATGGCAGTTACCCAGTAACTAAGTATAGGGACCCTAGGATTAATAGATAAAGAACGACAGCAGTTTCAAATTAAACCAATAAAAGTCAATACATAAATTGTGATTGATGGTTGGTGGTGTGCCCACTTTTTATAACCTTGAGTCGAAGTCACCAGTTTTTTATGGTGGCTTACCAATCTTATGATCATAATTTTGTAACTAAAAACCCCTGTTTTTTGTCAATATACGCACTAGCATAGACAATTTACTTAGGAAACAGGGGACCAGGGAATGTGCATTGATCAATCTTCCTTTCTTTTTGTATGCTTGTAGTTAATTTGGCCAGATCAGTCGCAGATTTAATTCTGCAGGAAGAATGGCAAAACTTCCATGTGGGTTAGCACCCCCACACCCGTCCTTTAATGGTGGTCTTATGCCTTTAAAAAAATGGGTGTTGGTTAATGGGTAGTCTTCTCCTTTACAAGCCGCAAGCGGGGGAGGATTAAGCTTGTAGAACCAGGCAATCTCTCTCTATATAAGCAGAAGGCATGGGAGTGACTAAGCCCTCTGACTCAAACCAGCCCCCAGGTCAAGAATGGCAATAGTGTACGGGAGTGCCAGCCTTTGAAAAATATGACCAGAGGTAAATAGATAGGACCGCCATACAAGGTTTACCTTGACGTGGTATGGTGGCTTACCAATCTTATGATCATAAATTTGTAAAAAAAAAACCCTGTTTTTTGTCAATATACGCACTAGCATAGACAATTTACTTAGGAAACAGGGGACCAGGGAATGTGCATTGATCAATCCCCCTTTCTTTTTGTATGCTCAAAGTCACCCACTGACAAACAGTGGGCACCCTGGCATAAATAGTGCGAGAATGGCAGCATTTGAAATTTAAACCAATAAAAGTCAACAGGTAAATTGTGATTGGTGGTTGGTGGCATCACCCACTGAACCACAGTTACCTGGTGACAAGCTTTGCAAAGTTTGGGAACCTTAGTATTAATATTTAAAGAATGGCAACAGTTTAAAATTTAAACATATGAAGTCTATAGGTAAAATCTGATTGGCTGTTGTTGGCCCTGCCCACTTTTCTAACCTTGGAACATAGTCGCCCAGTGACTAACTGTGCAAAGTTTGGGGACCCTGACATCAAACATGTGAGAATAGTTACATAGTTACATAGGGTTGAAAAAAGACCAGAGTCCATCAAGTTCAACCCATCCAAGTAAACCCAGCACACACAACCCACGCCTACCAATCTATACACTCACATATAAACTATATATACAACCACTAATACTAACTGTAGATATTAGTATCACACTAGCCTTGGATATTCTGATTGTTCAAGAACTCATCCAGGCCCCTCTTAAAGGCATTAACAGAATCTGCCATTACCACATCTCTAGGAAGGGCATTCCACAACCTCACTGCCCTCACCGTGAAAAACCACCTACGCTGCTTCAAATGTCAAGACGCACGCCGGCGTCATAGCGTGCGCCAGCGTCAGAGCGCGCCCCCTTGCGACCAGGTGGAACCTTACAAAATGGAAGCTTTTGTACCTTACAAAATGGAAGCTCCATTCTTCTAATCTAAAGGGGTAACCTCTGGTGCGTTGATTGTTTTTATGGGAAAAAAGAACATCCCCCATCTGCCTATAATCCCCTCTAATGTACTTGTACAGAGTAATCATGTCCCCTCGCAAGCGCCTCTTTTCCAGAGAAAACAACCCAACCTCGACAGTCTAACCTCATAGTTTAAATCTTCCATCCCCTTTACCAGTTTAGTTGCACATCTCTGCACTCTCTCCAGCTCATTAATATCCTTCTTAAGGACTGGAGCCCAAAACTGCACTGCATACTCAAGGTGAGGCCTTACCCAGGGCCGGATTTAACTTTACGGCGCCTCGAGGCCGCCCCCTCCCCCCACGAGTGCGCATGCGCAATCGCGCGGCGCCCTCTCCCCCCGAGTGCGCATGCGCGATCAATGCACATGCGCAATCGCACATTTAAACTCCCATACGGAGCAGTGGGGAGAGGTCCCGACTGCTCCGTATGGGAGCCAAATTTAAAAATTCTGTTGCGGCGGGGCTGCATGCCACCCCTAAACTTGTGCCGCCCTAGGCCCGGGCCTTTGTGGCCTTTCCACAAATCCGGGCCTGGCCTTACCAGGGACCTATAAAGAGGTAAAATTATGTTTTCATTCCTTGAGTCAATGCCCTTTTTTATACAAGACAGCACTTTATTTGCTTTAGTAGCCACAGAATGACACTGCCTGGAATTAGACAACTTGTTATCTACAAAAACCCCTAGATCCTTCTCCATTAAGGATACCCCCAACACACTACCATTCAGTAGATAGTTTGCGTTTATATTATTTCTACCAAAGTGCATAACTTTGCTGCCCAGTTTCCCAATTTTGTCAAATCGCTCTGCAAAGCGGCAGCATCCTGCATGGAACTTATAGTTTTGCACAATTTTGTGTCATGAGCAAAAATAGAAACAGTACTGTCTATGCCCACCTCCAGGTCATTAATAAACAAGTTAAAAAGGACCAAGGACTGACCCCTGCGGTACTCCACTAACCACACTGGTCCAATTAGAAAATGTTCCATTTACCACCACTCTTTGTAATCTATCCTTCAGCCAGTTCTCTATCCAATTACAAATATTATGTTCTAGGCCAATATTACTTAATTTGATTATTAACCTACTGTGAGGTACTGTATCAAACGCTTTAGCAAAGTCCAAGTAGATGACATCAACTGCCATTCCAGCATCGAGGTTCCTACTGACCTCCTAATAAAAGGCGACGAAATAAGTCTGGCAAGATCTGTTACGCATAAAACCATGCTGGCACAAACTAATAGTATTGTGAACTGCAATGTATTCAAGTACCCTATCCCTTATTACCCCTTCCAAAAGTTTTCCTACTACCGATGTTAGACTAACAGGCCTATAGTTTTCAGGCTGAGAACGGGATCCCTTTTTAAATAACGGCACCACATTAGCAATCCGCCAGTCTCTCTGCACCATGCCAGACCTCAACGAATCCTGAAAAATTAAGTGAAGAAGTTTGGCAATCACAGCACTCAGTTCATTTAATACCCTGGGATGAATCCCATCCGGTCCCGGACCTTTGTTTACCTTTACATGTTCAAGTCTCTTTTGAATTTCCTCCCGAGAGACCCATGCGTCAGTAGCTAAATTACTAGAACTGGGCATATTAAAAGGGAAGCCTTCAGTACCTGGCTCCTCAGATGTATAGACAGATGAAAAATAAGAGTTCAAAATTTCTGCTTTTTCCCCATTCTCATCAACCAACTTACCCCCCCCCCCCCCGTGATAATAAGGTTCCCACCCCTTCTTGCTTCATTTTTTTACTATTCACATAATTAAAAAATAATTTTGGATTCTTTTTACTCCTAGCTGCAATATCCCTTTCCATTTCTATTTTAGCTTGCCTGATACCTTTTTTGCATACTTTATTTGCTTCCTTGTACCTGATGAAAGTTTCTGCTGTCCCAGCTAACTTGAATGCTTTAAAAGCACATTTTTTCTTACCAACCTCGACACTAACACTTTTATTCAGCCATAAAGGTTTTGCTTTGCGATGCCTCTCCTTGCTTACAAGGGGAATATACGGTTCTGTATACCTGCAAAGCAATGTTTTAAAGATGTTCCATTTTCCTTCTGTGTCTAACCCCATGAAAAGCCTTTCCCAGTTGACACATTGCAGAGATGCCCTTATACTGGCAAAGTCTGCACATCTAAAATTGAGCATTTTAGTTACTCCCTTATAGAGCTGTCTCTGCAGCATTATCTCAAAGGAGACCATGTTGTGATCACTGTTCCCCAAATGCTCACCCACACAAATGTCAGAGATGAGTTCATTATTATTAGATATCACCAGGTCCAAAATAGAGTCATTCCTAGTAGGTTCTTGAACCGCCTGAAATAAAAAGTTGTCATTTAGCATATTTATAAACCTACTAGCTTTTTCTGACTTAGCCACCCCATTACTCCAGTCAATGTCCAGATAATTAAAGTCCCCCATAATAACAACTTGACCCAGTTTTGAAGCCTCTTCCATTTGCAACAATAGCTGGGCCTCATCCCCCACATCTATACGGGGTGGTTTATAGCATACACCAATGATCATTTTCTTTGTGACCTTCAGCCCTACTGAAATTTCTACCCAAAGAGATTCGACGTTTTCATTGGTAATGTCTTTATTACATGGCTTTAAATCTGACTTTACATAAAGACAAACCCCTCCACCCTTTTTAATCTCTCTGTCCCTCCTAAAAAGTGTATAACCATTTAAATTCACAGCCCAATCGCATTTATCATCCCACCAGGTCTCAGTGATACCAATTAAATCATAATTTTCAATACATGCAATAGCTTGCAGCTCCCCTAATTTACCCGACAAGCTTCGCGCATTAGCCAGCATGCAGCGGAGATTACTACTTCTCCCTCTGGCAGCAATTAAAATTTCCCCACTGAAAACAATGCAAGAATCCACGCACTTTCTAATCTTGAATATGTAGTCACCCAGTGACTGAATGTGCAAAGTTTGGGAACCCTGGCATTAAACCTATAAAAATCAAGAGGTGAAATATGATTGGCTGTTGGTGGCTCCCCCCACTTTTTCAAAACTAAAACTTCAGTCCCCTAGTGACCAACTGTGAAACGTTTCAGGACCCTGGGGTTAATACTGTGAGAATGGCAGCAGGTTGAATTTCCCAATTGAAAGTCAATAGGTAAAATCTAATTAGCTTTTGGTTGCTCCACCCACTTTTTCTAACCTTGAACTGCAGTTACCTGGTGTCTAAAAATCTGATCTGGCTGTTCACTGCTCTGCCTACTTTTGGGCATCAAAACAATCCTAGTAACATTGTAAGTTAGGTTGAAAAAAGACATACGTCCATCAAATTCAACCATAATGCCTATATATAACCTGCCTAACTGCTAGTTGATCTAGAGGAAGGCAAAAAACCCCATCGCAGCAGGAAACTGTTGGAGTTGACTCTTCGAATTTTTAACTGGGCAGAAGCCAATTTGGTGGATCTGTCAGCAGCCTATATCCCAGGTCATCAAAATCTTAGGGCAGACAAACTGAGTCGAGAGAGCCTCCATCCTGGGGAGTGGGAACTGTCTCAGCAAATATTCCAGTTCCTGGTGAACTTTTGGGGGTGTCCCCAAATAGACCTGATGGCTACAGCCAAGAACAGGAAAGTCAAGAGGTTTTGTTCCCAGTTCCCAGAGGAGCAAGCACTGTTTTGGGATGCATTCAGTCAGGTATGGAACTTCAACCTGGCTTACATTTTCCCTCCTTTCCCGCTTATTCCCAGGGTACTGGAGAAGATACGGGCAGACCACACTACACTCATAGCAGTGTTACCATGGTGGCCAAGGAGGCCTTGGTTCACACAGCTATTCTCGATGGCATTGGCCAAACCAGTAAGACTGCCGTATTGTCGGAAGATGCTGACACAAGGCAAGGTGTGGCACCCGAATCCTCACAGCTGGGCTTTAAAGGGGTGGCTTTTGAGCGGCAAGAACTGACAAAACTAGGTTTGGTGGATTCTTCTGTCCATACATTATTGGCATCAAGGAAGCCGTCAACTGAACATACTTACCATAGACTTTGGGAGAAGTTCAGAGAGTGGTATTCTCAGTTATAGTCTCCTTCTCTTCACCCTCTGAGTCAGCAGTGGTCAATTTTCTGCAGTCAGGGTTGGAGAAAGACCTTAGTTTGGCCACTCTGAAAGTGCAGGTGTCAGCCCTGTCAGCAATGATTAAAGTTAAGTGGGCCGACCAGCCACTGGTGGCTAGATTCTTACAAGGAGTGAAAAGGCTAAAACCGCAGGTTATACCTGCAGTGCCATCCTGGGACTTGAACGTAGTTCTTCAGGCACTTGTGTAGCTACCGTTCGAGCCTCTAGATTCTATTCCCTTGGAATTACTGTCTTTGAAGACAGCTTTCCTCATTGCGGTGACATCAGCCAGAAGGGTGGTTGAGATCCAAGAACTGTTAAGAGGTGACCCATATTTGAAGATACACCAGGACAAGGTGGTGCTAAGACTCCCAGAAAAATTCCTCCCGAAAGTAGTATCATCTTTTCACGCGAGTAGGGAGGTTGTCCTGCCAGCATTTTTTCCCAATCCCTCTAATGAGGAGGAAAGGAAATTGCACAATTTAGATCTGGTGAGGTGCATGGCAGTCTACTTGAACAGAAGTTCAAGAAATGTGACAACCTTCTCCTGCTCTTCAAAGGATCAGGCATTGGTAATCAAGCTTCAAAGCGTACAATTGCAAAGTGGATTACCGACTGTATTAAGAAGTCTTATCAGCTCAGAACTTTGCAGGCTCCTCCCGTTAAGGCTCATTCTACCAGAGCGGTGGCAACGTCTTGGGCGTTTAAGGCTCAGGCTACTCCCGAGGAAATTTGTAACGCTGCAGCATAGTCCTCAGTGTCGACCTTTTGTCGTTTTTATAAATTGGATGTGTTTGCAGCCGAAAAGGCTTCTTTTGGACATAAAGTCCCATTAGTGCCCACTTCCAGCTTACCATAATTTTCTTTTCCTGGACTGAAGCATGGCAGTGGGTATATTTTCCCTCCCCGTTTGCTATTAGTCCATAGCTCTGACACTAAAAGAGATGAGGTAGGGGGGAGGGAAGATCCTTTTATCGGTCTTCCTGTCATTCCGCATTGCGAGGGGGTTAACCCATTAGTGCTCACTGCCATGCTTCAGTCCACGAAAAGAAAATTATGGTAAGTTGGATAGAATTTTCCCCTTATATTTGGTATTGGCATGTTCAGGAGACATGGGACTTTCCAAATTAGTTGTATTTTTGTGCATAAAATAATTTTTGTTTCTGGTATGTGTGTTTATGATTTTTAAATTTTTTTTAGACATTTAGAGGCCTATATCTTGTTACAGAATTGGAATTACAACAAAATTCTACCGTATTTTGAAAGCATAGTTTGTCCTGAAAAAAACAATATATTGTTTTCCTGGGTAAACTAAAAGTCCCCCCGAGGAAATGCCCCTAAAGTGAAACAGTGCAAAATGTTCAAAAACTGTCTGGCAGTAGAAGTTCCACTTTGGTCCAAAACAGCTGGCAGTGAAAGGGTTAAAGAAAAATTGCCCATCAGGATCTGATAGCTGCCGCCATTACTGGTAACATGTTCCCAAATCTTCTTAACCAGATGCTATCAAGGTGCTATCCGGTGCACAGTAAGGAGAGCTCCCATATTCCATGCATTTACAGGCATTACATGGATGTAACACTGACTTACTGTGCATGTGCCCAAAAGCTTAACGACTTACCGTGAGGTGAGGCAACAAGGCCATGGTCCCAATAGGACCCTCACAGGACACTTATAGGTAATAAAACCTGCTCCTGGAGCTTCAGCAGGTAGAGGCCAGAGGCCCTGCTAGATGTTGGGGTAAGCTCAGGTGACAAGAAAAATGAATATGCAGTAGTGGGGTGGTGAGCAAAATTTATTGATTACTTTGTGACTGGGATTAACTCCTTTAGTGCCCATTGCCATGTGAAGGAAGAGGAAAATGGCTTTCCTCTTGTCAGATTTCAAAATTAAATATACAGAAACATCTGTTCTTTAGAAAAGCCGATTTTCGTATAGGATGCTCTGTTTTGAATTCTTTTATAGCGATTGTATACTACAAACAGATGTCCGTTTGGTAACTTATTCCACTGCAAATTTCGCACCTTTGACAATTTGTAAGTATTAACGTATAAGTACACATTCATCCCAGTTTCGCAAGTAATACTACTTGCTGCAGTATATTGATATTGTCACAATGTATTCTTACAAAGCCTTATTCATCATACCTTCCATTTTATACACATATGTAGATTCCTTTCTCTACAAACCCGCTACGTATGCTCCGCAGAACACACCACCAATCAGCGCTCCCAGCCCACAAATCACCTCCCTGGGTCATGAGCTTGGAGATAGCTAGCCGAGCTTTGCGTATAGCGTCGAAGAGAGAGGCAAGAGACCCAGATTATTCTGTTATTCCACTAACAGATTCGGAAACCCTCGGTTTTTAATTCACCCTTCTTTTGCGCAATATTTGCTCCGCCGTCGACGGTGAAAGAAAGCCTTGACACGCCCAAGCTTCATTTATGTTGCTGTTGGTATTTGGATAATAGTCGGAGTCAAGACATGTTAAAATCTAGTTTGTCCATTCAGCGCTGGCAGTCAAAAGCGGAATCGCAATAGACATAATGGCTAGAAAAGCTTATAGACTGCATTGTACTCTCTGGAATCGTGTTAGCTCGGTGATTTTACCTACATTGATACTGATCATAGCCTGGCCAGTAAAGCTTGCAGCTTTTCCTACCTCCCTAAGTGACTGTCAAACGCCTACAGGCTGGAACTGTTCCGGTAAGTCACATACAAAGCTTCGCAGTGTATAATGCCATTTATATGAGTAAACAATTACATTCGCTTTGATTCATTTGTGAGTGCTGATCGTTTGAATAAGAACATGGAAGGCGATTTTAGCTAAAATCTTAGCTTATTTATTTGGATGCGGTAAAACGTTATTAATTTTATTTTTGTGACGTCATTCTAAAAACATTTGGCAGTTCTGTTTACCGCCTGAGCAAAATTAGAGTAGGGAAGGCTAACGTGCTTTAGTGTATTGTTAATTAACATTAATATGAATGGATGGTGCAAGTGTTCACATTTATAAGCTGTATATAGTCAATTGATTCAAGCGCAGATCTAACATCTTTTCATTAATAATGTCTTTACTATACAAAATATTATATTGGGTAGCTGTCAAAAGCAATGATGTTCTTCAGGTAAAACTAGACATGATATCCTAAATTAAAAATATAGGGCATTATAGTAGTATTTTGTGTGTTCTTTATACCTACAAGTTTTTTTTATGATAATCCACCTGCAAAATGGCCTGCAAATAAATTCATTGGAAAAGTAACAGACAAGAGCTGTCATTAGATGACCCCCCTCCCCACTACCCCCCATGAATGACTGCCTAGATAAAGACATTGGAGGGCCTAATGCATACTGGGGTTTTCTTTTTCGCAAATTAGAAATGGTTACTTGTTAGTGCACAATTTAAGATTGATCTGATTGCCCTCTTGGAATAAAAAAAAAAATACTTTTCATCCTCTGAGAAGTCAATTGGAGTCAGCCTCTGACAGGGTTGGAACTGGTTTAAAGGGGTAGTAACACCATTATACAACATTTTGCCTATATCATTTCCATACCCCCATTACTTAAAATATATGATATTGTAGGTTAGATTCTATGAACAGGGGTAAAAAAAAAATATATACGATTTTTCCTTTGGGCTCGAGGTGTTTGTCATATTCCACATTCCTGAATACCCTTCAATGCAGATCGAATACTCTACCGCCAAGACTGCTGACGATGAACTAAATCCAAATTTTCAGGAAGGATTCAATTAATCCAAATCCTAATCCACATATGCAAATTATTGTATGAAAGGGGGAGACAAAATTATGTGACCTAAAGTCACGTGGTTTTAAGGGTTCGGATTTTGTTTGGCCAGGTTCTTGGATTTGGCCAAATCCTGCTGAAAAAGGCCAGAATTCAGCCAAATCCTGAACCCAGTCCCTAAATCGCTACTAAGCTCCAGCACCTTATAAATCAGTTGTCACCCAGCACTGAATAGCAATTTTTTGTGCTGGACTACTGGAACTCAAAGGAAGAGGGCTTTAATATAGCTGCTGGTTGTCTGCATTGTGTTGTCTCCTTGTGGGGAACTGTGATCACAGTATATGTGCATTCAGTGACTTCTCGTTCAAACTGGAATAATAGCAGGGAAAGCAAGAGCATTGCATGCATATCCTTGCATAATACCTGAAGTGCTTGTCGCCAGATTATGGTATGCCCTGTACTGTTGATGTGTGTTCAATTCAGTTCATTCAAAAAACATGGAACATGTTTGTGGTAGTGCAACAGACCTGTTACTGAAAGGGATTAAAGTGAAAATAATTGCAAACAAATTCTGTGGTTATTGTAACTTTTACTCATGACAAGACACGTTTAATCCAATTTTTGATAAAAGCCACCCCTTGGAACAATGGGTCCGGGGCCACTACCCCCAGATTTTTAGCTTAAGGGAGTAACCACAATATCTTGGAGAGACACAGGTTGGCACAAAACCGGAATGGAGTAGAAGTATGCTATTTATTTCTTTGTTGTAGAGATCTTAAATTAAAAAAGTTCTGATGCGTTTTGTATTCAAAATCAATGTATTTGAATACGAAACTCGTCAGGACTTTTTTGTTTTAAGATCTCTACAATAAAGTCAAGTTTTAGTCGACTAAGGAGTGTGTGCCATTTCTCCTTCAATTGATGTTCGTTTGATACCTCAGACTATGTGTTCGGGCAGTGCATTTTCCATATAATTTTGCCAGGACTGGTTTGAAGTCACGCGTTGGAGGTGGAGGGTCCGTGGTTTGTACACCCAAGCCATATAATTTATTGGGTAAGCTTATCATCACTTTATTTCATATATGTCAAACACAAGGCCCGGGGGCCAAATCCGGCCCACCTGGCTGTTTTATGTGGCCCTTGGTGAGTGTATCTCACCATTCAGCCTGATCAATTTCCATTTTCCTCACATAGTTACTAAGACTAAGGGGTATATTTATCATGCTGTGTAAAAAGTGGACTAAAGCATTACCAGTAATGTTGTCCAATCAGTAATCAGATTTCAACAGTAGCAAAGCATCTATTGGCTGCTATGAGCAACATCACCGGTAATGTCTTACTCCACTTTTTACACATTGTGATAAATATACCCCTTAGTATCTTACTAAGTATATTAATAAAAAATGTGGCCAGCAACTTAGCCTGTGTTTTAGATTTCGGCCCCCTTATGTGATTGAGTTTGACACCCCTGCTTTATTTGCTGTTAAGTTTTGGTGGAGAGCCTGGGGTTTACACACCTGGGCTAACATTCATTAATGGTGATCCGTTAATAGAGAATATTTTTTAAAGAACAGTCATAAATGAGTAGAAATGTATTAACCCTTTTATTGCAAGCCATTTTTTTGCAAACGGAACTGCCAAGCAATTTTGAAGCATTTTGCGCTCATTACGTTTATTTCCACAGGAAAACCTTTATGAAATCAGGGTTATTGTATATAGTTTTTTTCCGACACAAAGTGGACATTAACATCCATGCTTAATTTTTTAAATAATCTTAAAGGAGACATATCCTATAAAAATTATGAATGTGCCAGTGAATTATACTCCTCTAGATATTGAAGGATTGTGCTTAAAAATGTTGTGTTTCGAACTGATTTTTTGAGAAATTCCACCAAAACCTCACTAGCCCCGCCCATCTGTTCCACTTCCTGGCTGAATTCTCTGGATGTGCATGGGGGCCGGCGGCCCTCAGTACACTGCACTGTAGGATAGGAACCAATCAGCAGCTAGGCTGACCTGATAGGGAACTGAAGCCTGTCTGTGCTTGTGTGACTGCAGGGCTGTGATTGGCTCTCCCCCTTCTACTGTGCTTCTGGCAGGGACTTTTAGGACACACCCACTCTTCATTTCACATACCAACAGAGAAGATAGAGGATCTATAGGGAACTCCAATAAAGGGGCCATTGTTACAGATAGGATTAAGGTTTACCCAAAGGGAAACCAGCATATTCTTCATAATTGCCTACAAAATTAGGGTTTTCCCCATTTATCTAATATGTCTCCTTTAATGTATAACCAAAATTTGGGGGTAAATATGCAAGAAAAATTAAGTTTACAGACAAATTTTTTTTGTTTGTTTGAAAAAGCCCTGATTTCTCAACACAATGATACCAAGCATGTGTCGGTTACCCACGTTTTCTGTCCAGGAGACGCCCCAAAGTAAAATAGAATTTTGTAAAATTTTTGCAGTAAAACTGAACAGCATATCTCTGGTGCTAGTGTAACTAACATCTAAATGTGAAACGGCCCCATAAGTTGTATATTTTTAGAAACTACATACCTCTAGGTTTTTATATTTGGTGTACTTTTTGTGTAAATGTACTTGTGGAGATACAGTTCATCATTTTGGAGGCTGCTCTCAAAGTGTGCACCTTGCATTTTTCCGAAAAACCCTCACAAACGATATATTTTTTGAAAGTGCACACCTTCAGTTATATAGGCGCGTCATACTTTTCTTTCTACACTGAAAATTCTGGATGCAGTTCTTCGTAGAAGTTTGTGATGTAGCCTTAAATAAAGGAAAAAAACAGACAAAGTTTTTTCACCAAAATTGCCATGGCAACTAATAAAAACTCACTAAACATCAATAAAGATGTGGCCACCAAATACCCCAAAACTAGGGCAATGCATAATGGCAAAAACAACTGAAATTTTGGTGGCTGCGGTCTAAGTGTGCACCTTGCAGTTTTTCCACCTAAACACCAGGGAAATACCCCCAAAAACACCTTTAGCAATATAGGTGCACCAGCTTTGTCTTTCTACATGGAAAAATCTGGACCCAGTTCTTCATAGAACCTGCATTTTATCCTCAAATAAAGGAAAAAACAGATACAGATTTTTTACCAAAATTGCCATGGCAGCTAATAAAAACTGACTAAATATCAATAATATTATACTCACAAATAAAACAATACCCTATATGGATGGGTGCACATAAAGATGCGGCCACCAAATACCCCAAAACTAGGGCAATGCATAATGGCAAAAACAACTGAAATTTTGGTGGCTGCGGTCTAAGTGTGCACCTTGCATGGATGGGTGCACATAAAGATGTGGCCACCAGACACCCCAAAACCGGGGCCATGCATAAATACAATTGTATCCTTGACAAAATGTATATATCTTGAAAGTGTACACCTCCAACTGTTTGGTGGCATGATTTGTTGTCTTCCTACACACAGAATTCTCAAAACAATTCTTCATAGAATTCCTAAAAAAAGGAGAAAACGGACTCAAAGTTTCCTATTTCAACAAAAAAAAATCCACAAGTGACGAAAACATGCTAAAAATCAATCTAGAGCTTCTCCTGAATAAAACAATACCACACATGTGTGAGTGGCCTCCGGACACCCTGAAACTGGATCAATGCATAATTTTGGGGCTAGACCCTATGTGCACAATTTGCAGATTTTTATTCTAAATACCCCCACAAGCTATACATATTTTGATTATACACACCTTTAGCAGCTATTTCAGTGAAACATTAGAGGAAGCAGACCCCGTGGTTGCGGAGGGGGGTGGCGGATTGCTGGTTCTGCATCCTCTATTGTTGCATGGACCTCTTGCTTCCAGCCCCGGCCTGCTCGCGTATAAAATCTTAGGAGAGCTGGCAAGGAGCTATACATGATCAGACAGGGGGACGAGAGAAAACTGATGGAGGAAAGGGGGCAAGGAAGGGTGCCGGGCCCCTTTGAAGGTTTTTTGCAGGGGGGGTCCCCAGAGTAGTTACACCACTGCTTGCTTTCCTGGAGAGTTTTCTTTGAAGAAGCCTGTGGTTTAAGCAGGTTTTTTAAAAACATTCAAAGTTAGATTTCTTTCCAAAATCCCAAATTGACCAAGTTACCATTACCACAACTCCAACTGAATTCTACCCACCTTTTTTGCTTTGTGGGGTGTCTTCTGAGCTTTTAAGTTCCTCTGTGCTGTACTTTGCTATACTTTATACAAAAGCTATACTATCGAAAATTAGTATAGTCATCATTAACACGACTTCGTTTTTCTTTTTTGAACCTCAGCAGATCCTGTTTGTAGCTATCAATTTGAGCACGGGTTAGGGACAAATCTTCCCCTATGGCCTCCCCTTTAAAAATTGTATCGTGATCAGTCTCATAACCAGCCAACAATTTGTGTACCTTAATCAGTTCACTCGTGACCTCCTCCACTACCAGAATTATTAAATCAAACGAGCAGCTGTTCAGTACACCAATCCACTTCTTACAGAAATCCGAATTAGACCTGCCGATAGTCAGAACATTCCAGATCCAGAAACCATGAGGGATATGTTTTGCTCTATAATAATCTGAAAGAAATAAACCATGATGGCCTATATCATCTCTCGTTTCTTCATTCTTTCCCATTCCCGGGCAATATCCACCGAACTTGTCCTACATGGTAAATCAGTGTGACTGTTGCCATAGCACACGGTCGGCATACGCTTTACTGACGTGCCAAACTTCCGCCATCTCGTTTGAAAAACATAATCGCTCTACATAGTCCTTCATTTTGTCTGAGCAAAGCCAGAGACTTACGTATTCAAAAAAGATCAACAAACGAATAATATATAGGGCAGGTGCTAAAAATCAAAGTCCTGCCACGACAAAAATAGAAATGTCCAAAGGATTTCAGCACTCCCAAACTTATGAGCAATACACCCGGGTGCTACCAAATAGGCATAATCATATATAATCCGAAATAGACAGGTACACACCGGGATCCTTTAAAAATACCTTTATTTATCCATAAAATATTTGCAAATTAGACCTTCTGAAGACCATATCAACAGTGACATAAGCACATCTATAAATAAATCACAGACCCAGATCAGACCCAATTAAGATGTTGCAATACAATCACATGTGAGACCATGTGAACAATTATAACTCTGCACCAAGGAGAAGTAATAACTCTTCACTTCTACATCCTATTTGTATATATTTAGACTCCTTTTTACGGATACCCCTCATTTGTTGGAATGTCTAAATCAGTTGACTATTTCTGATGATGAATGTCTTTTTATGGCTAGCATGGACATTACTAACCTTTACACCTGCATTCCTCACGAAGCCGGATTGGATGCAGTACGACAAACCCTTGAGACTATGGATAGCTACCAGGGACCTCCGATACCATTTGTGTTGGAACTTCTTGATTTGGCATTAACTATGATTTTAGTTTGGCGATGGGGGCGGCCATGGCACCGTTGTATGCCAGTTTATATATGCATTGCTTTGAACAACACTATATTGTACCTAAATATTGAGCAAAAATCTAATTTTTTCTGTCACATAGATGATATGCTTTTGTTATGGTTTGGCACAGAAAAAGAGTTCTGTGAGATTGTGGAGGATCTTAATGCCCTTGATAGTCTTGCTAAATTTACAACTGATATTAACAATGAGCGCCTACATTTTCTTGAAATTGAATTGTGGATTAGGTACAACCAATTGGGCTATACGCTTTTTCGGAAGCCTACCGATAAAAATGTGCTGTTACATTTTACAAGTAGTCATCCCCCCTTTATTAAAGTCATTACCCATTTCCCATTTTTGTAGAGTTTTGTGAAATAACTCAGATACACGAATAGCGGAGAAGCAAATTGAGGAAATGTCTGCACATTTTTTGGTGAGGGGTTATCCTGATAACATAATTTTGCAAGCTTTAACCACAACCCGTAAGCGGTGTCAAGTTGGGGTATAGAGCCCCAAGAGCCAACCTGGTATTGTGTTCAGTACTACATTTAACAACAGATCAGAACACATCAGAAAAGTTATAAGTAACAATTGGTATATCCTTCAAGCAGATCAGGAATTGAAGCAAGTTTTACCAAAATCACTTCTAGTAAGCTATAAGAGGGCTAGGAATTTACGTGACCTTTTAGTACATAGTGATCCAGTTGCTTGTTATCAGAGAAAGCAGGGGTCATGGTTACCTAATGCTAAATTAGGATGTTTCAAATGTCCAAACTGCACTTCTTGTAGCTATGACCCCAGGTGAGTATTTTTTACATCCCCAGATGGGTAAACGCCTGTCAATTAGGCACCATATTACCTGTACCACCTCATATGTCGGCTCATATACGGCCATCGCTCAGCATTCTGGACTAAGACCTTAAAGGAGAAGGAAAGGCTAGTAAAGAGTTAATCTCAAGCTGCAGGCATACCTTCAGTTGTCTCAATAGTGCCCCTAAGTCTCCCCATATTTCACCTGTTCAGAGGATCTGAAGCCAAACAGGAAGAAAAAACAACGAGCTGTGTGAAGAGGATTCCCATAATGCAGTGCTGTCCAACTTCTGTTGTACCGAGGGCCGGAATTTTTCCGACCTACGTGGTGGAGGGCCGATAATGGAAGCCAGTTTTGACCACTCCCCTTTTTGAAACTGCACCCACTTGAAACCACACCCATGTTATCACATGACCATACCCATATTAATGGTTGTAGTACAGCAAAAACCTGCCATACTCTGCCTGCCCTACCTGTGTGTGCCATACGCTGCCTTCCCTACCCTGCCTGTGTGCGCCATTCTTGGCTGGTTTGTGCCATACTTGGCCTATGTGTGCCATACTCTGCTTGCCCTACCCTGCCTGTGTGTGTATGGCACACACAGGCAGCCTACAGTGACACAATGCTGGCACTGCTCCTACAGTCTGCACAATAACTATATATCAAAAAACTTTTTAATTGCAGTACCACCGCAGTATATGTTATTTTTGTAGAGTGCAGGGATTATTTGTGGGTTTCTACTGCTCCTGAGGTATGAACAGGGGAACAATGGGGGTGATTACAGCCTGAGCCTGAGGTGTGAATACTGCAGGGGGTGAACAATGCAGAGATTAAAAGGTGTGAACAACACAGGGGATTACATATTTAAACAATACAGCCTGAATCTGAGGGGAGAACCATGCAGGGGGGGCAGTTAATCTCAGTACTGATACCATTTAAAGCTTACACAAGAGTAAGCCATCAAAGCAGCCAGACAGGTGGGGGGCCACACAGAGGGGGGCCGCCAGTTGGACAGCACTGCCATAATGCTCCTGCACAGACTATGCGACCAGGACACTGTAGATGGCGCATGCGCAGAACGAACAGGCAAGCACTGGGGCAAGCGGGGAGCGAGCGGGGGGGGGGGTGTTTGATCGCCATGGGGGGGGGAGGATGCGAACGGGGGAATCCAAGATGGCGGGCATGAGAGGCTGCAAATACATCTACATTTTTGGGAGAAGTGACCATTATTTTAAAACATTATTTTGGCGATTTGCTATGGGCAAGGGGGCTCTACACTATATTAAGGGCTAGTAGTAGTAGCCTTTCCTTGCTCTTTATATATATAATCTCTTGTATCTTGTCTGACACCCCTTTTACGGCACACTTTGCAGGCTTACTGGGGATTTTGTTTTGAAGGTGTGGGTGGAAGCTTATCTATGAAGTGGTCAGCTTTATTCGTGTATTGCTGTATTACTTGTGTAAGCGAGATCAGACATACAGACAGTCTTTTAGGTGACTGACTCTGGTATCCAGCAGGAGCATAAGCAAAACAAAAGTAAACAAAACCCGTGCCACACTTGGGCTCTAACTAATACATAGGGTGCTTCCCTCTCTATTACCGGCCCCCTACTGGGATTAACGGTTAAAACAAAACACACAGTCACAGTACCTTTTGAGAGTCCTTCTGTTTGGGAGAAAATGCTCCAAGCTGCTTCAGGCAGGCACAGACCCTCACACAGCAAGTTCAGTCCTCAGTCTCAGCCTCAGTTCTTTCACTCTCTGATTGCAGGCATATCTAGCCTGCTAATTATTCCCCAGGTGAGACTCCCTTGGGGAATTAACCCACTCAGCACCGCTATACATGAGGGAGTAGGAGATGAACCTAGGGGAAATATATCTCCCTTCCACCTGTTTACCTTTTACCGGTTCACACTTGTTACAGAGAAGCTTAGTTTTAGGGGGCATACTGTGTCTCTGTTCTGTAACGACCGACTCATTGTGGATGGTTGTCGGCATGAATGCAGTTTTTGTGTCACAATATTTCATGGCCAGGATCTCATTATTTGTAAGGGCATAATATTCTCCACGTTTCAACTTTTTGTCCAACAGATCCTTGGGCAACCCTTTTCAGTTCCGATTGTGCCACAGGCTGGGGTAGCTAAAGAATATAGGGCTCTAAAAAAGGGGGATGCTAGAGTAAAATTATCCACATATAAGTGGTAGCCTCGGTCCAGAATAGGAGATGAGCTCCCATACTGTTTTGCCACTGGCAAAAGTCAAGGGGACAACCAGGTGGGTCTAACTGGGAGTCATTCATATATTAAGACAAAGCGGTGTACCCCGAGCTGCATTCGTACAGTTTCTAAAATTTGATCCCTTAGCAGCACGCTTGCTTGGGATGCATTGGCGGAATTTGATGTGCCCTTTGAAGAGGAGAGGGGACTTATCAACACTAATATTTTCTAAGTGGGCATAACCTGAGCAGTAGCTGATAATGGTTTCTAGGCATTGTGGCAGGAATGGACAGCACTGTTGTGGTATCGCAGTGGGTTGCCACTCCTGGGCTTGAGCAGGAAGGGGATTTTGGGCAAGAAATTGCTTGGCATACAAATTAGTATAGAGGACCTGTATGATGGCCTCAGTAACAAGTGAAAAAAATCAATAAGCTCAAAATTACTGGTGTCCACCTTAATGCCAGAGACTGCAGTAAATGGGGGAGCTCTCAAGTGAAACTTACAAGGAGCCCCCCACGCATGCTCTCCTCCATCTGCAGCATCAGCCCTATTGCCCTCATCCTGCATGGAACTTATAGTTTTGCACAATTTAGTGTTGTCAGCAAAAATAGAAACAGTACTCTGCCCACCTCCAGGTCATTAATAAACAAGTTAAAAAGTAAAGGACCAAGGACTGGCCCCTGCGGTACTCCAATAACAACACTGGTCCAATTAGAAAATGTTCCATTTACCTTTGTAATCTATCCTTCAGCCAGTTCTCTATCCAATTACAAATATTATGTTCCTGGCCAATATTCCTAAATTTGATCATTAACCTTCTGTGAGGTACTGTATGAAACGCTTTACAGTAATGATGTATCTGCTGGTTGGGGTCATGGATCGAACAATCCGGTTGGTGGGAGGGCAAGAAGGGGCCTCTGCTCGTTGCTTAGGGGATAAAGGTATGTGGTGGGTGCAGTACAGGAAGGAGGGGATATGGTGGGGAGCTGCTTTCTTCTTTCCAAAGAGCAGATTCGTACTTATGATGTATCTGCTCTTTGGGGGCATGGGGGCACCGATCCGGGTGGTGGGAGGGTTAGTGAGCAGCCTCTGCTCGTTGCCTAGGGGCTGGCAGAGCGGGCTGATGCTGGGTCTGAGCGACTCGGCAAAATACATCTAATTGCCAAACCACGTATTCTATACATATAGGATACATGCTTAGCAGTAAAAGTGTTAAACCAAGCATAAATAATGATATATATGGCAGCACATATACTAATTATTACTAATTATAACTATTACTAATTACTAGCATATTGTAACAAAAAGAGTCTTACCGGCTCGGCGGGGACGCCCGGCGCGCCGTGCTCTCCCTGTGCCGGCTTCCTCCTAAGTGCGCGCGCACTTCCGCATGTTCAGGCGCATGCGCGCTGGCGTGATGACGTCAGCGCGCAATGGCGCGAAATTCAAAAGGATTTAAAGGGATTTTTGCCTCTTTTTCGATGCCCGTGATAGGATTGATTCCTGGTGCCTTTTCTGAGCCTTGTGCGTTAGTTCCTGTATCCTGCTAGTGTTTTCCTGTGGTTTTGACCCGGCCTGTTCCCGACTATTCTGCTATCCGTATCCTGACTCCGGCTTGTACTTTGACCCTGATTTCCGCCTGATCCTGCTGTTTGATTATTCGGTTTGACCCTTGCCTGTCTGACGTTCCTGCCTCGACCCAGCCTGCCTGACTACAAACTTGCCTAATCCTTTTGTACCGTGATCTTCGGCCTAACTGACTTTAACTACAGTCGTGCCCCTTTGCTTGCCAGAACTCCTCGCCTTGTTCCCCTCGTTAAGTCCAGGTGGCATCTGAGTAGCTGAGGGCTCCTCCCGAAGCCAAAGGCGGTCACAATACTGGTGAAGCCGAGCCGAGACCAGGGAACTTGGCATCAGTTCTGGTTTTAGGGTGCCGACCATGACATTATCACGGGCCCATGGAGGACCAAGATCACGATAAGTCCGCTCCATCTGCTACCGAAGCGCTTCTTACTACCCTACTACAGCGTTTGGAAGACCAGGAGCAAAAGCAAAATTATCTCCTGCAGGGTTTCCACAGTCTAACCCGTCAGCTGGACACCCCGCAAGTTCCGCAGCAGCCGCCTATACCAAGTCCTTCTCCTCCTGTAGGCTCTTTTGCCATGTGGGGTAACACATTTAGGCCCCAAGAGCCCAAAATTGCCTTTCCAGAAAAATTTTCTGGGGATAGGACTAAGTTTTTCGTCTTCAAAGAGGCGTGTAAACTATATCTTAGCTTTTTCCCACATTCATTTCCAACTGGTGAGGAAAAAGTAAGATTTGTAATGACCCTTCTTTTGGGGGATCCCCAAGTTTGGGCCCTTAGACTGCCCCCCTCTGATCCTGCCCGTTTCTCCCTAGATTTGTTCTTTCATTCCATGGCAAATCTTTACGATGACCCGGATCGCACATCATCTGCCGATTCGGCGATTCGTAAGCTGCGCCAAGGGAGACGGGATGCGGAGGTGTATTGCACTGAATTCCGCCGGTGGGCAGTAGAAACTGGGTGGAACGATGCGGCCCTGCGCAGTCAGTTCCGTATCGGGCTATCCGACTCTATTAAAGATAGCTTGGTGAATTACCCCTTGTCATCCAGTCTAGATGACCTCATGTCCCTTGCCATCCAGATTGATAGGAGACAAAGGGAGAGAAGGAGTGAAAGGGGTCATACTAATTTCTCTGGGGATACTTATATGAAATCTGACTTAGTGACCAATGCTAAGTCTTCTGTTTCCCCTGTGTCTCCACCTCAGGAGGAGCCTATGCAACTTGGCCTTTTCCATCTTTCTCCTGAGGAAAAAACACGCAGGCGGACCCTGGGTCTATGCATATATTGTGGGGATAAGGGTCATTTTCTCAAACAATGTACTAAGAGGCCGGGAAACGCCTTAGCCTAAATGAAGAGGGGGAGCTTCATTTGGGTGCAGGCGTATCCTCTCCCCAATTTGCCTCTAAGGTTCAGTTACCAGTCAAATTGACCTGGCCTACGGGCTCTGTTAACTTGTCCGCTTTTGTGGACTCTGGGGCAGAGGGTAATTTCATGGATGCCACGTTTGCAGCCAAACATGGCATTCCCGTCGTCCCTCTGGATGTCCCCATGAAAATTTTAGCGGTGGACAAAAGACCTCTAGGGTCAGGGGTGGTAAATAAGAAAACTGTCTTCTTATCCCTATGTGTGAACGATTTTCATAGTGAGGAGATTGCCCTTTTTCTTATTGAAGGTGCCTCTTCTCCTCTCATTTTGGGATTACCTTGGCTTCAGGCTCATATCCCCCTGATTAATTGGGTTACAGGGGAGGTTTCTCAGTGGGGTTCTAGTTGTAGGGGTGTCTGTATTTCCCCAGCTATAGCAACCACCTCACTAGAGGGGTTACCTGCAGCCTATTCGGCTTATGCCGATGTTTTTTCTGCCGAAACCCTACCTCCACACACACAGTATGATTGTCCCATTGATCTGGTTCCAGGTTCCTCTCCCCCTCGTGGTCGTACATATCCGCTTTCCCTACCTGAATCCCAGTCTATGAGGGAATATATCCAGGAAAACCTCGAAAGAGGTTTTATCCGGCCCTCTAGTTCTCCTGCAGGCGCGGGGTTTTTCTTTGTGGGTAAGAAGGATGGTGGTCTCCGTCCTTGTATAGACTACAGAGGTTTAAACAAAGTCACTGTTAAAAACCGCTACCCCCTTCCTCTGATTTCCGAGCTATTTGATCAGGTTAAAGGTGCCAAAGTCTATACCAAGCTTGATCTTAGAGGTGCATACAACCTCATTCGTATTAGAGAGGGGGATGAGTGGAAAACTGCCTTTAACACCAGGGACGGCCACTACGAATATTTAGTAATTCCCTTTGGGCTCTGTAATGCCCCCGCAGTTTTTCAAGAATTTGTCAATGACATCTTTCGTGACCTGCTGGGGGGATTCGTAGTGGTCTACCTTGACGATATTCTTATTTTCTCTTCTAATCTAATTGAACATCGTAATCATGTTTGTGAGGTCTTAAAGAGGCTAAGGGAAAATAATCTGTATGCGAAACTAGAGAAATGTACCTTTGAAGTCTCTTCTGTCCAGTTTTTGGGGTTTATTATTACCAGCAAGGGTCTCTAAATGGATCCAGGCAAGGTGAAAGCTGTCCTGGATTGGGCACAACCTCTTTCATTACGTGCAGTACAAAGGTTTCTTGGTTTTGCCAATTATTATAGTCAATTTATTAAGAATTTTTCTCTTATTGTAGCCCCCATCACAAATCTAACTAAGAAGGGTGCTGATCCCAGCATGTGGTCTCCTGAGGCGGTACAAGCCTTTGAAACCCTCAAAAAAGAATTCAGTTCTGCCCCAATCCTTAAATACCCCGATTCTGCACTCCCTTTCATTGTAGAGGTAGATGCCTCTGAGGTGGGAGCTGGGGCAGTCCTTTCTCAAAGGCACCCGATAACCAACAAAATGCATCCCTGTGCCTTTTTTTCTAAAAAGTTTTTACCTGCAGAGGTAAATTACGACATAGGGAACAGGGAATTGCTGGCTGTCAAATTGGCCTTCGAGGAATGGCGCCATCTTCTAGAGGGCGCTAAGCATCTGGTGACGGTCTATACCGACCATAAAAATTTACTTTATATTGAGTCCGCTAAGCGCTTAAACCCAAGGCAAGCCAGGTGGGCTTTATTCTTTTCAAGGTTTAATTTTTCATTAACCTTTAGGCCTGGTTCAAAGAATACCAAGGCGGATGCACTCTCTAGAAGTTTCGATTCTGTTTCCTCCGACTCTAGTGAGTGTACTCCCATCATTCCCAGGGAGTTAATTGTGGCAACTTTGGAGTCTGACCTCTCTTCCTTATTGTTCCCTTTACAATCTTCTGCTCCTGTTGAAACCCCATCTGGTAAATGGTTTGTTCCGGAGGAGCTTAGGGAACAAGTATTAAGAGAGGTTCATGATTCTAAAATGGCAGGTCATCCAGGTATTGCTAAAACCATTTCTTTGTTGTCCCATCATATTTGGTGGCCATCCTTCAAGCAGGATGCTAAAACTTTTGTCAATTCCTGTCCAATTTGTCAAAGGTCTAAGTCATCTCATCAGCGGCCCCAGGGTCTGTTAAATCCCTTACCCATCCCAATGAAGCCATGGTCTCACATCTCTATGGATTTTATTGTGGAATTGCCCCCTTCTCAGGGTAAGACAGTGATTTGGGTGGTGGTCGATAGATTCAGTAAAATGGCTCATTTTATTCCTCTTCCACATCTCCCTTCTGCTAAGACCCTGGCTGATTTATTCATTACTCATATTTTTAAGTTTCATGGGTTTCCTGTGAATATTGTTTCTGACAGGGGGGTTCAGTTTGTGTCAAGATTTTGGCGTGCTTTCTGTTCCCTGGTTGGTACGGAATTGTCTTTTTCCTCTGCCTATCACCCTCAAACTAACGGTCAAACTGAAAGGGTGAACCAGTCCCTTGAGCAGTATCTCAGATGCTATGTATCCGATAACCAGTCCACTTGGTCTGAATTGCTTCCCTGGGCAGAATTCGCATATAATAATGCTACCCATTCCTCTTCTGGGAGATCTCCTTTCTTTGTTGTTTATGGTTTGCACCCCAAAGCATTTTCTTTTTCTGGATCTAATTCCTCTGTACCCTCTGCCAATTCTTCTGTTTTGAAATTTTCGGAAATTTGGTCTTCAGTTCATGATTCTTTGTCCGCAGCTTCCCTAGCCCAGGAGAAAGCTGCTAACAAGTCCCGCCGGGAAGCACCCCAGTATAAGGTGGGGGATTTAGTGTGGTTGTCAACCAAAACCAAAACCAAAGTTGAAGGTTCCCTCTCCCAAACTGGGTCCCAGGTTCATTGGTCCATATCCCATCATTGCAATAGTTAATCCATCTTCTGTCCGTCTTCAGTTACCTCCTAATTTCAAGATTGCTAATACCTTTCACGTTTCTCTTCTAAAACCTGCTTCTAATACTCCTTGTCTGTCTGTTCCTCCCCTGGTGTTGGTTGAGGGTCAGCTTGAGTACGAGATCCAGGAGTTCCTCGACTCCCGCCTGGTGAGAGGTAAGTTACAATATCTTACCAGGTGGAAAGGCTTTGGTCCTGAGGAGAACGCTTGGGTCTCAGTTGTTGACATCAAGGCTGATCGCCTCAGGAAGCAATTCCATTCAAGGTTTCCTGAGAAGCCTGGGGGTCCAGTGGCCCCCCCTAGAGAGGGGGGTAATGTAACAAAAAGAGTCTTACCGGCTCGGCAGGGACGCCCGCCGCGCCGTGCTCTCCCTGTGCCGGCTTCCTCCTAAGTGCGCGCGCACTTCCGCATGTTAAGGCGCATGCGCGCTGGCGTGATGATGTCAGCGCGCAATGGCGTGAAATTCAAAAGGATTTAAAGGGATTTTTGCCTCTTTTTCGTTGCCCGTGATAGGATTGATTCCTGGTGCCTTTTCTGAGCCTTGTGCGTTAGTTCCTGTATCCTGCTAGTGTTTTCCTGTGGTTTTGACCCGGCCTGTTCCCGACTATTCTGCTATCCGTATCCTGACTCCGGCTTGTCCTTTGACCCTGATTTCCGCCTGATCCTGCTGTTTGATTATTCGGTTTGACCCTTGCCTGTCTGACGTTCCTTGATTTCCGCCTGCCTCGACCCAGCCTGCCTGACTACGAACTTGCCTAATCCTTTTGTACCGTGATCTTCGGCCTAACTGACTTTAACTACAGTTGTGCCCCTTTGCTTGCCAGAACTCCTCGCCTTGTTCCCCTCGTTAAGTCCAGGTGGCATCTGAGTAGCTGAGGGCTCCTCCCGAAGCCAAAGGCGGTCACAATACTGGTGAAGCCGAGCCGAGACCAGGGAACTTGGCATCAGTTCTAGTTTTATGGTGCCGACCATGACACATATGTGCCACCGTATATGTAATTACCTATGCTCAGTTTAATACATTTCTAATTGCGAATATATAATTGAACTAGGGATCATTTGGTAGGGTTGAAGTGAAGGGCTATTGTCTTTTTTATCCCAAACTAACTTTGTAACAGTGTTAAAATTGTTTAGCCCTTTTTTTCAGAAGGGAAAGAAGATGTTTATTAGGTACTCCATTTGGCCTTAACTTGAGCTTTTGTTAGGAACCAAACATTATATAACCCAGTAGTGTGTATTTAGCTGAAAACACTGCCAAAGTCCACTTACATCATAAACCGACCCACTCATACATAGTAACATAGTAAGTTGGGTTGAAAAAAGACATACGACCATCAAGTTCAACCATAATGCCTATATATAACCTGCCTAACTACTAGTTGATCCAGAGGAAGGCAAAAAACCCCATCTGAAGCCTCTCTAATTTGCCACAGAGGGGAAAAAATTCCTTCCTGACTCCAAGATGGCAATCGGACCAGTCCCTGGATCAACTAGTACTAAGAGCTATCTCCCATAACCCTGTATTCCCTCACTTGCTAAGAATCCATCCAGCCCCTTCTTAAAGTTATATAATGTATCAGCCAGCACGACTGATTCGGGGAGGGAATTCCAGAACCTCACAGCTCTCACTGTAAAAAATCCTTTCCGAATATTTAAATGGAACCTCCCTTCTTCTAAACAGAGTGGGTGCCCTTGTGTCCGTTGGAAGGACCTACTGGTAAATAAAACATTAGAAAGGTTATTATATGATCCCTTTATATATTTATACATAGTTATCATGTCACCTCTTAAGCGCCTCTTCTCCAGTGTAAACAGACCCAACTTGGCCAGTCTTTCTTCATAACTGAGACTTTCCATACCCTTTACCAGCTTAGTTGCCCTTCTCTGGACCCTCTCTAACTCAGTAATGTCCCGTTTGAGCACTGGAGACCAAAACTGAACAGCATATTCTAGATGGGGCCTTACCAGCGCTCTGTAAAGGGGAAGAATAACCCCCTCCTCCCGTGAATCTATACCCCTTTTAATACAGCTCAAAACCTTGTTTGCCCTTGCAGCTGCTGCCTGGCATTGCTTGCTACAGCCAAGTTTATTATCTACAAGGACTCCAAGGTCCTTCTCCATTATGGATTTGCCTAGTGCAGTCCCATTAAGGGTATACGGGGCTTGCATATTTTTACATCCCAGGTGCATGACCTTACATTTATCCACATTAAATCTCATCTGCCACTTAGCCGCCCAGATTGCCAGTTTGTCAAGATCCTGCTGCAGGGATGTCACATCCTGGATAGAATTGACTGGTCTGCAGAGTTTTGTGTCATCTGCAAACACTGATACATTACTCATAATACCCTCCCCTAAGTCATTTATGAACAAATTAAACAAAAGTGGACCCAGTACAGAACCCTGAGGGACCCCACTGAGGACCTTATTCCAAGTAGAGAATGTACCATTAACAACCACCCTCTGTACCCGATCCTGTAGCCAGTTTTCTATCCATGTGCAAACGGCTTCACTAAGACCAATAGACCTTAGCTTAGAAAGCAGTCGTTTGTGGGGAACGATATCAAATGCTTTGGCAAAATCCAAATAGATGATATCTACTGCATCCCCACTGTCCAGCTTCTTACTTACCTCATCATAAAAAGCAATTAAATTGGTCTGACATGACCTGTCCTTCATAAAGCCATGCTGATTACTGCTCATAATGGCATTCTCCACTACATAATTTTGAATGTGATCCCTTAACAAGCCTTCAAATAACTTGCCCACCACGGATGTCAAACTTACAGGCCTATAATTGCCTATAATTGCCATACAAAATGTAAACAAACTATGTTAACCACCTTTATATGTAAATGATTATTAATATTAACTGTCACGTGTAAACAACCTTGTGTAGTGATTGTGTGATTATATTGCATAGGTATAGCGAAATATAGATATATCTATGGACTCCAAAAAAAAAAATTGTGGGGGGGGGGGGGAATCTGCTGAGAGGGCCCGGCACAAAAAGACCCTCCTGGCCTGCTTGAGTTGCACCTCTGGCTTGCACTACAACCCAGGTCCCCCTGCAACCTGCTGTACATGGTTACACCACTGGATAAGAGTGTATGTCCCACTGGGTAGTTCACAGTAGTTCCTACAATGCCCCAATGACACATTAACCTACAAAAGTGGGTTATATATGTCTCTGCAAACACCCTCATAGGGATGACAGTCCATCAGTTCTTTGGTTGCTTCTCCTCCATCTGTATTAGCTACATCTGGACCCCTTTGCCCATGTGGTCCAGACCTCTGCTCCTACCCCCTTAAATTTATTTAGTTACTGTACACTATAGCTCTGCCCCATCTGCTTTGCCAGAGTTGTGCTTGATATCAGTCATCCAGACAGCAGCACACAAAGCATGGTCATTTATCAAATATATTAGGGAGTACAAGGTAAAATGTGTGTAACAGTAGTAGCAGAATGCCTTTTTTAAGAAAAACAGTTATGTATAAAAGGGAATACAGGCAACCTATTTATCATGTCGACATAGCCATATATTTTTTATGGCCCCATAATCAGCTTGCAATATGGCTAATCATTCCAGGTGGAAAATCAGTAATATCTATAGATAAAGATAATGGCATATTCTGTGAATATTGCCCACACTGTGTTATGAAATATGTATAAAACCAAAACAAGAAAAAAAAAACCCATAAAGGCAAAGCGAACAATATTTGATACATAATGTTATATCATATATCAGCCCTAGACAACTCATAATGAGATAGGGTAGTGGTATATAGTCTTTCACTAGCCTTAGAGACTGGTTCACCATATTTCAATATGCTTATGCAGTATAATCATAACTATTTGTTATAATCATAACTATTTGTATCACACAAGATTGTTTGCACATGATTGACTCCTGAGTGACCCATGCATCAGTAGTTATATTACTAGCATTGGGTCTATTAAAAGGGAAGCCTTGGTTGGCTCCTCATTTTTATATACAGAGGAAAAATAAGAGTTCAAAATTTATGCTTTTTCCCTGTTCTCAACAACCAACTGACCCCCCTGTAATAATAAGGCCCCATCCCATCTTGCTTCATTTTTTTACTATTTACATATTTAAAAAATAATTTTGGATTCCTTTAACTCCTAGCTGCAATACCCTTTCCATCTCTATTTTAGCTTGCATAATGCATTGTACCTGCTTTATTTGCTTCCTTGTACCTGATGTCATGATCACTGTTTCCTAAATGCTCACTCACACAAATGTTAGAGATGAGCTCAGTATTATTAGATATCACCAGGTCCAAAAGAGAACCATTCCTAATAGGTCCTTGAACTGCCTAAAATAAAAAGTTGTCATTTAGCATATTTACAAACCTACTAGCTTTTTCTGACTTAGCCCCCCCCCCCCCCCATTAGTTCAGTCAACGTCTGGATATTTAAAGTCCCAATAATAACAACTTGACCTACTTGTACAGCCTCCTCTCTTTGCAATAGTCACTGGGCCCCATCGTCTTCACTTATACGGGGGGGGGGGGGGACGATTACTACTTCTTCCTCTGATATTTACATTAGGTAATGGAGAGTTAAATCTAAGTTAAGTTAATATTAGTCTGTTTCCTTAATAATGTGACCAAATGAAATATTGGAGTGAAAGCTATTTTGCTTCAGTTTTAATATTTGCAACTGTTAGAATTAAGTTAAGTGTATTTGTGCTTATGTTTAGGTTTTGATGACAGAGAAAATGATCTCTTTCTTTGTGACACCAATACATGTAAATTTGATGGTGAATGTTTACGAATCGGAGACAGTGTAACCTGTGATTGTCAGTTCAAGGTAAGGAGCTTGGTTTAATATTTTTAAAATGATTATTGTCAGCATAAAGAGAAATCAACTTTGCAATTTGTACTGTGGATACTGGGCACCAACTGTTCAGAAGACCCCTGGGGTTCATAATTATGATGCTTTATCAATTTTCAGAAATTTCACAAAAAGCACTAATATTGGCATAGCTTTATGTAGTTTAGGGGTATAAATACATGTTTACCCAGTGTCAGAATGTGTCGACAATGTAAATTCATATGTATTGTATTTATTTTTGGGTCGCTACTTGGCACATAATTTTGTATTCCTATGCATATTGGGCATCAAACTATATAAATGAGCCCTAGTTTTCATATTTAGTATGTTTTCTGTTGGTACATAAGGATATGTGTGATATAAAATACTGTAAAATGCAAGTTTTGGGCTATTTGTTTGAGAAATGGATTTGATACAATATGTACTGTTCTTTTTCTTTTTACGGCTTTTATCACGTCAGTATGTTTTTGCAGTAGTAAAAATATATGCTATGGAATATGTGCATACATTGTGTAATACCTTTTTTTACATCTATTATAACATTGTCTTTGCATGACCTTCATTTTTGCCATAAAAGTATTTGCCCAATGCTTTTATATTACCTGTCTGATCCCCCATGTTCCCCTCTAAGGGGGCTGCCATATTTGTCCAGCAGGACAAACTTCAGTTTCGCCTCCTGGTTCCTGGTTCTGCTGTTTCTTGATTCTGATTGCCTGTTACTGACTAAGTTTTCTGGAATTTGATTTTGTACCTCACTGCCTGTTCGGTTTGACCTCGGCCTGTTCATATCGTCTATCCTCCCCAAACTTTGCATAACGCTAGGTTCCCTAGTTTGCTCAGAACATTTGCCCTGGTCCTCTTACAATAAGTCCTGGCGGCACCCGAGTAGCGGAGGGCTCCTCCCGAAGTGAAAGGTGGCTGTTATAGGCAGAAGAGTGAGCTCAGACCGGGACCTTGGCTTTTGTTCTGAGTTTTGGGATACCGTGCGTGACAAAGCGGTTAGCATTAGAAGCTATAACTGACAGGCTGAGAACGGACAGTCAGGTTGGCAAAACAGTCAGGTTTAGGAACTTCAGGTAACAATTATTTACAAAAGCAAATCTCTCAGCGAAAATCAATCAACATGACCTATAGGCAACTTTTTATGTACATTCATATTGTGAGGAGTCGTTTTTTAGTGTCAGTATCACTTTAAAGGGTGCCTATGAAGTCATGAAAATTCATATGCACTACTTTTAATTTTGTTGTCTCTGCAAGGCACATCCTTTGGTAATCCTTTGCATATTGGGTATCAAACTGCTCTAAAGAGCCCTGGCATTAATATTTAGGGTGTTTTATGTTGGTACCTAAATGGGGCATATGATGCTTTAATATGTGTAAATGGGGTAAACATAATTTTTTTATGCAAGTGCCTGAGTTAAAGGTATGAAATGAAAGTTATTTGGAGGCCATATTTATTCTAAAATTGCTCAAGAGATTTTAAGTGGTTGTCCTATAAAGGACCATTAAAGTGCTAATAGTTCCCAAATCTGCCCAGAGCTTAAACCTTACTTGTATATAATGTTCTTGTGTTGTTAATGCTGTGTTAAGTGAGGGAAAAAGTGATGTTGAGTGATCGCCTGTGAGTCCTACCCGATGGTATGGGCTTCGATGCTCATGTGTCCAAGGCTTTTGCCAATGAACAGCATGTGCGGGCATATCCACCTTCGCCAAAGTTAGGGTGAAAACCACCATGTCTTGGCCTAGGGTCAAGCCCAGAGGACTATGACACCTATCCAGGGTGCACAAATCAAACACAAAAAGGGTGCAGAAGTGTACGGGTGCAATGGTAAGGCTGCAGCTGGAAGGAATAAAAGAAAAATACCTCCCGCCCGCCTAATGGCTGTGGCAAGGAAGTGAAGCATGATTAGGCATAATGAGCATGTGCGAAGCCCCTGACAAAAAATAAGTCAGCAGCTCTTCCCTAATGGGAACACAGCCCCTCCGCTTTCATCAAGCTTCAGCTTCATCACAATTAGCAATAATCACGCCTCGGTTTCACCTCATTGGCTATGATACTGCCACTGCGTTAGGGAAAAAGTGATACTACGTTTGGATCTAGTTTATACTGTCCATACTTGCAGACCTGCGTTCGTGGGTCAACAAATTGTGATAGGCCCTGTGCCCATAGTAGTTGCATCAGGGAGAGACATGACAGCGACCAGTGTTCCAGATCCAACCAATCTAAAAAACATGTTTGGGCCTTATAATACCTCTTTATATCAGGAACCACTAGCCCTCCCCTATTCTGTCTCACTGCACTCATTGGGTCAAATTCAATTCAGTGAGAAAAAGTTAGCATGGTTTAGCACATGAAAACCCATGGACTTTAATGCAGTTTTCACATGATAAGCCGTGAGAAGTTTTTATGAATTGGATTGAATTGCATCTCAGATTGAATTTTGTCCATAAGGTTTCACGTGAAAAAACATTTTCTCACTGAACTGATTTTGGCCCATTATATGATGAAACATCCTAGGTTTTTTATGTTCCCAGATGAAGGCATTAATCAGTTTCTGTGCATCTCTTCAAAACATTTTGGGTACCAAAATCAGGACTGTTCTGAAAGTATACAGTATAATTGGTAGAACCATTATCTTTACTATGGCTTTACTTGCTCACCTTAATTGCTCCAGTGCCCTTTGTTAGGTTGGAAATTACGACATTACATCTTCGGCATAAAGCCGTATCTTATGTAAACTTTGTCCTATTTCTATACATTGAATTGCTGCCTCAGCCCGCACATTGTGAGGACTGTCACCCGTCACAAAGCCCACCTGGTCCAAAGAAATCAGATTACCTAATACCCCTTGTAGGAGGTTTGGGTGGGTGAATTAACCTGAAGGAACTTTATAATGGCCTTGGGGATCTGGGTCTTATTTTGCTGTTGTGACATAAGATCCTCATTGAGGTGCCACAAAGGGGTGGGGTTTGCTGTTAAACTTATAAATGTTAAACTCGTGAAAGTGTTAGGACGACTAGGGCATGGCCTAACCAAGTTATCGTCCCAATCGTAACCTCCATTACAGACTGCAAAATATATTGGTCTACTAAGAAGTAATCCAACTTGGAGTAAGTTAGAAGTACATGCATGCAAGAAAAAGTCCAAAATCCTTTGGAAGGCCAAAATCCTTCCAGTTTTGTAGTGTTGCATCTGAAAGGCCTGAAAAAAGGTGTAGAAACATCACCGGCATGCACTCAATGGACTCCAGGACAGCAGTTGTAAAACTTCAAAAAGGCTTCATTCAAGGATCCTGACCTGACACGAAAAAAGGGACATTTCTTTATACACTTCTGGTTTTTCTTGCAAGGCACAATTATCCCATAGTAGCTGATCTTTAATATGGTATAAATGTACCCATATGATGATCCTGTGGGGCATTATTGGATTTCATGAGCCTATGTGCCCTGTTGAGGATCAGAGCAGAGTCTAGAACATTGGGGAGTATTGTTGACATAAAAGGTTGCACTTAGGAGACGATCTTTAGATGTAACAAATTTGGGGATTGCCTGCAGCTTGATATAGTTACTTTGTGATCAATCTTCCAAGTTGGCCATTTTCTGTGTTTTCTTTTTTTTGTAAATTGTTTTTATTTTTTTTATTACGATCGGATTCCATATATGCAAAATAATATGCGTTGCAAGAAAAAGTATAACAAAAGATTAGGTATATATAAAGTCAGCATAGGATATAGTGGTATACATAAATTGTCATATGTCTGGTAATCCTAATATTTGAAACATTTGTATTAGTAGGTTTGTTGAGAAATTAGTGGATATACAAGCGATAAGGTAATTGGCTCCCACTTGGGTGTGCCATATCACCATAAATGTATCATAGTGGAAATCCGAGCTATATTTTGATCAAAACAAAGTAAAAATATGTGAAACTTTAAATGAAACCAGTATGAATTATTTACATCTAAGTTCTCCAACTCTGGATATGATTGTTCATCAATATACCTGTTTTCTGTTGTATTGTGATTCCAGGGAGACAGCAGTGATTTGTTTCATTCTAGGGCCATTGTGGCCTGTAATAGAGATTTAGTACCTCTGAGACTCTCTTGGTCATACCAGGTGTGTATTTGAATGGGTCTACTGTCAGCTGTCTGATATCTGGGAAGGAGGCATAAGATATAAGTGGATCACGTGTCAAAAAATCTGTGTGTTTGGGTTGCTCTATTTATTGATGCCTCAAGCCAACCCATATGGAATAAGAAGTGTAGTTTTTGACAATGTTTATGGATGGAGGTAATTGACAGCCACTCCTGTAGTATGGCCTCACTGGTTGACGTGGCCAATTTTCCTGCTAGTGCTTTATTGGCTTTAGTTATTTGTTTTTCTTTTTTTAGTTTACTGAAGATAGACCATTCAATGTCCCATTCTCAACCTACATTTTTTTACTATTAATATACTTAAAAAAACGTTATGGGATTTAGTGCTTCTCATTTTTTTTATCTTTGCCTTCCGGATTGCTGTTTTACAACTGTTTTACTGTTTTACAGCATTTGTTTCCCTATTAACATTCTTTTGAATTCAACCACATAGGATGTTCTTAATGCTCCTATGTTTACTTCTTAAGGGAATAGAGAACAGTAACAATTTAATATCATTTTAAAGCACAAACGCTTTTGTTTTGTGTTTTTTAGCAGAAAACATAAAGCCCCAATCTATGTTAAGGAGTTAACATTTTCTGTTCTGAAATTCACGGTCTTTGTTGCCCCAGTATATATTTGTTTTTTTTGCACCAACCATTAACCCTTTCAGTGCCAGCCGTTTTGGACAAAGCGGAACTTCTACTGCCAGACAGTTTTTGAACATTTTGCTTCACTTAAGGGGCCTTTCCTTGGGGGGACTTTTAGTTTACCCAGGAAAACTATATATTGTTTTTTTCAGGACAACCTAAGCTTTTAAAATATGGTAATTGGGAATTTTTGTGTAATTCCAATTCTGTAACAAGATATAGGCTTCTAAATGTCTAAAAAATGAAAAAAAATCATATTTTCCATTATATAAACACATGCACCAGAAACAAAAATTAGTTTATGCATGAAATTACAACTGATTTGGAAAGTCCCATGTCTCCTGAACGTGCCAATACCAAATATATATAGTTTTATGTAGATTTCTCACTTGTATAGGTCAAAAACTCCCAGCAGTACACTAAATTTCCAAAGCACTGCTCCAGAAAGCTGCATACTTTAGATTTCAAGGCCAAAAATTCCACTAACAGAAAGTTTATCCCAGAAAATTTTACATTATTAGAAAGAAGAGATTCTGGGGAATCCAGAATAGGCACAACTGTCTGTCTACTCAAAACTATCAAGTCGCTTTCCTAAAGTTATTGGTTTTTATCAAAATTTGTGATTTTTTTTTAAAATCACTTCAAAGCTTCCAGTCTATAGTATCTTAACTCCTAAAGGTCATAAAGTAATCAAATAAAACACCCTGAATATGAACGCCAGGGGTCCACTGAGCAGTTTGATGCCCAATATGTATAGGTTTAGCTAAGTATGTGGCATGTAGGGGCCCCAATGTGAACATACCCCCATATGTACTGTCATTTCTGTCATTTCAGCTTCTGCAACATCAACATTTACATCATTACATGTGGGATAAAGCTAGTAAAAAGTACATTCACCCCAGAAAGTCATATATTTTTGGAAAGTACACATTCCCCCGAATCTAAAATGGGTACCCATGTCTTTCTACTCCACAGTACCAAGCCATAAAGCTTTCCTAAGTTTGACGATTTTTATGGCATTTCCAAAAATCACCTCAAAACTTCCACTATGCAGCATCTTATTTTCTACAGGTTATTAGGTACCAAGACAAAACACCCTAAATATGAACCCCAGAGGTCTACTGAACAGTTTGATGCCCAATATGTATAGGTTTACCTAAGTATGTGGCATGTAGGGGCCCCAATGTGAACATACCCCCATATGATCTATCATTTCTGTCATTTCAGCTTCTGCAAAATCAACATTTACATCATTATATGTGGGATAAAGCTAGTAAAAAGTACATTCACCCCAGAAAGTCATATATTTTTGGAAAGTACACATTCCCCCGTATCTTAAATGGGTACCCATGTCTTTCTACTCCACAGTACCAAGCCATAAAGCTTTCCTAAAGTTGGCAATTTTGATAACATTTCCAAAAATCCACTCAAAGCTTCCAGTTTCCAGCATCTTATCTCCCACATAGAATTAGGTATATGCAGTAAGACCCCAAACTACACAGGGACCCCCAGAAAACCATATATTTTTGGAAAGTACACATTCTGACAAATCCAACAAGGGTAAAGAGTCCTTTCTACACCAAAGTACCAATCTGCAGAGCTTTCCTAAAGTTAGTGGTTTTTATGACATTTCAGAAAATCGCATAAAAATATTGCAATTTGCCGCATTTATCTCACACAATTTCTTGTGTACAAAGGCAAGTCATCCCAAATAGGAACACCTATGGTCTACTGAACAGTTTGATACCCAATATGCATAGATATACCAAAGTCTGCGGTATGTACTGAACCCAAAAAAAAAAGAAAATAGCGCATAAGGATTTCTCGCCTGCCAACTCAGCTTTTGCACACAGAGCCCCCTGACAGCGTATTATGCGTAACACCCCCAAACTACACAGGGACCCCCAGAAACCCATATATTATTGGAAAGTACACATTCTGAGGAATTCAAAATAGGTAAAGTTATTTTTCTACACCAAAGTACCACATGGCAAAGCTACGCTAAAAACAGATTAGGAACAGTTATACAAGGATAAAAATGCAATAAAACCACAAAAATTGTGTAAATCGATGAAACAACAAAATAAGTCACAAAACAGTGTAATTAGTGGTTAGAATAATAGATCCAATAGTCAGGCTGTCAAAATAAATTTTTTAGGGAAAAAAACTAAAGACAAAGGGGTAAAAAAGAAAAGAAAATTGTATACACAAAAAATTGTGTATACATGTGTGCATACATCTAAAATTTGTGTGATAGTGTGTAAGTGTGTATATAAGTGTGCTAGAGTGTGCAAAATCGGACAAAAAAAAAAGTATGCTAAATTGTGTGTAGATGTGTGTGTAAATGTGTGTAAATGCCTGTAAATGTGTGTAAAACTGTGTGTTAGGCAAATAAAGAGCACTTACCAGCAGGGATCACAGGCAGGCAGTCCTCTCTGCAGTCCTCGCAGCACAGGAAGTGCGTGGGCGGAGCTAAGAGGAGCAAGAAGCAGGGGAACAGACTCGACAAGCAGCAGGCGCGTGCGATCGGTTTGCTGCTTGTAAATAGGTCCTGCGATGCGATCGCATCACTGGACCAACTTGCCAGCCCCCTTGGCTCCTTGCCGAGGGGGCACAGCTCCTTGCCGTTGGGGGCACAGCTGACTCTCTGCACCGGCGGCTTTTGCCGCCGGTGCAAAGAGAATTACACTAGTACCAAAAACGTAGGTACTACGTCGTTGGCATATAACTGCTTTTTTTAAAACGACGTAGTACCTACGTCTTTGGCAGGGAAAGGGTTAAGCTAGATAACATTATGGCCACTATTACCAGAGGTTCAACCATTTGCACATTTGCTATACATTCGGAGTCATTAGAGATCACTAGATCCAATATAGCATAGTTTTTGATTAGCTCAACAAACTGTGACATAAAATTGTAATGCAAAATGTTATAAACTTGTTTCCATTAACTGTCCTGGCAGTACTGTTGCTCCAGTCAATATCTGGGTAATTGAAATCCCCCCTTTTTATTACTTGACCCAAAGTAGCAGCCTTTTCTGTTTGCAACAGGGGCATAGCCTATTTGTCTTCACTTGCATTAGGGCACTGGTTCCCAACCAGTGGTTTGTGAGCAACATGTTGCTTACCACCCCCTTTGATGTTGCTCCCAGTGGCTTTAAAGTAGGTGCCCATTTTAAAATGTTTGGCTTTGAGGCAAGTTTGGAAGCACAGAAACGCAGTTTTACTCCAAACAGCCTCCTGAAGGCTAGCAGTCCACATGGGCCTACCAAATAACCAACCACAGTCCTTATTTGGCATCCCCAGAGAATTTTTCATGCTTGTGTGGCTCACCAACACTTCTTACACCATCTCTGCATTAGGCAGTCTATATTATACCCCTAAAATAAATTTGCTGGACTCTTTGCCATCTGTGAGAAGCTCCAGCTATAAAGGCTTCAGCTCCCTCATTTCCTACCATAACTTTCTACTTTATATTGGCTTTTAAATCCTACAGAACAAACAGGATTTTCTATTGCCTCTGTCCAATCACAGGTCAAGGTCTCAAAAACAGGTCATTTTAGTCTCATGTTTAATTATGTTTAATCACAGAAAACAGTGAACATTCCAGCTTTTGTTTAACCCATTAGGTATACTAGTCTGTAGTGTAAAGATCCCAAAGACCTCCAATATTGCCAAAGCATCCAAATACTGCTGGAGAGCCTGGAGAAGGCTTCATTAAAGAAGAGTTCCCTAAGGAATACAAGTCCTTAGTGAAAAAACAATGTTTCTTGAATTGTTCTGACTTGTTTTTAGAAAAATATTGTAAAACTAAAAGTAGCAAAAATAGCTGATGTTAGGACCAATTTAAGATTAAGATTGCTTTTTTATATATATATAAGCAACTTTCAAATATACATTCATTAAAAATGTTCAGTTAGAATAAAATTATTTGGAAATATAATTGCTCACAGAAGTTGAACATTTTTCTCTTTAACCCTTACGTATCCTAATTTACATATGTAATTTAGGATTCAGATTTGGTTTGGTATTCGGCCAAATCCTTTACAACGGATTCGGGGTTCGCCAAATCCGAAAATGATGGAATCAGTGCATCCCTAGCTTTTAATAGCAATTACATTTACAAATATGTTTAAAACCACTGCATTTTTAAACTAATATATAGAGAGTTGCTTAGAACTACATTTCCTTGATGTCAAGATAAATGGTGGAACTATAGGGTGAAGAAGAACTTGTGAAGGTCCCTGAGAAACAGGGGACCTGGTAAGGACAAGGAGCTGGGATTAATAGAGAGCTGTCAACTCTCCCCCTATTTTATAGGGAGTTACCCAATTTGGCTTGACTCCTGTCACCTTAAGTGATTCTTCCGAATTTGAACAGTTTCTCCTTCAAGTTAAGAAAGCCTTCAGTGACATCATTGGGGGCAACAAACGATTCGTGGCTTCAGAGGACCAAATGGGTGTGAGCGGTGACGTCTCTTCCAGGAGCAAGTGGCTGTGGTGACATCACTGGTTTTGAGAAAATCTTCAGTGATGCGCTGTGTGCGCTGTAGATTTTCAATTGGATCATCATCCCTCCAGGGTCACAGCTCTGTTAATAGCAGGTGACACACAAGTGCAATTGCTCGATAGATTGACTGATACTGGGAGGCCTTGTCCCCTGGTGGAGATCACATTTAATAACTGACTAGAGCCCATTATAATCATCAACAATATGAATATTGTTAAATAGTAGTTTGCTTATAGCTGTGTCTGAACAGCAGCTATTTAATGCATGATCTATGTGTTATTTTCTTTAATGTCAAAATGCCTTGTTTTAGTTTACAGTAGGTATGGCTTTTTACACTGTATGTAAAAATCTGAAGAAAGCAGTTTCCTGTTTTTTCTTTTTTTTCAAGTGTCCCCATGATTACATCCCAGTTTGTGGCTCCAATGGTGTTACTTTTCGCAATGAATGCTACCTAAGAGGAGCTGCCTGCAAACAACAGACTGAAATACTTGTAGTTTCTGAAGGATCCTGTATAGCAGGTAAGTATATTTGATCTAGTTATTTTTTATACTTCTAGAGAAATTGGTTCTAGCCAAGTCTTTTTTTTAATATAAAGCTATGGAAATTTTTGAGCTACATTTAAAGGGAACATATTGTGGGAAAAACAATATTGTGCCAGTGAATTGTACTTATCTAAATATAGAATGTATATGTAGGAATGTGCTTTAAAAACTAGTGGTTCAGCTGATTTATTGAACATTTCTTCAAAAAGCCCACTAGCCCCACCCATCTTTTCCACTTCCTTCTTTCCCAGGCTGTGCAGGGGGGCTGGTGACACTCAGCAAAATGCAGGATAGGAACCAATCAGCAACTAGGCTTACCTGATAGGGTACTGACGCCTGTCTTTGCTTGAGAACTTCAGGGCTGTGATTTGCTGTCCCCCTCATACTGTGCTTCTGGCAGGGACCATTTAGACATGCTCACCCGTCATTTGAAACACAGACAGAGACCTGAGATGATATATAGGGAGCTCAAAAAAAAGGCCATTTTTACAGATAGTATTCATTTTTAGCTGAAAGTTAAATCAGCACCATATATTATTCGTAATTGACAGCAAGATTATAGTTTTTTTCCTTCATCCTAAATGTCTCCTTTAAAGACTAATAAGCAATAGACTACATGAATGTCCCCTACCTGTGGTAACCAGGCTTTGCTCTGACTCTACTAAATATGGCGAGCTAGTGTGTGGCCTTATTCTTAAGATTTTCACTCATTGACAACATTTATGTTTATTTTAGCGGGAACAGGAGCTAATTCCTATTGTTAGGAAATGCATGTTGTTATCTAAATAGCAAGCATACAATGTATAAAAGCCTTGATCAGATTTCTTTTTCATTCTGGATAATCCTCCCCATTTATGCCTTTTAATAATAATATAATAAAAATATAATAATAACCCAGTGATGCAAAAAATATTGGGCCAGATTAAATTCAGTAGAAAGTTTCATTACATGAAAACTGATTGTCGAGATTCAATTTGAGATGCAATTCAATTAAAAATACTCTATTGGCGTCTATGGGAAGAAATGGAACTGAATCAGGGGATTTTTTTCTCCTGGAATTAAATCTCATCTATCAGTTTTCACATGATAAACAATGAGAAGTTTTTCTCATAGAATTGAATCTGGCCCATTATCTCAAAATGTTTTACTTTGTGAATGAAAGTCTTACTCTGGATCAACTAGAAGTTAGGCATTATGTTTATTAATATTATTATTTATTATTATATTTATTATTTATATATATAATATTTATATATATATTTATATATATATATATATATATATATATATATATATATATTTTGTTTTTTTATTTATAATATTTATTTATATTTATTATTTATTATTATATTATTTATTAATATATTATTTATTATTATTAGTTAGGCATTATAGTCCTTATGGTTGAACGTGATGGACATATGTCTTTTTTCAACCCAACTTACTATGTTACTATGTTATCAATAGAGTAAATTGTCAGTGGGTCAAACCCTTTACACACATACATAGTAATTTAGGAAACCTGTTGACTGCTAAACAACGTGAAAAAAAAACATCAGAAGCCTTTCAGATTTGTCTCAGAAGAGGTAAAAATTTCTTTCTGACTTCAAGATGCTAATTTCCGTAACCCTTTCTCATTTGCTAAAAAACCATCCAACAGTTTTTTGAAGATATCTAATATATCTGCCAGTACAACCACTTCAGGGAGAGAATTCCCCCATTTCACAGCTCTCACTGTAAAAAAAAAACCCCAAAACTTTTTCAAATATTATATTTTTTTTGTGAATTCTGTAGTTGCTTCTGTTGAAAGGACCTAATGGTAACTAAAGCATCAGAAAGTTTATTGTATGGTTCTTTTATAACATAGTAAAAAAGACATATGTCCATTAAATTCAACCATAATGCCTATATATAACCTGCCTAACTGCTAGTTTGTTCCAGAGGAAGGCAAAAAAATAACCCCATCTGAAGCCTCTCTAATTTGCTGCAGAGGGGAAAAAACTCCAAGATGACAATCGGACCAGTCTCTGGATCAACTTGTACTAAGAGCTATCTCCCACAACCCTGTATTTCCTCACTTGCTAAACAGCCATCCAACCCCTTCTTAAAGCTATATAATGTATTAGCCAGCACGACTGATTCGGGAAGGGAATTCCACAACTTCACAGCTCTCACAGTAAAAAATCCTTTCCAAATATTTAAACGGATCTTCCTTTCTTCTAAATGGAATGGGTGCCCTTGTGTCAGTTGGAAGGAACTACTGGTAAATAGAGAGGCAATAGAGAGGTTATTATATGATCCCCTTATATATATTTATACATAGTTGTCATGTCACCTCTTAACTCTTTCACTGCCAGCCATTTTGGTCAAAGTGGAAATGTTATTGCCAGACAGTTTTTGAACATTTTGCACTGTTTCAATTTAGGAGCCTTTCCTTGGGCAGACTTTTTTTCAGGACAACCTAAGCTTTCAAAATATGGTTGAATTTTTGTCTAATTCCAATTCTGTAACAAGATATAGGCTTCTAATTGTCTAAAAAATGAAAAAAATATTCATAGTCATTTTAGCTCCTGCAAAATCAACACATTTATATCATTATATGTGGGATAAATCTGGAAAAAGTACGCTCACTCCAGAAAGCTATATATTTTTGGAATGTACACATTCCCCTGAATCTAAAATGGGTACTCATGTCTTTCTACTCCAAAGTACCAAGCCACAAAGCTTTCCTAAATTTGGCGATTTTCATGACATTTCCAAAAATCCCCTCAAAGCTTCCACTTTGCAGCATCTTATCTCCCAGCATTAGGTACCAAGATAAAACACCTTATATTTGAACACCAGGGGTCCACTGAACAGTTTGATGCCCAATATGTATAGGTTTACGTAAGTATGTGGCATGTAGGGGCATCAATGGAAATATACCCCATGAATCTATAATTTCTGTAATTTCAGCTTCTGCAAAATCAACACATTTACATCATTTTAAGTGGGATAAAGCTACAAAAAAGTACGCTCACCCCAGAAAGCCATATGTTTTTGGAAAGTACACATTGTTACAAACAACATGGGTAAAGAAGTCTTCCTACACCTAAGTACCATTCTGGAAAGCTTTCCTAAAGTTAGTGTTTTTATGAATTTTCTGAAAAATTAAAAATGTTGCAATTTGCCACATTTATTTTACAACATTTCTTACATACAATGACAGATCACCCTAAATATGAATGCCAGAGGTCTACTGAACAGTTTGATGCCCAATATGCAAAGATATGTGGTGTACAGAGGCACCCAAATGAAAATAGTGCATATGAATTTTCTCAGCTGTCAACTTAGTTTCTGCAAAATAAGCCCAATGCCAGTGTATTATGTGGCGTAAGACCCCCTAAGTATACAGAAAAACCCAGAAAACCATATATTTTTTGGAAAGTACACATTTTGACAAATCCAACATGGGTAAAGAGTCCTTTCTATACCAAAGTACCAATCTGCAAAGCTTTCCTAAAGTTAGTGGTTTCTAAGACATCACCTAAAAATGTTGCAGTTTTGCCGCTTTTATCTCACACAATTTCTTGCACACAAAGGCAAATCACCTCAAACAGGAATACAAGCTGAGCAGTGTGATGCCCAATTTGCATAGATATAGCAAAGTCTGTGGTATGTATTGATCCCAAAATGAAAATAGCGCATATGGATTTGTTGCATGCCAACTCAGCTTTTGCATACAGAGCCCCCTGACAGCGTATTATGTGCCGTAAGACCCCCTAACTATAGGGGGTCCTGGAGTCCTGAAGGGTCCGTGTCCAGAGCTCATCAGGCAGCAGGAAGTGAGTGGGCGTCGCTGAAGGGGTGGGGGGGGAGGAAGCAGGGGGGAAGGAGCAGGAGAAAGCAGCAGATGCGGTGGTCAAAGCAGCAAACTGTGCAAAATAAACAAAAAAATAAACTGTTCTAAATTGTGTGCTGTATGTGTGTGTAAATGCATGTAAATGAATGTAAATGTGTGTAGTAGAGCAAATAAAAGCAACTTACCTGTCTTGGAGGTAGATGGACACTCGGATCGCATGGAGGGGTCCTGGAGGGTCCGTGTGCAGAGCTCATCAGGCAGCAGGAAGTGAGTGGGCATCACTAGGAGGAAGCAGGGGGGAAAGGAGCAGTTGAAAGCAGCAGATGCATCTGCTGCTTGGAAGTTGGATTATCGCATGGCAGGACCGACATGACAGCCCCCCTGGCTCATTGCCCAGGGGGCTGTCATCGCTCAGTACTCTCTGAGATGCGGCACATGCTGCCTCTGTAGAGAGAAACCTCGATCTGCCAAACGTATGGCATGAATATTTCTGCAATCACGTATGCCATACAGTGGATATAAAAAGTCTACACACCCCTAATAAAATGTCAGGCTCCTGTGCTGTACAAAAATGAGACAAAGATAAATCATTTCAGAACTTTTTCCACCTTTAATATGACCTATAAACTGTACCACTCAATTGAAAAACAAACTGAAATCTTTTAGGTGGAGGGAAGAAAACCAAAAAAACTAAAATAATGTGGTTGCATAAGTGTGCACACCGTTAAAGGACAAGGAAAGTCAAAATCTAAAGCACAAGCCCTCTGATCCCCGCACCTATCCCAGTACCTGCCGACTCCCTGCATCCATGGGCGTCCGCAGAAAATTTTCCAAGGGGGGGCAAGTAAGCTAGCATCATCCTGCAACAGATAAATATATATATATATTTTATTTTTTTTTTTGCAGGATGATACTAGGGGAGGCTAAATATGGCCCATACACAGACTGACCTACAGCTAATGTGACACTTAGTGGATTCACTGCTGACGTAAAAAGTTAACCTCCCAACTACCTCTTGCCGTTCCCACTGACTCCCAGGGATACTGTACAAAAGTGCGGGTGGGGGTGCTTTTTTTTTTTACCCTAAAATGTTTAGTATTAGTAGTAAAAGTATTCATACGCGCACTTCTGTTAGGGGATCTGCAAACATTTGTGTTTGGGATCAGTTAGCTTAAAGGGGTAGTTCGCATTCGAATTCACTTTTATTTTTAATGGTTTTTCAGTTATTTAGCTTTTTGTTCAGCAGCTCTCCATTTGGTATTTCAGCAGCTATCTGGTTGCTAGGGTCTTATTTACCCTAGCAACCAGGTAGTGATTTAAACAAGAGATGGGAATATGAATAGTTAAGGGGCCTACTTGGAAAAATAAGTAATACAAAATTATAATAATAATAAAATTGTAGCCTCGCAGAGCAATATTTTTTGGCCCCCATTTGAAATCTGTATAGAGGCAGAAGAGAAAGGCAAATTATTCAAAAAAATTAATTAGGAAGACCAATTGCAAAGTTGCTAGGAATAGGCCATTTTATAACATACTAAAGGTTAACTTAAAAGTGAACCACCCCTTTAGATGTGTTTATGTTAGTTTTATAGCAAGAAAGGCAGTGGGTACTGACTCCCCATTATATACAGTGAGATGCAGTCCGTAGTTACAAACCCAGCACATTATATGCCATGAGGAGCAGTGGGTACAGATGGCAGATATTCAGGCCCTGGCACTATAACACTGGCACTGATACACAACATTGGCCCCACTGTAACTTACTATAAATGAACAAAACAATGACAAAAAAAAAAAAAAATAGTGCAAAAAACAACAACACATATATAAACACACAATGAGCTTTTTCAGAGGGAAAGAGTTAACTTACCCTCCATGTGTTAGGGTAGGGGATAGATTATAAATTAAACAATTTAATGTCAGCTAGTGATTCTTTAGAACTGTATAGTACCTGTGGGATGAAAACTGCAGCAAAAGTTGAGAGTTGGTTCTCAGGTAAAGTTACAGCTGCAGATTCATCTTTTCAGTCTTTATTTCTATTTCCAGTTTGCAAAATCTCCCGATCCCTGTGCGCATCTGTGCTCTGATTGGTCAATTTTACTGTCTGTCAAGGAAGCTGTGCTCTGATTGGTGAATCCAGAAGAAGAAAGATCCAATCGGAGCACAGCAAAAACGGGCTTGAGGGGAAAGTGCAGAAACGGAGTAAGATTTTTGGTTTTTTTGCTACTTTTCCAGGGGGGGGCAAGTGCCCCCTCTTGCCCCCTTCTGTGGACGCCCATGCCTGCATCTGCTGGCTGACAAAGCATCACCACCACCCCAAAGCCCCCCCCCCCCTTGTATCACAGTACCTGCCGACTCCCTGCATCTGGCGGCTGACAAAGCATTGCCGCCACCCCAAAGCCCCCCCCCTCATATCACAGTACCTGCCGACTCCCTGCATCTGCCGGCTGACAAGGCAACGCCGCCACCCCCCCCGCCCCCTCGTATCACATTACCTGCCCCCCCCCCCCATCACAGTACGCTTATAATATTTAGGGCAGGGGTACAAGCCCCATTATCTAATGAGGGGACCACGTTTGCTGTTCGTTCAGAGGGCAGCCCTAACGCAAATCACAAACATGGCGCACAGACTGTCACACTGGACACAGATCATATAAAACACAGCATACTTGCGTGCTGTCAGAGTTTTGGAAACATTTAATAATCACAAATGGTAACGATAAGGCACTGAATTGGGCTCCCTGCACCTCCCGCCTCGCTGCTTGCTTCTTCTCCTGCCGGCTGTCCTGGTCTGCATCGCCATAGCAACCAGACGCTCCTGATGTGTGCGCATGTGCCGCCAAGTCGCCAAGTCTGGGAAGGAGCAATGCATTATGGGAATCTTCTCTACACTGCTCAGTGTTTTTTTTTCCTGTTTGGCTTCTGATCTTCTGGACAGGTGAAGTATGGGGAGACTTAAGGGCACTATTGAGACAACTGAAGGTATGCCTGCAGCTTGAGATTAACTCTTTATTAGATTTTCCTTCTCCTTTAAACTAATACTTTGTTGAAGCACCTTTTGATTTTATTACAGCACTCAGTCTTTTTGGGTATGAGTCTATCAGCATGGCACATTTTGACTTTGCAAGTTTTGCCCACTCTTCTTTGCAGAAACACTTCAAATCTTTAAGATTGCGAGGGCATCTCCTGGGCACAGCCCTCTTCAGATCACCCCACAGATTTTCAATCGGATTCAGGTCTGGGCTCTGGCTGGGCCATTCCAAAACTTAAATCTTCTTCCGGTGAAGCCATTCCTTTGTTGATTTGGATGTATGCTTTTTGTCATCGTCATGCTGAAAGATGAAGTTCCACCTCATGTTCAGCTTTCTAGCAGAAGCCTGAAGGTTTTGTGCAAATATTGACTGGTATTTGGAACTGTTCATAATTCCCTCTATCTTAACTAAAGCTCCAGTTCCAGCTGAAGAAAAACATCCCCAAAGCATGATGCTGCCATCACCATGCTTCACTGTGGGTATGGTGTTGTTTTGGTGATGTGCAGTATTGTTTTTGCGCCAAACATATTTTTTTGGTATTATGGCCAAAAAGTTCAACCTTGGTTTCATCAGACCATATCACCATTCCCACTTGCTTTTGGAGACGTCAGATGTGTTTTGCTCCTTTAATGTTGCTGCAGGCCTCTTTGTAGCCTCCCTGATCAGTTTTCTTCTCGTCTTTTCATCAATTTTGGAGAGACGTCCAGTTCTTGGTAATGTCACTGTTGTGCCATATTTTCTCCACTTGCTGATGACTGTCTTCACTGTGTTCCATGGTATATCTAATGCCTTGGAAATTCTTTTGTACCCTTCTCCTGACTGATATCTATTAACTATGAGCTCCCTCTGATGCTTTGGAAGCTCTCTGTGGACCATGGCTTTTGCTGTGGGATGCGACTAAAAAAATGTCACGAAAGACCAACTAGAGCAGCTGAACTTTATTTGGGGTTAATCAGAGGCACTTCAGATTATGGCAGGTGTATGCTGACTCCTATTTAACATGATTTTGAATGTGATTGCTTAATTCTGAACCCAGCTACATCTCCAGTTAGAAGAGGGTGTGCACACTTATGCAATCACATTATTTTAGGTTTTTTTTGGTTTTCTTCCCTTAATCTAAAAGATTTCAGGGTTTTTTTTCAATTAAGTGGTACAGTTTATAGGTCACATTAAAAGGTGGAAAAAGTTCTGAAATGATTTATCTTTGTCTCATTTTTGTACAGCACAGGAACCTGACATTTAACCAGGGGTGTGCAGACTTTTTATATCCACTCTACGTCATTGGCAGCAAGAAGTTTAAGCGCCCCTTCTACAGTGTAAACAAACCCATCTTGCCCAGTCTTTCTTCATAATTGAGACATTCCATACCCTTTAACAGCTTAGTTGCCCTTCTTTGGACCCTGTCTAATTCAATAATGTCCGTTTGAGCACTGGAGACCAAAACTGAACAGCATATTCTAGATGGGGCCTTACCAGCGCTCTGTAAAGGAGAAGAATAACACCCTCCTCCCGTGAATCTATGCCCCTTTTAATACAGCTCAAAACCTTGTTTGCCTTAGCAGCTCCTGCCTGGCATTGCTTGTTACAGCCAAGTTTATTATCTACAAGGACTCCAAGGTCCTTCTCCATTATGGATTTGCCTAGTGCAGTCCCATTAAGGGTATAAGTGGCTTGCATATTTTTACATCCCAGGTGCATGACCTTACATTTATCCACATTAAATCTCATCTGCCACTTAGCCGCCCAGATTGCCAGTTAGTCAAGATCTTGCTGCAAGGATGCCACATCCTGGATAGAATTGACTGGGCTGCAGAGTTTTGTGTCATCTGCAAACACTGATACATTGCTTTTAATACACTCCCCTAAGTCTTTTATGAACAAGTTAAACAAAAGTGGACCCAGTACAGAACCCTAAGGGATCCCACATAGAACCTTACTCCAAGTGAATGTGCACCATTAACAACCACCCTCTGTACCCGATCCTATAGCCAGTTTCCTATCCATGTGCAAATAACTTCACTAAGACCATTAGACCTTAGTTTAGAAAGCAGTCGTTTGTGGGGAACGGTATCAAATGCTTTGGCAAAATCCAAATAGATCACATCTACTGTACCCCCACTGTCCAGCTTCTTACTAACAAGCCTTCACATAACTTTCCCACCATGAATGTCAAACTTACTGGCCTATAATTGCCAGGCTTAGATCTTACGCCCTTTTTATGACATTAGCATTCTTCCAATCCATAGGTACCATACCAGATGAGTCTGAGAATCAGAAACAGAGGCCTCTATAAAACTGACCCTAGCTCTCTCAGTACCTGAGAATGTATTCCATCTGGCCCAAGTGCCTTGTTCACATTAATCTTGGGTAAACATTTAAGCACATATCCTGTGTCAACCACTGACTAGTTAGAGCTGAGGCAACCGTGCAGCTATTGGGTGGGACTTGGCACTCTGGCTCCTCTACTGTATATACAGAAGAAAACAACTGGTTTAGCACATTTGCGTATACTATAAGTCAGGGTTTCTCAAACTATGTTCCGCAGGCCAGACCCACCCCGACTGCGTCCTCACCCCTGGCATCGGGGAGCGAGAGGGGGGAGCTTGGAGAGGGAGGACGGATGGGGGGGGGGAGCTGGGAGTGGGAGGACAGACGGAGGGGGGGAGCTGGAAGAGAGAGAACTCAGGGGGGAGCTGGGAGAGGGAGGACGGAAGATGTGGGGGGAGCTGGAATAGAGAGGACTCAGCGGGAGGGGGCAGCTGGGAGAGGGAGGACGGACAGAGCTGGAGGAGAGAGGACTCAGTGGGGAGGGGGGAGCTGGGAGAGGGAGGACGGATGATGTGGGGGGAGCTGGAAGAGAGAGGACTTAGCGAGGAGTGGAAGGGGGGACCTGGGAGAGGGAGGACAGGCAGAGCAGGGGAGCTGGAAGAGAGAGGACAAGGCCATAGTTTGACCCCGCAGCAGGGAGCGGGGGCGGGGTTGGGGGGGACTCTTGTCTGGCCCCCCAACAGGCTGAAGGACAATGAACTGCCCCTTGCTTAAAAAGTTAGAGGACCCCTGCTATAAGTCAATGAGGCTACACTCTTAACATCTTTTTACTATTAATATACTTAAAACACTTTTTGGATAAGTTTAAGATGTTATCATATATTCTCTTAAGTGCCTTTTCTCCAGTGTAAACATTTCCAACCTGGTCTGCCTTTCTTCATAATGTAGACTTTCCATAACCTTAACTTATTGCCCTTTTTCGAAATCCTATTTGAGCACTGGAGACTTCCAGATAAGGCATGAATATATGACCCTTCTACTATTAAGCATATCAATAAAGAGGGAAAAGCTGCAACACCAGATTCTTTCCTTAAAAATGAAGGGATGACATGTTTCAGGTGATTGTGCCCTTAATCATAAGCTTACCAGTTTAAAATCACTGACATTTAAATAGTGCATAAAATAGTGATCTCTAGTGGCTGAAAAGAGTAATATATCTAGTTGTGTTGCATAAAGGTATTTTTCAAAATAAATATAGTGACATTTAGTGGAAAATCCACAGTTACACCAAGCAATACTACACATAGAACAGTATTCATTAATCCACACTGGGAAAAAAAACTCTAGATCCTCTGCTGTGTACACAGAAGAAAAGCACATTTGCCTTTTCTATATCCGCTGTAACAATATTGTTACTAAAAGTTACCATATTGTTACTTAAATAAGGCTCCTTGTAAAATATAAAGACTCTCAAACCCACTGTGATTTATAATATACAGGTTACACTAAGTGAGTAATGTTCCATCTGGTACTGAGACCATCTGGGTCAAAGTAAAGATCCAGTATGCCTGAAGGACAAGTTTACCCAAGAGCAGTAACCTATAGCAACCAATCAGTAGGTAGAATCTACTGGACACCTGTTTAAAACCAAACATCTTATTGGTTGCTATGGATAACTGGTCGTGGGCAAATGTAGTGTATTTTATTACTTAAGGGGGTTCGATACTTAGCATCACTATAGAAACAGCAAAATGTTTGCCTATTGGTTGTCTATTACAAGTATGTTTTCCTTTACACTCTCACACCAACATATTGTATCTTACAATGTGTGGACTCAAATAAATAACATTTTATGTATTACAATGTCTGTACATTTTGTTTTTGTACACTTTGCCTGTCATGTTAGAGGTAAAATCAGTACTAGGAGTCATCACTTCACATGTCTTACATATTGTGGAATTACATTTGAAAGAGCCTTTATAGGAAAGCCATGTTGTATATCTAGTAGCATTTGTTGTCACTAAACTGAGGCTAACCATGATCCAAAGGTGGGTGCTTTTTTTGAAAAATACCTCACAGCAGAGTCCTTTGAAATACTTTCCAAAACCAGGTCATTATACAAAATTGGTAGAAACTTTTAAATAATTTTATATATATATATATATATATATATATATTTTTACAAAACCTCTCTTTTCAAAATGGAGTTGAAGCCTGCACCCCTGCACCTTCTTGATCACCTCTACATCAAAATCACTATGACAATATCTTAGGGATTTGGGCCTTGGCATGTCACAACTGGAAACTAAGATGGCAGAAGCAGTACACTGATCTATTCTGGAAGATATTCAAAACAGAAATACTGTTATCTCTGCAGACTTTATTTGCAAGACTTGTTTGGAACTTATTTGCAAGACTTGTTATAGGTTTGGTGCCTAAAGTTCCTCCTGAAGAATGGCATATAGATAGAGCACAAAGGGCCCTAGGCCAAGCTTATTCAACCTTTGCCTTCCCTAAACATTTTTGCCTTTGCATTATTATGCTAGTAAAAAGGTTGTTTAAGCCTAATATGCCTGAAGTCGTATACAAGTACCATGTGCTGCAGATATTCCCAAACTTTGCATCCACTGTCGTAGCAAAGAGATGGGCACTTTTTGGCTTAACAGCGCTGCTGAGAGAAAAGGCATTCAATACAGTGTAGATGGGATTTCCATTTCACCCCATTGTTACTGATCTGATTGGGGTTAGAATGTTGCTCTGTGGTACTTCTCAAAAGCTAGAACTTATATATTATTTATTATGTATTGAATAAATTATATGCAGGACTAGTGTACTAATATATATATATATATATATATATATAGTGAGAGAAATGCTGGGTTAGAGGTGGAAGGTGTGTATATTTCTCCCAGATTTCTCTCTTATATATATTAAGCTCCAGGGAAAGTTTGTCAGCAGTGAAAGTGTTTTCTTTCACTGCATTCGGCTTTTGGAAAAGCCGGTAAAAAGGGCCCTGGAGTGAATGGAAGTGAGCGGGTGGGACTTCCATTCACCAGGCTATCCAGGTTTTGGTGAAGCCTGGCTAATTAGAGGCCTCGTTAGGCTTCAGGGGAAACCCTTTAAACATGTAGTCTGCAGAGTTACTCACTCTCTACCTTCCTGCATGCAGTAAGGAGAGAGCCGGACACAGTGAGTAACCAAACTACTTTTGTTTTTTGTAGAGTTGGATGCTAGATCCTCTCTATTGCATAGAGAGGGAGCTGGTATGTGTTAGTTAGAGCCGGACAGGCTAGGCTTTATTTTTATGTTTTGTTTTCTGATATACTCCTGTGTGCCGGTTATATGTGAATAAAGCTGATTGCGGTCAGCTTATACCTATATGCTGGGTGTGAACTCTTTTTCTGAGACCAATCTGATCCCTGCAATCTGCCTAAACCCCCAAGAGACTGCACTGTTTGGTCGAGGTACCTTACATAAAATTATATATTACATGCAGTCATGCCCAAAATTGTTTGCACCTGAAAGTTTTTCCAGAAAATCAAGTATTTCTCACAGATAAGTATTGCAGTAATACATTAATACATGTTTTCATATACACGTTTATTCCCTTCGTGTGTATTGGAACAGAACAAAAAAGGGAGGAAAAAAAGTAAATTGGCCATAATGTCACACACAACTTCAAAAATGGGCTGGACAAAATTATTGGCACCCTTAACTTAATATTTGGTTGCATACCCTTTGGAAAAAAATAACTGAAATCAGTCGCTTCCTATAACCATCAATAAGCTTCTTACACCTCTCACTGGGAATTTTGGACCTCTCTTCCTTTGCAAACTGCTCCATGTCTCTCTTATTGGAAGGGCGCCTTTTTCCAACAGCAATTTTAAGATCTCTCCACAGATGCTCAATGGGATTTAGATCTGGACTCATTGCTGGTCACTTCAGAACTCTCCAGCACTTTGTTGCCATCCATTTCTGGGTGATTTTTGACGTATGTTTGGGGTCATTGTCCTGCTGGAAGACCCAAGATCTCGGATGCAAACCCAGCTTTCTGACACTGGGCTCTACAGTGTGACCCAAAATCCTTTGGTAATCCTCAGATTTCATGATGCCTTGCACACATTCAAGGCACCCAGTACCAGAGGCAGCAAAACAACCCCAAAACATAATTGAACCTCCACCATATTTCACTGTAGGTACTGTGTTCTTTTCTTTGTAGGCCTCATTCCGTTTTCGGTAAACAGTAGAATGATGTGCTTTACCAAAAAGCTCTATCTTGGTCTCATCTGTCCACAAGACGTTTTCCCAGAAGGACTGTGGCTTACTCAAGTACATTTTGGCAAACTGTAGTCTTGCTTTTTTATGTCTCTGTGTCAGCAGTGGGGTCCTCCTGGGTCTCCTGCCATAGCATTTTATTTTATTTAAATGTCGCCGGATAGTGGGTTGCACACCGCTTCAATCCTTGTCCCAGGTGCACGGTAAGAGTTTAAATATTGAAAAAAAGACCAGCAACACCGGATCTATTGCAAACAATCAATTATATATTGAAAAATACATGAACAGCCAACGTTACGTTTCGGTCCCCGTCGGGACCTTTCTCAAGGCAAAAAAAAAAAAAAAAAATTTTTAATTTTGATTATTTTTTTTAATTTATTTATTGAGAAAGAGAGAGACAATAATTATTGTATTATCAATGCAGCCCTTATATTCAGTTTGGTAGGAAATCTCATCTGTTAAACATAGTCAACAAGCAATGCTAACTTTTGAAATCATCTTATTATTTTTGCTTGTTTGGCAGATAAACACTATGTAGTATTTGAATTTCCAGGACAATTAAGTGGCATGTTTATTAATATTGAGGTTTTAATTTTGCATCAATTTGTGCAAATTGTGGTAAAGAAATATGGTTGTCGTGGATAAAACGCATGGCAGTTTTCCCCCCCACATACTTTTACGTACATATGTTTTTTTCTGCAATTTATTAAATTTGTAAAAAAAATTAAACTGTAAACTAGCAGGATCCACAACATACAACTTTAAACATAAACAAATTATAAAAATAAATCCTGCCTTATGAGCGATACCTTCACACATATAAAAAGTTCTCTCACTGCACTGGGCCCTTTGTGGACTACCATTACAATCACACAGGGGTCACCTCTGTACCCAAAACACCTGTTAACTCCTGGCAGTTCCTTGGGGAACTCTCAGCCTCTAGACCTTACACTCAGACATGCCAGTCTCTTAGACCAGGGGTCCCCAACCTTTTTAGCGCCAAGGCCCGGTAGGAGGCAAAAAAAGTTTTCCACGGACCGGGGGGAGAGGGGTTGGCGCAGCGCGAACTTCAGGCGCGTTATACATGTGACGTGCTGGGGGGGAGGGGGGTGTGCGCGTTATATACATGCGACTGGCTTCATTGCTCCTTTATGCGCGCGTTCATTAGCTCGTTTAGGTGTGCGTCGCGTGGTTTTTCTTCGCTGCTGGAACTGATGCGGCCCACTGCTATGCCGTCCACAGCCCGGAACTGGTCCGCGGCCTGGCGGTTGAGGACCCCTGTCTTAAACCATAGCTCCCTTTGCTCCTTGCAGTTGCTCCCTCAGTCAGGCAAGATTCCTGCACTGTGGCCTGCTCTGAGAGCCTTTTCATACTTTCTTCTTCTCGCAGAAGAGCCATCTCTCCTTCTTACACACAAGAAACAGTGTGGAGCACACCCTTTTTACAGGCAGTAGCAGCTCTAAACTCAGCTGCCACTTAAAGAAAAAGTAAAGGTACAATCACTGGGGGCTGCCAAAATGAAAGGCACTCCTCAGTGATTGTAATCGCTTACCTTATACCCCAGGCTGGTGCTCTTGTTAAGGTGACCATACACGTAACAATTATGATCTTTCCTACGACCATATCCAAGGTTCATGGCTATGATATGGAGCAGATATGGAGGATAAAACAATAAGAGTTCTACCCCTATCGGACGATTCAGCCCTAAACGCAGCTTTTGCTCTGGCACCTTCAACAACGCCCAACCAAAATCTTTTGTCCTGCCTGATTGATGAGACGACCGATATACAAGGCTTTTGCAATATCGGTCATCTCATTGATCTACCCTATACACACCCTATGCACTTGGGTACCTTTATCCACAGGACGTAGATTCTACGTCCTGTGGCACTTAAAGGACAATGAAAGGTTAATATAAATTAAAAGTAAGTCTAAAGGCATTCTTTTTAAGTACTTACTGCATATCTAAATTCCCAGATTCCTGTTTGAGATATGGTGCTGGCAGCCTACAGCAGTGTGAAGACTACAGTGACATCACTGAAATCTTCCTATTCTCTGATCCTGTCTCCTGTTCTGAGCTACACATGCCCACCAGCCAATCAGAAGCGGATTTGGCAGAGGGGAGCGGGGGGAGGGAATTAAACACATGTGCAGTATGAAGCAAGGAGGGAAAGGAAGGGAGAATACTTTTTTAGAGATGGCTGCCTGTTCTAGAAAATGTGAAGTAAGTGTGACTGAGTAAATATTGATTAGGTGATATATGTAGGTAGGTAGGTCATACTACACATAGGGGCAGATTTTTCCCATGTTCTGTTCATTCCTATGGAATTTTTAGAAGCGTATTTATCAAATGGTGAGTTCTAACTTTCAAATAGAAAAAATGCAATGGCACTCAAGAGCTATAACTGGGACTAGCCCTTTAGATACTTTATTACGGAAGTGCAACGTTTCGGGGCAAAACTACCCCTTTGTCAAGCATGCTTGACAAAGGGGTAGTTTTGCCCCGAAACGTTGCACTTCCGTAATAAAGTATCTAAAGGGCTAGTCCCAGTTATAGCTCTTGAGTGCCATTGCATTTTTTCTATTTGGATTCCTTGGGAGGGTGCCGATCCCCCTGCAGTGAGCACCGAGCGTAAACTTTTTGAGGAGAGTTAAGGGTGTGCGTATAAGGTCTCTTGTTGTGTTAGAGTTCTAACTTTCACCCATTGATAAACAGGCTTCTAAAAATCCCATAGGAATGACTAGACAGTGGGTGAGTTTTTATGTATTAAGCTCTGCCCCATAGTGTCCGCGCCCGTATAAGGGAGCACAAATCTGCTATTAATGCTGGAAAATTAGAACAGGTGGTTTCAGGTCATTTTTTAGAGTACAATCGTGGAGTTAATCAACTAAAATTTCAAATAGCTGACACAGTGGGGAAATTCCACCGTGGAGGAGACAGGGTTAAAGAGCTCCTACGCCGAGAGGCAATGACAGTTTTATGTCACAGGTTGTTAAGGAGCCAACCAGAAACCATATTGTCTGGATGTAGTTTTTTTTTTTTTTATGACCCAGAAGGTATAGTAAATGTGCAAGTGGTTGAACACCTGGATAATACCATAATGTTATCTCCTCTTTAAGTTAATTTTTTTTTAGAATGTTACAGAATAGCCAATTCTTATCAACTTTTCAGTTGGTCTTCATTATTTATTTTTTATAGTTTTTTATAGTAATTTGGACCCTAGCAACCAGATAGCTGCTGAAACTCGAAACCGGAGAGCTACTTAACAAAAAGTGAAATTAAAAGTGGACAACACTTTTTAGAAGTTAATGTAGAAATGTTAAGAACCACGCTATGTTGCTAAATTTGAAACTAAAAAAAAATATGGTAGTTTTTAAATGCCTTTTAATGCCTTTTTTCCCATATTAACCTCTTTAGTTCTTAATTAAACACTATAACAAATGTTGTAAAACAGGAATCCAGAAGGCAAACTTTGAAACTGAGGATTGCATTGCAGCAGAGGCTAAGACTAACCCCCAAAACATTTTCAAGTATATTAATAGTAAAAAGATGTGGATTGAGAGTGTGGCTTCATTTATTTATAGTAAATATGGTTATAACAGATACAAAAGGAAGGCAAATGTGCTAAATCAGTTCTTTTCTTCAGTATATACAATAGAGGAGCCACAAAACATGGTAGATAAAAGTTTATTTAGAATTAATGTGAACAAGGCACTGGGGCCAGATGAAATACACTCTCGAGTGCTGAGAGAACTAAGTTTAGTCTCAGACTCTCTATCATCTGGTATGGTACCTGTTGGGAACTGTTGATAAGCTAATGTAATTCTATATTTAAATAGAGATGATGATCTCAGCCTCGCAATTATAGGGCAACAAGATTGACATCTTTGGTTGGCAAGTTATTTGAACGCTTGTTAAGGGATCACATTTAAAATTATGTTTTGGAGAATGACATTATGAGCAGTAATCAGCATGGCTTTATGAAGGATAAGTCATGCCAGACAAATTTGGTTGTTTTTTTATGATGATGTTAGTAAGAAGTTGGACAGTGGGGTCTACTTAGATTTAGCCAAAGGGTTTGATACAGTACCCCACAAATTACTGCTTTGTAAACCAAGGTTTGTTGGTCTTAGTGAAGTTGTTTGCACATGGATAGGAAACTGCCTACAGGCAGTAATGTTCTTCGGGGTGCTCAAATAGGATATTATTGAATTAGAAAGGGTCCACAGAAAGGCAATAAAGCTGGTAAAAGATATGGAAAGTCTCATTTATGAACAAAGACTGGCCATGTTGGTGTTTACGTTGGAGAAGAGGCACTTAAGAGGTGATGACTATGTATGAATATATATGGGATTATACAATAATATCTCTAATTATTTGTAGATTGTAAGCTCTTTTGGGCAGGGCCCTCTTCACCTCTTGTATCGGTTATTGATTGCTTTATATGTTACTCTGTATGTCCAATGTATGAAACCCACTTATTGTACAGCGCTACGGAATATGTTGGCGCTTTATAAATAAATGTTGATAATAATTATTTAACAGTAGGTTTTTACAGTAGACTTGCATCTACTGCCTAAATAATTGGAGAGAGCCTTTTACAGTGAGATCTGTGAAGTTGTGGAATTCTCTCCCTGAATCAGTCATACTGGCTGATACATTAGATAGCTTCAAGAAGAGGTTGAATGGCCTTTAGTTAGTAAGGAAATACAAGGTTATAGAAGAAATATAGAAGGTAATAGCTTATAGTTAAAAGGTGATTCAGGGACTGGTCTGGTTGCCATCTTGGCAACCCTTTTGCAGCAAATTAGAGATGCTTCAGATAGGGTTTTTTTTTTTTTACCTTGCTCTGGATCAACTAACAGGCAGGTTATATATAGACATAAAATGTTACATTTGCTGGACGTGTCTTTTTATTCAACCCAACTTACTATGTTACTATGTAGCAGACCCTCCAGTAGAGGGTTTAAATACATAAGGGGATCATATAATAATATCTCTAATGCTTTATTTGCCAGTAGGTCATACTGGTCAGGATTTTAGAAATATTTGCCTATGATAAAGTGTTTTCACCTGGCACGTGTCAGGTGACTAAAAGCCCTTCATTGCTTGTTTCAAAAGTCCCAAAAAATATCAGAGGCTAGATTAAGAATGATTGATATATAGGCATGGAGTGACGGCACACACAGGATTTTCACACAGGAGTCGCAGAGATGCAAAATAATAATCAAAGGTTTATTGTGACCAACGTTTCAGTTCCACACAGGAACTTTGGTCACAATAAACCTCTGATTATTATTTTGCATTTCTGCGACTCCTGTGTGAAAATCCTGTGTGTGTGCCGTCACTCCATGCCTGTATAATTATTTGCTGCACAGGCACCCAGGTATCATCAGCGTTTTGGTGTGCAGCTTCCTAGCACTCAGTATTTATATACAGGTCCTTCTCAAAAAATTAGCATATTGTGATAAAGTTCATTATTTTCTGTAATGTACTGATAAACATTAGACTTTCATATATTTTAGATTCATTACACACAACTGAAGTAGTTCAAGCCTTTTATTGTTTTAATATTGATGATTGTGGCATACAGCTCATGAAAACCCAAAATTCCAATCTCAAAAAATTAGCATATTTCATCCGACCAATAAAAGAAAAGTGTTTTTAATACAAAAAAAATCAACCTTCTAATAATTATGTTCAGTTATGCACTCAATACTTGGTCGGGAATCCTTTTGCAGAAATGACTGCTTCAATGCGGCGTGGCATGGACGCAATCAGCCTGTGGTACTGCTGAGGTGTTATGGAGGCCCAGGATGCTTCAATAGCGGCCTTAAGCTCATCCAGAGTGTTGGGTCTTGTGTCTCTCAACTTTCTCTTCACAATATCCCACAGATTCTCTATGGGGTTCAGGTCAGGAGAGTTGGCAGGCCAATTGAGCACAGTAATACCATGGTCAGTAAACCATTTATCAGTGGTTTTTGCACTGTGAGCAGGTGCCAGGTCGTGCTGAAAAATGAAATCTTCATCTCCATAAAGCTTTTCAGCAGATGGAAGCATGAAGTGCTCCAAAATCTCCTGATAGCTAGCTGCATTGACCCTGCCCTTGATAAAACACAGTGGACCAACACCAGCAGCTGACATGGCACCCCAGACCATCACTGACTGTGGGTACTTTACACTGGCATTTTGGCATTTCCCTCTCCCCAGTCTTCCTCCAGACTCTGGCACCTTGATTTCCGAATGACATGCAAAATTTGCTTTCATCCGAAAAAAGTAATTTGGACCACTGAGCAACAGTCCAGTGCTGCTTCTCTGTAGCCCAGGTCAGGCGCTTGTGCCACTGTTTCTGGTTCAAAAGTGGCTTGACCTGGGGAAAGCGGCACCTGTAGCCCATTTCCTGCACACGCCTGTACACAGTGGCTCTGGATGTTTCTACTCCAGACTCAGTCCACTGCTTCCGCAGGTCCCCCAAGGTCTGGAATCTGTCCTTCTCCACAATCTTCCTCAGGGCCCGGTCACCTCTTCTCGTTGTGCAGCGATTCTGCTACACTTTTTCCTTCCCACAGACTTTCCACTGAGGTGCCTTGATACAGCACTCTGGGAACAGCCTATTCGTTCAGAAATTTCTTTCTGTGTCTTACCCTCTTGCTTGAGGGTGTCAATGATGGCCTTCTGGACAACAGTCAGGTCGGCAGTCTTACCCATGATTGCGGTTTTGAGTAATGAACCAGGCTGGGAGTTTTTAAAAGCCTCAGGAATCTTTTGCAGGTTTTTAGAGTTAATTAGTTGATTCAGATGATTAGGTTAATAGCTCGTTTAGAGAACCTTTTCATGATATGCAAATTTTTTGAGATAGGAATTTTGGGTTTTCATGAGCTGTATGCCACAATCATCAATATTAAAACAATAAAAGGCTTGAACTACTTCAGTTGTGTGTAATGAATCTAAAATATATGAAAGTCTAATGTTTATCAGTACATTACAGAAAATAATGAACTTTATCACAATATGCTAATTTTTTGAGAAGGACCTGTATATATATATATATATGTATGTGTGAATAGTAAAGCATTCTACAGAATAAATATAGCATTTTGTCTTGCACTACTGTGGCTATCTATCTACCACTATTGTGGCGATCTATTATTATTCATGCCAGTACAGTATATATATACTGTACTAGCATGAATAACACAAATGGTTATTTCAACAGTTTTTCTACATCAGTTATTATAAAGTTATATCACAGTATACAGAAATATATTTGGATAATATGGAAAAATCACAGAATTAAGATATATTCCTCCCAGAATCCTCTATGAAGCAGCACTGAGGGCTGTGAAATTGATGGTCTGTGCAACTGTGTTAGCTGATTAGTTGCAAAAAAGGGACCATCGGTTGCACGAAACATCGTCAGATCCGCCACACACCGTCAGGGCTGAAACAGGCAGATAAGGAGGTAGAAACAATAGGATTTCTACCTCCTTCTGCCGATTCAGCCCTGACGGCAGATTTTGGTCAGGCGCTTTCTATGGCGCCCAATCTAAATCTTTTAACCGGTCCGATTGGTGAGTCGACCGATATCAGCAGCTTCCTGCAATATCAGTCGACTCGCCGACATGCCATACACGCAACGAGGTTTCGTATGATAGTATCGGTGCGTGTATGGCCAGCTTTAGACACAAATCACTACACAATTAACACATTAGTGTCCATGGTGTGCAATATTAATAACCGTTATACAAAGTTCATTAAATGCATCAATATACATCCAGAGTCCATAATTCTTGTGTACCTAAACCAAAAACATCAAAAAAAGGTACAACATTAAAAAAAAATTAAAAACACCATCAGGAACTGCACATCACTGTGCCTACCTATGCACATCAGGGGTTACAGTGAACACTAAATTTATTTTATTTCATATTAGCTCCTACCATTCTCAGAGGCTTGCAAACTTCTATATACATTTTGCTATTTTAATAGTTTTCCCTGAAATATATTCTCATCGGGCAATACATTAGTACTCAACCTTTACATTTATCTTCACATTTCAAAATAGCTACATTTATCTCCTCTAGAAGCTGCAAAATCACACTTCTGTACTTGCAAATAAATATTAATAATAATACATTGGTCAGCATTATTCACAAATGTGGTTGAAGGCTCCAATAATCATTCATACCATTAGGTATCATAGTAGACAATCTTTTAATCCATTTCCCTTCCTGCTGTAACAATCTAACTTTTCTGTCACCCCCTCTCTTGCTTTGTGATACCTCCTGTAGGAGGCACCATTTTAGCTGTATAGCATTGTGTTTACACAACGCAAAATGCTGTGTGACAGGGGTATCTGTATATGCATACATTTTAAAGTTTTTTTATGTTCCCCCTATGCTCCTGTATCCTGCGTTTTACCTCCCTAATAGTCTGTCCTACGTACCCCAGGCCACATGGGCACTTCAGGAAATAGACCACATAAGATGACTTAAAGGTAGCATAGGCACGCACTGGAACTTTATACCCTTTAGTAGGGTGGTTGATTGTGGACTCTTTTATAATAGAATTGCAACAATTGCACCCTAAACAGGGAAATGTACCATTCTTTGGGATTCCTAAGAATCTTCCTTTTCTCCCACAGCCAATATCTGAGGGGTAAAGCATGTCCTTAAAGGACAAGGCAACGCAAAATATAATTTTTTGCCTAGAAAAGAAATGGAAATTCTAAGCAGCTTTGCAATATACATATATTACAAGTTTGTAATGGTTTTTGAATTATTTGTATTTATAATTGCTATTAGAAGCAGTGTTTGCCTGTCCTTTTCTATTCCCTGCCCTGGTGGCTCAGACTGTTGAAACATTGTAACACAAGGAGCAGTCTGACAGACATGCCTTGCTGGAGAAGCAAGACCTTTGCAGCATTATTAAAAATGTAACAACCAGGAGTTCAGCAAATGCAGCTTTCAATAGCAATTACATTTACAAATAATATTTAAAGCACTACAAATTTTTAATTATTTCATAGTGGAAAGTTGCTTAGAATTATGTTTTCTTTCATTATGCAAAAATTTTATTTATTTTTGGGGTTGACAAGCGTACGTGCCCTTTTGTAACTAAATAGGGGAGGCTCTTTAAATAGGGTCCCAAATTGTTTATCACTCTGCATTACAGGCCAGTATTTCAACACAATCTTCCCTACTTTAGAGCTCACAATATTATACTGAGACACAAATGTTTGTCTAGATAATGCCGATTGAATCGGCTTTTTTGAAAGTAGCTCATCTCTGAGATCATTTGTACTCTGTGAAGCCCTTTCTATATCTCTGGCTTTATAGCTCCGTTACAAAAATCTACCAATCAGTTCTTTGCTCGCATGCTGGTAGCTTTCAGAGGTTGACGCAATTCTTTTAGCATGTATAAACTGCCCCTTTGGTATACCTTTAAGGACTTTTTTACTATAAAAGCTCCCAGCATGTAACAGATTATTGTGGTGAACAGTCTTCCTATACAAATCCATATACAGTTTCCCCGCTTCCGGCGTGATCTTCACATCCAGGAAACACACTACGCTATCTCAGTTTTGCCAAAATTGTTGTGTTAAATAAATTTACAAACCAGATTTCAGTTTGGAACCCTGTGTACCTATCTGTGTTAAAGAAGCTGCTGCTTCTACCTAAAGTGCTAAATCTCCACAATGGAGTATGCATCCTTGATCATAACAAACAAGAGTAAACTCCTGAGGGTAGCACTGTATGTTACCAAAATGTATATTGTCAGTGGTTTACCGAAATTTTCATAGTCTCAAAGTCAACCTGACACCATGATAGATGATCACAAACTTCTTTAAAGGAAAACGAAAGTCAAAGTCACTTGGGGGTGCCAAAATGTTAGGCACCCCCAAGTGACTTTGACCACCTACCTTTTACCCCGGGCTGGTGCCCCTGTGAGGAGGGAACAGCACCAGCCCGGGGTAGCTGCCGGCGCTTCCTTCCTTCTGATTCGCTGCGCGCGCATGCGCAGTAGAGTGAAAAGCCGAACTTAAACATTAAAGTCGGCTTTTCACTCTACTGCGCATGCGCCCACCGCTGGCATTCAGGAAAAGGAAGCCAGGAAGAAGGAAGCGATCCGCTCCAGGTGCCCCGGGCTGGTGCTGTTTTCTCCTAACAGGGGCACCAGCCCGGGGTACGAGGTAAGCGGTTAAAGTCACTTGGGGGTGCCTAACATTTTGGCACCCCCAAGTGACTTTGACTTTCGTTTCCCTTTAAGTCAAATGCCATATGTGGTTGATTGTTATAGAACACATCATTATACTTTATATGTCAAAGTAAAACCATCCAGAATTACATACAGTAAATACCACAAATACACTTTATGGTTCTAAGTCTTACCATATAGTCCCTTAAAGCCATACCTTGTTTTGAGGTCAGTTGTACATGTATTTCCACCATAGTATATTCACAAGTAGGTTGTTTGGGTAAAAGAAAGGCACAATTTGTTATCCACAGGGGCAAAAGACTACTAATATGCATTAGTAATTTGATATGGAATATATATATATACAGATGCAGCCATGTTCCTTTTCCATGTTGTTGGGTGATATCTCTTCCATTTAACATAGGGGGAAAAAGATTGGTGCATGGTCTATGGCAGTGCTGTCCAACTGGCGGCCTGCAGTGTTCACACCTCAGACTGTAGGAGCAGTAGAAACCCACAAATAATCCCTGCACACTACAAAAAGAACATATACTGAGGTGGTACTGCAATTAAAAAGGTTTAATATATAGTTATTGTGCAGACTGTAGGAGCAGTGCCAGCATTGTGTCACTGTATGCTGCCTGTGTATGCCATATTGCAGGCAGAGTATGGCACACACACAGGCAGGGTAGGGCAGGCAGAGTATGGCACACACAGGCAGGGTAGTGCAGGCAGAGTATGGCACACACAGGCAGGGTAGGGCAGGCAGAGTATGGCACACACAGGCAGGGTAGGGCAGGCAGAGTATGGTACACACAGGCCAAGTATGGCACAAACCAGCCAAGAATGGCACACAGTAAAAGTATGGCACACACAGGCAGGGTAGGGAAGGCAGAGTATGGAACACACAGGCAGCATAGGGCAGGCAAGAGTATGGCACACGCAGGCAGGGTAGGGAAGGCAGAGTATGGTACACGCAGGCAGAGTATGGCACACGCAGGCAGGGTAGGGAAGGCAGAGTATGGCACACACAGGCAGGGTAGGGAAGGCAGAGTATGGTACACGCAGGCAGAGTATGGCACACGCAGGCAGGGTAGGGAAGGCAGAGTATGGCACACACAGGCAGGGTAGGGAAGGCAGAGTATGACACACACAGGCAGGGTAGGGAAGGCAGAGTATGGCACACACAGGCAGGGTAGGGAAGGCAGAGTATGGCAGTTTTTTTGCTGTACTACAACCATTAATATGGGTATGGTCATGTGATAACACGGGTGTGGTTTCAAGTGGGTGCAGTCTTCCATTATCGGCCCTCCACCACGTAGGTCGGAAAAATTCCGGCCCTCGGTACCACAGAAGTTGGACAGCACTGGTCTATGGAGTTTTCTATTGTGTTTTGCTGACATGTGTTTGCATTTCAGCACCATCTAGGGGCTGGATTTAACACTTAAATAATGGTGTCTGGACATGGTGAGACAAAATGTGAAAACTTGTTGGCTGCATCTGTACTGTTAACAGTATTTTTCCAAAGAACAGAGGTGGTCGGTTAAGCTTACCATCATACTCTATCCCCATACTGGCTGCTTTTGGGGAATTGGGGGGGAATACCTTTGCACCTCACTGTGTGAAATTTTTTTGTGGCTTGCAGCTTGGCAGATCTCCCATTCCCCCCACCCCAAACTATCCGTACAAACAAAGAGTATGTTTGTAAGAATAACTACTCGATTACTCCTTACTTGGTGTTCATTTGCTCTGTCTGTATTATTATTACCATTATCTTGTAGGAATTTGGCTCTTTCTGTTTCAGCCATGATTTACTTGCCCTAATTAGCCATTCTAAATGTTTAGTTAATAAACCACTCCCCATTTTACAGATATAAATATATAAATGAATGCAGTGGTCATTACATGTATAATACCCCAGAACTCATAGCAGGATGGCATGAACTTAAAACTGTCTGGTTGAACATTTTCTAACTACTGAGACTACGGGCCATAATAGGATCACGTCACTGGTACTCGTACATATTAGCAGCACTCCCTTTATTGTCAGATTTTAATTCCCAGCACTGGTTATTGTCGAGCACCTAACAGATACAAAACACAGTGCTGGGCTCATACCCCATCATTATTTAGGGATTATAATCCACAGTATGTTTCTCAATAATATGCTGGTCCTAGATTTTGAATCTATCTTAATATGTGTGTAATGGATGCATAATAATCACCAGGTAGTAGGCATAAATAACATTGGTCTTGGAAGGGATAGAAGACCATGGCCACAACTCAAATCTAAATTATATGCTGTAAATATAGATCTGGATATGGTGGGGTTCTAATTAGTGCTTATACATTAAATTCTTATGCATTCTCCACAATGCTCCAGTGTTAATACACTCATTTTTATTTTTTGTGTAATTTGTTTCCATTGAATTTAATTCCATGGTTTATTATAATTCTGTATTTTTTTGACATAAGGATGAATATTTGCTTGCAGGAGTGGGATTATTCCAACCCTTTATTAGCAGACATAATGCATCAGGTACATTCTTTTTCCTGATGAAGTGAGGGCACATAGAAATTGCCTTAAACTGGTACATTTGGGTATGTTCAATATAATAAAGTAAGATTTTTTTCCTATTTGCAGATGGTGGATCTGGCTCAGGTGATGGAGGTAAGCAGAAAAATAGTTTGAAATTAATATATGTGACAGTGTTTTGTATGTCAAATTAGTTAACAGACTAGAGTACTAAGTTATGGCGTTTGTAGAACAAAACCAAGAAAGGGGCTACAACAGAATCCAGACCCAAACAAGGAAACAGGCCACCCCCAAAATAACATACCTTATTTACTTTCCAATATTTGGTGCAGCTTTTTGCATCAACTTGCATAATACTTTTATTTAGACTTACAAGGGTTTCACTAGAAAAGCTATTCATTAAACACTCTACTAGTACCAGAAACAGACACCTAAAGCAATGTATAAGTTAGGTCTAGAACATGAAACGGGGTCATGACCTGTGATGCTTTGCCCTAAGTCTTGGCTGATAAGAACCATGGTGGAGGGGGTGTGTGCCATACTCTACCTGCCCAATGCTTCTTGTGTGTGCCATACTCTGCATGCCCTACCCTGCCTGTGTGTGCCATTCTCTGCCTGCCCTATGCTGCCTGTGTGTGCCATACACACAAGCATCATAGGGCAGGCAGTGCATACAGCGACACAATGCTGGCACTGCTCCTTACATGTATAAACAATACAGTGTGAACATTGCAGGGGGCCAGTTAATCTCAGTACTGATACCATTTAAAGCTTACACAAAGGTAACCAGTAACAGCAGCCAGCTTTTCTAAAATTCAGGGTCTTTGTTACCCTAGTGTATATTTGTTTTTTTTGCACCAAACATCAAATGAAATAACATTATGGTCACTATTACCCAGGGGTTCAACCACTTGCACATTTGCTATATGTTTTGGGTTGTTAGAGATCACTAGATCCATTACAGCATGGTTTCTGGTTGGCTCCTCAACAACCTGTGACATAAAGCTGTCATGTAACAGGTTTATAAACTTGTTCCCATTTACTGTCCTGGAAGTGCTGTTGATCCAGTCGATATCAGGGTAATTAAAATCTCCAGTTATTATCACTTTCCCCAAACTAGCAGCCTTTTTTATTTGCAACAAGAGCTGAGCCTCTTTCTCTTCGCTTACATTATGGGGTCTATAGCATACCCATTAATTTGGTGGACTCTTTACAATCTGTTTGAAGTTCAACCCAAACGGCTTCAGCTCCCTTATTTGCCATCATCACTTCCTCCTTTAAATGTGCTTTTAATTTCTGCTCAACAAACAGACACACTCTCCTCCTTTTCTATTGCCTCTGTCCCTCCGAAACAAAGTATAGCCACCGATATTAACTGCCCAGTCAAGTGACTCATTTAACCACGTTCCTTGCATTAGTAAACATATATTTCAGGGCCGGAACTAGGTATAGACAGGAGAGCACTGATACATTTAATACTGGTAATAGTGTGGGGATTTTGAATTATATAGCTTATGGTCCCCCCTGCCATTATCATTACCCCCAAGCAAGTGTCCTCCATTTTTCCTTACTATGCCCACTCCCTCATCTAACCTGTCTACCACAGAATTACTCATTGCACCCCCCCATGTCTAGTTTAAAATCTCCTCCAGCCCTCTAGCCATCTTCTCCCCCAAAGGCAGTGTCATCATTGAGGTGCTGCCCATTCCTGGCAAAGAGCCTGTAGCTGATTGAAAATTCAGCCCAGTTCTCCAGAAACCCAAAAGCCCTCCTCCCTACATCAATCTCTCACGCATTATTTTCCCCGAGCTCCCGCTGCCGCCTTAAAGGAGACATTTTATATAAAGGTTATAATATTCATCCTCCCTCTAAATGTGATGAAGCAGAAAAATTATACTGTATGAGAGCTGCAGAGGCAACCTCTCAAGTCAGAAGTCAGAGTGAAATGAAAGATGGGAGTGTGGCTTCAGTCTCCCACAGGAAGTGGTCACAGCACTGACTGACAGGCTTTACTCAAGAGTAGCCGGGGAAAACCTCTCCCAGTTTCCTCCTTCTGTGTGCCTTCTGAGCAGGGCAGGAACAGACTGCCTGTGACATCTCAAAGCCCCGCACACCCTGTGCATATTCACTGCACTTAAAGTAGCTGCTGCTCTGTTACCGAAGCAGATTAGGGCCTGCTGAATAGTCTAAACCGGACACTTGCAAAAGTAGTGGGTAGAGCAATGTTTTCAAGCATTTATGGACATATTTGAACCCAAAGGTATTAAAATAAAAGCAGTTACTTCTATTTTACATTATTTTACATGGTTTCTTGCATTGCCCCCTTTAATGTTGCTTGTGGCACAGGAAATATCTCTGAGAAAATTTACCTTGGAAGTAGGGATGCACCAAACCCACCCTGACGGATTCTGCCGATTTCCGAACTGAAACAGATTCCTAATTAGCATATGCTAATTAGGATTGGGAAATAAATGCTTTAAAATAAAGGCTGGATTTGGCCCGAATCCGAAACCCAATCTGGAATTCAAGGCATCCCTACTTGGAAGTCCTTGCCCTCAACTTTTCACCTAGTTTTTTTTAAATCATTCTTGAGGACATCCTCCCTCCTCTAACTTTGTCATTGGGACCTATATTTACCAAGACCACCAGATTTTCCCCAGCCCTTCCCAGTAATATGTCTACTAGTTCCACCACATGCCGTACCCTAGCGCCAGGAAAGCAACATAGAGTTCGACATATAGAGTCTTTTTGACAAATTACCATATCCACCTTTCTAATAATTGAATCCCCTATAACTTTAGCCTCTCTTGCCTTCCAAAACTACTTCCCCACCTGTATTAGAGGTGCTTCCCCCCAGGGTGCTCTGAGAGTCAGCCTGCTCCATACATGCCAGTTCAGAGCTGTCCTTCCCAGCATCTTCACCCAAAATGGCAAATCTGTTGGTTTGGACAAGCTGTGGACCAGCCCCCCTAAGCTTCCATCCCCTACTTCCCCTCTTGACTATTACAAACTTATCTCATTAACTTCCACTGTTCCTTTTCCACCCCCCCCACCCCCACTACACTTGCCCCTGCCAGTGCTTGCTCAGTAAGCTTTCTGTCCTCCCCCAAGTTTGTAGCTGCCCTCAGTGCAACCAGTTCTCTTCTTAGGGGTAGATTAATGAAATCACGAGTTCAAATCCTGAATGGGATAAATTCGGATTGGAAAAAAAAAAAGTTGGCGAAATTTCGCTCGGAGCGTTCGTGTCTTACTTAATGTGCCCCTAAGAGTCTGCAATTCAGATTCCAAGAGGAAAACCCACCTAAACCTCACAAGTAAATGCTGCGTGGAACTGCTGCTCCAGGATAACCAGGAGTTAAGTAAATGCTGCTTCCAAATTACATTTACAAATAATTTTTAAAGCACTAAACATTTTTTCATATTGGAAAGTTGCTTAGAATTTTTTTTTGGGTGTTGGCATGTCCTTTAAGTGTACTTTAACTTAAGTGACAGTTCTAATTTATTCAGTTTATCATCCCCTTTTTTTAAAGGGGTGTGATTGGTTGACTTTGGTGAGCAATCACTCACCTGAAATTTGATGAATATATAAGCTACATCAAAAACAACACATGTACTGCGTTTTACGTATGAGAAGAACTATAAAAAGCTTGTAAATCCCATATTTTTCAATGTACACATTCTCCGGAATCCAAAATGGGCAAATATGTCTTTCTACTACAAACAACCAAACTGCAAAGATTTCCTAAAATTGGCAGTTTTGATAACATTTCTGAAAATTGCTTCACAGCTTCTACTTTTCAGCTTCTTCCACTTGTCACTAGGAACCAAGATAATGTTGCCAGGGGTCTATTGAACTATTTGTTGCCCAATGTACATAGGTTTACCAACCTGGATAAAGGTTTTGTAGGACATTTAGAGACAAATTTGATGGTCTATATTTCAACTACATCAAAAACACACTGCCTGTTTTATATGTGATAAAAGCTAAAACCCATATATTCATGAAAAGTACACATTTTGATGAATCCAAAATGGTTAAATATGCCTTTCTATTTCAAACTTTAGCTTTGCTAGTTTTGATGAAGTTTCTAACTGGCAGGCGTTATTGTTAGCCAATATAGCTATCATTTCTACAATACTCCTATATTAGTGCTTTTTTTTTTTATTATTATTATTGATGAAGTTTCTGAAATGGCCCCAGAGCTTCCGTTTTACAGCATATTATCTCCTAAAAGGTTGTGGATGTGTACATATGTGCAAATAAAAAAAGCTACCTTTAATTTAAGAGTGTATTGTGTGTGCGTGTAAATGCAGGCATTTGGGTGTATAAATGTGTAAAGAAAGGCTACTTACTGTTTTTGTGTGCAGGAGGGTCAATATCAGGCCCAGGATTGCAGAGTCTTTGCAGCAGGAAGTAAGTGGGCAGGGGCAGGGGGCTGAAAGTGGCATCCCTAACAGCATACATGTGGTCCTGTTTTGTCTGTGTTTAGGGGTTGGTCCTGTAAAGATTGTGTCTTGTCGTAGGACCATAGTGCAACTAACTATCCACATTGGCAGTAAGAGCCTTTTCCTGCAAGAATGTATACCTATGTTTTTGGCAAGGAAAGGGTTAATACAAGATTTAACCAATTGAGTCAGACAGTGTTAGACTGGCCTGCAAGGGTACAGGTATAGGACCTGTTATCCAGAATTCTTGGGACCAATGGCATTCTGGATAAGGGGTCTTTTCGTAATTTGGATCTTCATACCTTAAGTCTACTAAGAAATCAATAAAACATTAATTAAACCCAATAGGATTATTTTACATCAGTAAGGATTAATTATATCTTAGTTGGGATCAAATACAAAGACCTGTTTTATTTTTACAGAGAAAAAGGAAATACATTTTCAAAATCTGAATTATTTTATTAAAATGGGGTCTTATGGGAGACAGGCTTTCCGTAATTCAGAGCTTTCTGAATATCGGGTTTCCAGATAAGGGATCCCATACCTGTACCAGGTTAATTCCTATGGGCCCTTTGCACTTTTAGGAACACACAGCAATAACTCTTTTCTACATTTATTTCCAACAGTGAGAAAGATAGTTTAGGAAAAGGTGATGGGCTCAGGGAAATGACAGCCAAATGTATTCAAAATCCAGGGAGGCTGTTAATTATACAGGACTGGCAGGGGGATTTATACAGTGTCAAATGGCAAGAGTTAATACGCAAAACGACCACATAGTCTAATCAGGACTGTAAACAGAGAGGTTTTGCCTGCACACTTTATCTGTCTTTGCCTTTGCAGTCTGTCAGTATCCACTGCATTGGTCTGTGCTTTCACACACCTACTAGCAATAATACAACAAACAGAACAAATAGGAGAGCACAGCTGCATGCATAGAATTTGTCTTGAATGTGTCTCTTTGGAAGATACCACATTGATTGCTGTTATATCTATGTAATAAAATGTTTCCCATGGGCAGAGAATTAATAGTGGCTTCTTGGTGATTTTAATCAGTTACATTTCAATATGGGTGTAGGGGTTTACCAAAAACAGGCCCCTAGGACAGGAACCCCTAGAACCGGGACACTGGGATGACTGGGTTGGCAATAGTTAATAGGGTGTACACCTGTAGTTCGGGTTATGGCCACAGGGTGGTGCATAGGCCCATATAAGGGAAGCAGCAGGGGCTGTGGGGGTTGGTTAGTCCAGGGACTGCTCCAGTAGTGGAGTGAGTGCCCCGGGCATAGTTCTAGATAGGAGTCCTGTAATAGATCGCTCTAGGAGTGATATGTAGGGCAGCCTAGGTTAGAATGGGCGGACATGGCCCCTCCAGGAGTAGTAGCGAGGTTAAGACCTCCCGGCATTATATCAGCCGGAGTGCAGGGAACTAAGTGGCTAGGTAGGTGGAGCAGGTCACCGCTAGTCCAGGAGGCCGGATCTGAGGATGCCCAGTGAGAGTACCGGTGTGGGTCCCTGTGGGGTAACGTCCTAGCGTGAGTACCGGGGGAACTCTATGGTAGAGTGTCTTGCCGTGAGTACCGGGGAGAGCCCCTAGAGGGGAGCACATGTCGGGAGTACCATTGTGTAGGCCAACAGGAGATGGTACTCAATGAGACGTATGGAGATATACCCTGCACTGTTTATTATTGTCAAGCTGCTCCTGGAGAGGTGTCCGTCCAATAAACCTTTTCAGTTACTTCATTCATATACCCGTGTGGTGAGATCTATTAGTCCGGAGGGGCACATCAACCTATGAAGTTCCCAGGGGGGTAGGAAATAAGTCCATACCACTATCCCTGGGTGGAGGCACGCCATTGCTGGGAAACGCCTGTCCCCAAAGTAAGCGGGGCTCAGGGCTCCTGTAGCGCCAAGCAAGCAAGTAAAGCAGTAGTACCACAGTATCTGCACAGGTGGGCTACATGGGGATACCAAAAAAAGGGTTTAAGGTCTCCATATGATGGTCCCTTGATATGGGTCATCTTTTATTTAAAGGCAACCACAACCCTTTAGCAGTGAAGATTTGTGTCTCCAAAGATGCCCCCAGTGGTGCTCCCCATGTTCTTTTCTGCTGATTCACTGCATATGCTGTGTGCTGCTGTGAGTTACTGGGCATTGGGTCCCACACAAGATATATTCAATATAATATATTCAATATAACTGTCACAATATAAGGCTGGTTAATAAATAATACAAATTATTAGTAACATGGCACCTCTGATACCAGTTCAACTAGTGCATCGGAATATTATAATCAGCCCAGCAGCTTATATGACAGAACAGCCTTATTTTCTGCTTGACGATTTGCCACAACTCCTAAGGTTAGCTTCTAAAGAGGTGCTCAAAGCGCGATTGTTGCAGACACTTTTAACAAAATCCATGGTGAGGAGGTCCTGTGACAATTTTGAAGGCCTGAATCATTACTACTATAGAAATTCTGAACCTTCAGTCTGATGCAATAAGTTCAATATATAAAATATGGTATTTCTACCCATATTTATTTTTAGGATTTAGTTCAAATTCAATATTAACAAATTCAACATTATAGACTTGTCATGGACTGTTTATTTGTATTATGTTAATTCATGTGAATTGTTTAATGTGATCTATCATTGACCCCTAGAAGGAAATGTGCTGACCTATAATTTGATGGAGCAAATATTATTTCATTAGCACTTAAGGGGGGGCACCCCCACATAACAGAAACATTGTGCCTAATATTTCCTTTATCTGTGTCATCCTCCATAGTCCTGAGGCATAAGGCTCTCCTAGCTGATACCCACAAAGCCAATGATCTTGAGGCTAGCTGAACTTTCTTCACCACTAAGATGACCAGAATAGCTAAGTTCCTTCTAGAATATCTGATGTATTATGCCCCTCTGTTAAAACTGCATCAGTGTTAGCCAATCAGACTTATAAATAAAACTAAATCCGTGGCCCCTTAAAGGCTGGCTATAGCTGGTTTAAGATTTTCTTCTGCTATGATGAAGGCTGTTTTTAAGTCTAAGTCAAGCCTTTTATCCATGGAGTCTTTCAGTGCTTTATGGTCAACAATAGGCAATAAAGTATTTTTAGTGAGATTTAGAACAGGTGCAACATGCAAAAATCCTTTAATGTATCCAGTTTAAACAGATAATGCCTTTTAAACCTTGTGTAGGGAAGTGCTAATTTACACTTTCCCCAAACACACAACCCTGTGATTTTAAATCTGGAGCAACCAAAAACATGGCTGCTTACTGTACTGCAAAGGGACAGTTCCCAGTCACAGCCTGGCCCAATCAGCAGGAGGGATTGGCTTCTGACCTTGTGACACTGCTGAAAGAGCTTTGGAGCCAAAAAGATATGAAAGTGAGGCAGATCTGATTCAGGAAGAGAGGAGAAGGAAAGCATGGACTCTGCTGCACAGTAATACTGAGAGCTGCCTGAGGTTTCTCCATCTGTCCTGTGAGTGTTCCTGTAATCTGTACAAGTAGGGAGCTAGGGTTCCACCTGTAGAACAATCTATTATATATAGGGAACCCCATAATCAGAGCATAGGGAGTTAGTTAACCCTTCCCATTCAGCCATTTAGTGAATGGGATTACTGCAGCAGGCCTGAGCTATTGTTAGGGTAGTAATCCCTGTAGGATAGTTAGGACTTCAGCCCTGTAGTGAGTTACCAGCGTGTACAATGGATCAGGATGTGGGATTACCCATCAGCCTCCTTGACACCTGCAGCGAATCTCCATCAGGATCCCAAGAAGCCTTTCTCTAGCCCAGCATCTCAAGCTCAGTGAGGATTAAAGCTGCCAGACTGCTTCCCTGCATCTGCCCTGCCCCACTGGATCTATTCCCCTTTTACTGCCACCAGGAGTTGGTGAGGTTTTACAGTTACACACCCCGGGGTGCTACAATCTGGTGTTGCAACACATAACTCTGCTACCACTACCTTCATACAAGGAGTTAACCTGTGCACACTCAATGTTCTTAAAGTGACAAGGGACATATTCTTACACAAAGGGGAATAGTGTCAAATATTATATGTGTTATGTTGAAACTGTTATTCACTGTTTTCATTTCATTGCATCTTTCATATATATTACAATTTATTTCATATCTATCAATTGTGTGGTTTATTTCCATTGCATTTGGTATATTAATCACTGCTGTTGCAGTTCCCAGGGAGTTGTTGCCCATTAATACAGGGTTTAGCCCTGGGTGGAGGCACTTAAACTTTCCAAACCCCGCACATCTCCCACTTAACGGAGGCTTGGGATTTTTCCTGTTTGCGCCCCAGTGTGGCCCTGGATATCAGTGCCAAGAAAGGGTTACACTTGACTATATTGAATTCCGCTTTGAAGGAACTTCTCATTCTGCCTTGACCAGATCAATGACCTCCTGATGAATGTCTGGCCTTTAGATTTTGGACCCAGCAAGAACGATAAAGAAGAAGCCTCATTGTCCTCCTGTAGTGCTAAAGAAGTCCTACCTGCTTTGATTAATGGCTGAATAAGGGCAAAGTCAAAGAAAGAATGTAGATCTTTTTCCTTATCTGAGGATGCTGAGTCTTGACCCTTTGAATCTCTGGCTACAAACATCTCCAACTGTGAACTTCTATAAGCAAAAGCAACCCTTTTGTGACCCCTTTTGGCCACCATCGTTTTGATTCAGGCTAGAATTAGAGCCTGTAGCTAGACCTGACATGTCTGCCAAGCATGACTGACAAAGCTTCTTGTCCAGTAGTGGGGGCTCTGTACAACCCAGGAAAGTACAGGTATGGGACCTGTTATCCAGAATGCTTGCAACCTGGGGTTTTCCAGATAAGGGATCTTTCCGTAATTTGGATCTCCATAATTTAAGCCTGCTAAAAATCATTTAAATACTGAATAAACCCAATAGGCTTTTTTCCTCCAGTAAGGATTAATTATATCTTAGTTGGGATCTATTACTAGGTGCAATGTTCTGTGTTATTACTACAGAGAAAAAGGAAATAATTTTTAAAAATTAGAATCTATGGGAGATGGCCTTAATTCAGAACTTTCTGGACCCCTGCAGCCAAGAAACTCTCTCTCTCTGCTAGGCTATAATTTTATTGTTAATGTTAATTTTTATAATGTTTTTTTAAACCATTTAAACCACTTCCTGGTTGCTAAAGTCATTTGAATCCTAGCAACAAGATAACTGCTTAAACTTCAAAATGGAGAGCTGCTGAACAAAAATTTAAATATTTAAAACTACAAATAATAAACTATGCAGATTGTCTTAGAATACATTCTACATCATACTAAAAGTTAACTCAAAAGATTAACAACCCCTTTAATGGTCATAGCCTTCCTTCTATGTCAGGACCTCTCTCTCTCCCCAAAAGGGACCGAAACATCAGTTGTACATGCAATTATAATACACTAATATTTATTTGAACCACAAGACCCTTGGTGCTGGATCTGTTTGATTCGGTATTATATATATATATATATATATATATAGTGTGTTGGTATTCAGTCTGTTGGTTTGTTGGCATTTTGGTGCACACCAATTATAATTGCCTACCTGAAACCCCTGTGATGGTGTTCCTGTTTTTCTTCTGGATTTTCATCTACCCTTTGGTCCCGGTGCACATATTCAATAAAGTGAAAACCTGAATGTGGAAGCGAGAGGCAGTCTTTTTACTCTACTGCACTTGCAATTCAGACCCAGTGCTGTAGAGGAGATCAGAGAAGCGTAAGAAGATTTTAACATTATGCTTTTACAGAAGTCCCCCAAACTGGTGCAGTTTTTAGTGGCCAGGGGTATCATGTATGCCATTCTAATCACTTGGGGGTGCCTAAAATTTGGCACCCCGAGTGATTATAAATATTGCTCTTTTTTTAAAAGATTTTTAAAAAATCATTTTTATATTCACAGGATGCATTGTTTGTGGTTATAAATTGTATTTTTATCCCAAAGTATTGTAGGGGTCAATTACTAACTTGACACTGCATACAAAGTCCAAAGTAGACAATGTTTTGTGTATTTAGGTTTATAGCTCAAACTATATTACTTGTATTAGTAATGCCTTGTGCAATTAATATGTAACTTGCATATTAATTATGTTTTAGTGAATGAAGGCTCTGGGGAGACAGTCCAAAAGGAGACATCCACTTGTGACATATGCCAGTTTGGGGCGGAATGCGATGAGGATGCAGAGGATGTGTGGTAAAAAAATGTTTTCTCTCTTACTGCTTCTGAAATGTGCTAGTTTCTTAATTATGTTAATGACACACACACACACACGATTTAGCTGGTAGCGGATGGAAATCTGGGCTTCACAGATGAGACAGGCAACTCTGGTTTGCAACCAAAATGATCAGGCCCCCCTGCCTGTGCTTTATTTTCCACAGCAAAACAGTATATATCACAACTTGGTGTTTGCAAGTAAACAGTTCAAGAAAACAAAGTCTCACCAGACTGTAGTTTCGATAAATGGGATAACCCAAATCCTCACTGCCAGTGCCCGACAGTCCTTTTCTGGAGCCCCAGAATCAGGGGAGCTTGTAATCAGTCCAGCCTGCCCCTCACAGTCTCTCTCAGAAACTGAACCCTTGTTGCACACACAGGCTCACCTTACATGCTTCAGGTGTTGCCTAATTGGCTCCAGCATTCTGATGATACAATGGCTTCTGCCAAGTAACTAGGAAAAGGAAGTGTAGGATTTTATAACCATAGGAGGTACTAACCCGGTGAGCCCCTACAACACTTTTGCATTGCTTTAAAACAGCTAGATATGAAGTGTGTGATGTTATTTTCTCATCTCTCTGTGATATTGCCTGCTTCCTTATCAAGAATTGAAAAGTGAAAGGATTCCTGCAGTGGACGAGAATATCAATTTAAATATTCACAGTAGACTGCACAGAACTCTGAAGAAAGAGACATACAGGTGTTAATCTACGTGATGGCAGGGAGTCTTTGTCTAGGTGCCAGATTAAAGTGGATTACATGGAAATCCATTAGTAAGAACATTGGAGCAGGCATTGGGGCTGCAAATATTGTTTTTACATTTGTATCATAAAATATATATTGCACATACTAAAGCAATGCTAATCATTCTAGCAATATGAAATAGGTTTCTGCTCCTAAAGGTCATTATAAAGTCAAATGGTCTAGTTCAAATGATAATGATGCATCAGGGTTGCCACCTTTTTTGTTTCTTTGTTTTAACCTGAACATTTTGTTTTTTCTAAGGGCTGTTCGGTGGTTGTTAATGGTACATTCTCTACTTGGAGTAAGGTTCTCGGTGGGGTTCCTCAGGGTTCTGTACTGGGTCCAACTTTTGTTGTTCATTAATTACTTAGGGCAGTGCTGTCCAACTGGTGGTCCCTGACCCCCCTCTGTGTGCCCCCCACCTGTCTGCCTGCTTTGATGGCTTACCTTTGTGTAAGATTTAAATGGTATCAGTACTGAGATTAACTGGCCCGCTCTATGGTTCACACCTCAGATTCAGGATGTAATCCCCCTGCATTGTTTAAAAATGTAATCCCCTGTACTTTACACACATTTTAATCTCTGCATTGTTCACACCTCAAACTCAGGCTGTAATCACCCACACTGTAAGCCTGTTCACACCTCAGACATTGTATGTACTGTCTGGCCTATGCTGCCTGTGGGAGGTGAACCTGGCAGAGGTTTGTTCTGGGAGTTTGTTAGTAGTTGCAAAAAGCCATTAAATGGTTCCTAAGGTGTGTAATTATGTGCTGGGGGTTGCTGTACTATCCACAGGGGAGGAGGCGGCATATGGATTTAAGGGTGTGTCTTAATATGGCATAATATACAAAGTAATTCTTTCACATATGAATAATGGTTGATATCCCTGCAAGTGAGGACCAAGCATTTAGGTTTTTGCTGCATTACCACCATTGTGATAAAATGGGTGTGGTTTGAACTGGCTGCCATTAGCGGCCCTCTACCATGTATGCTAAAGAAATTCCGGCCCTCGGCCCTGCAGAAGTTGGACAGCACTGACTTAGGGGATGGTATTATAAGTAATGTATCAGTGTTTGCAGATGACACAAAACTCTGCAGCCCAATAAATTATATCCAGCAGGACCTCAACAAACTAGCAATCTGCGTGGCAGATAGGGTTTAATGTGGATAAATGTAAGGTCATGCAGCTGGGATGTAAAAATACACAAACCATTTATACACTTATTGGGACTGCACTTGGCGAACAAGGTTTTGAGCTTAATTAAAAGAGGTATAGATTTGCAGGAGGAGGGGTTTATTCTTCCACTTTATAAAGTGCTGGTAAGGCCCCTTCTAGAATATGCCGTTCAGGTTTGGTCAAAAGTGCTCAAACAGAATATTATTGAGTTAGAGAGTATACAATGAAGTGCAATTAAGCTGGTAAAGGGAATGGAAAATCTCAGTTACTGGCCAAGTTAGGGTTGTTTACACTGAAGATGAGTAGAAGTGGTGTTATGATACCTATGTATAAATATATAAGGGGATCATCTCTCTAATGCTTTATTTACCAGTAGGTCCTTCCAACAGACACAAGGGCACACATTGCGATTAGAAGAAAGGAGGTTCCGTCTAAATATTCGGAAAGGATTTTTTACTGTGAGAGTTGTGGACTTCCCTCCCAGAAGTTTGCTTCAAGAAGGGGTTGAATGACTTTTTAGCAAGTGAGGGAATACGGGGTTATGGGAGATAGCTCTTAGTACAAATTGATCCAGGGACTGGTCCGATTGCCATATTGAAATCAGGAAGGAATTTTTTCCCCTCTGTGCCAAATTAAAGAGGCTTCAGATGGGGTTTTTAGCCTTCTTCAGGGTCATCTAGCAGTTAGGCAAATTTGGAAAGTCTCAGTTATAAAGAAAGACTGGCCAAGTTAGGCTTATTTACGCTGGAGTATGTATAATCATACATAGGCATTAAAGAACTTGATGGATGTGTGTCTTTTTTTCAACCTAACTTACTATCTTCCTATGTCACCGATCCTAATTGTTAGAGCCCTATCGGTTTTTCCAATATATCTTAACTTACCTGGACATTCTACCATGTATACCACGTTTCAATTGGCAATAAAATATATATACAGTTAAAGGACAAGGAAAGGTTAAAATAAATTAAAATTAAATCTAAAGGCATTCTTTTTAAGTCCTTACTGCATATCTAAATTCCCAGATCCCTGCTTGCTTCTCTGAGATATGGAGCTGGCAGCCTACAGCAGTGTGAAGACTACAGTGACATCACTGAAATCTCTCTGTCCTTCCTGTAGGCTGCCAGCGGCAGCCTTCCTATTCTCTGAGCATGTGTATAACTTGATCCTGTCTCCTGTTCTGAGCTACACATGCCCACCAGCCAATCAGATGTGGATCTACCAGAGGGGAGGGGGGGGGGAGGGAATGATACACATGTGCAGTATGAAGCAAGGAGGGAAAGGAAGGGAGAATACCTTTTTAAAGATGGCTGCCTGTTCTAGAAAACAAATAAAAATTTGAAGTAAGTGTGACTGAGTAAATATTTGATTAGGTGAGCCAAAAGTGTGGCATTTTTACTAAACAATAGGAGGACTATTGGGCAGTATGGTTTTTAAATTTTGACTTGCATTCTCCTTTAACACAACAAGTACACCTATACATTCCACTTCGTCTATGAAAACGAAAAGATCCCCCTAGCATCTGTCTATGATTTTATGGTCTTTTCCCTTTAACAATAATGTTAACAATAGTTAAAGGGATACTGTCATGATTTTTATGGTATACTTTTTATTTTCTAAATTACACTCTTCTAAATTTACTCTACCATTTAAAATGTTATTCTTGAAATGTATTTTTTAAGTTGTAATATTGGTGTGTAGGCAGCCATCTTAGTGCACTGTACCTAAGTCTGAGCTTTAAGAAAGAGCCAGTGCTACACATTAGAACTGCTTTCAGGTAACCTATTGTTTCTCCTACTTCAATGAAACTGGTGGATTCACAAACTGGACTTGGATTTTTTACTATTGAGTACTATTCTGATATCTACTAGGAGCTGCTATCTTACTACCTTCCCATTCTGTTCTGCTGATCGGCTGCTGGGAGGGGGGTGATACTTGCAGCTTAGCAGTTAAGTGTGACTGAAGTTTATCAGAGCACAAGTCACATGTGAAATCTCAAAATGAAAGTTTAAAAAACTGATGCTTTTTGAAAAAAAAAATGTTTTTCCATAACAGTATTTCTTTATTAACTGTATGATTGTATATATGTATATAATATAAAATGTGTTATCTAATATGTGTTAACTATAACCTTTAACAATAACTATACTATATTAGGAAATTCGGAGGGGGCAGACCTATCGGAATCCATAACAGAAACTCTTAAACTCTTATAGGCCTATTTATTTAAACGGTAAAGGATTCTTTGAAACCCTGCTCATACTGGCACTTCTGATAAATTAACAATGATGCATATAAGTTCCATGCAGGATGCTGCCACTTTGCAGAGCAATTTGATAAAATTGAAAAACTGGGCAGCAAAATGAAAATCAGGTGAAAAGTTGAAAAGTGCAAAGTTATGCACTTTGGTAGAAATAATATAAATGCAAGTTATACACTAAATGGTATTGTTTCGGGGGGATTCTTAATTGAGAAGGATCTGGGATTTTCGTAGATAACGAGCTGTCTAATTCTAGGCAATGTCATTCAGTGGCTAAAGCAAATAAAAAAAGTGCTGTTTATAAAAACGGGCATGGACTCAAGGGATGGAAACATAAATTTGCCGCTTTATAGGTCTCTGGTAAAGCCTCACCTTGAGTATGCATTGCAGTTTTGGACTCCAGTCCTTAAAGGACAAGGCAACGCAAAATATAATTTTTTTCCTACTAAAAGAAACCAAAATTCTAAGCAGCTTTGCAATATACAGTTATTACTAGTTTGTAATGGTTTTTGAGTTATTTGTATTTATAATTGCTATTAGAAGCAGTGTTTGCCTGTCCTTTTCTATTCTCTGCCCTGGTGGAACATTGTAACACAAGGCAGCAGACTGACAGACCTGCCTTGCTGGAGAAGCAAGACCTTTGCAACATTGTTAAAAATGTAACAACCAGGAGTTCAGCAAATGCAGCTTTCAGTAGCAATTACATTTACAAATAATGTTTAAAGCACTACAAATTTTTAATTATTTCATAGTGGAAAGTTGCTTAGAATTATGTTTTCTTTAATTATGCAAAAAATTATTTTTGAGGTTGACATGCCCTTTAAGAAGGATATTAATGATCTGGAGAGAGTGCAGAGATGTACAACTAAATTGGTAAAGGGAGTGGAAAATTTAAGGAGGTTAGGCTGTCAAGGTTGGGGTTGTTTTCTCTGGAAAAAAGGTGCTTGTGAGTGGACATGATTACTCTGTACAAGTAAATTAGAGGGGATTATAGACAAATAGGGGGTGTTCTTTTTTCCCATAAAAAAAGATTAGCGCACCAGAGGCCACCCCTTTAGATTAGAAGAATGGAACTTTTATTTGAAGCAGTGCAATGAGGTTATGGAATGCCACTGATGTGATGGCAGATTCTGTTAATGCCTTTAACAGGGTTTGGATGATTTCTTGAACAAGCATAATATCCAAGGCTATTGGGATGCTAAAATCTAAAGTACGTTATTGATGTTGGTATATAAGGTTTAGATATGTGAGTGTATAGATAGGTCAGTATAGGTTTGTGTGTGCTGGGTTCACTTGAAAGGGTTGAACTTGATGGACTCTGGTCTTTTTTTCGACCCTATGTAAATATGCCAAACATATGGCAAAGGTATAGGCACACTGTTTAAAACCAGTCATATTACTACTTATATTTCCAGACCAAACTGGAATTATACCAGAGTGCTCAACCAACATTAAATTGAGAAGACTTCTTAAAAATGTAATGGTTACACAGAATAATTTAGGGCAAGTAATACTAATAATTTCAGATAATGAAAAAGAGTTTGAGCCTATTGAAAATAATTTCCCTGTGTGGTTAGGGCCTAACCTTAAGAAATGGACCCAAACTTTATAAAAAAAAAAAAAACCAAAGCCCTGAGTTTAAACAACTCAAAACATTTCTAAGGCTTTTTTTTCTAGGACAGTGTCAGACTAAGCTAACAGGACACCCGGAAAAAACTATTTTAGCCCCACTAACCCAGTCCATCTTCCAGGGCTTACAGTTACTATTCACTCTAGCAGTGGAACCTTTAACTACTCTTTTAAAAAAAAAAAATCTGCAAATCTCTGGTCTGATATTCATTAAATAATTCATTTTAGGTTTGCACAGAACCTGACTCCACTTAATAAAAACAATACCAAATATTTGTCTTTAATGGAATTACTAGTCAAACACCAGCTAATTTTTTTCATATGGTGTGGTAATGTCCACTAATCCATGAGTTTTGGCTCCACATAACACATTCAGGATGTTTATTAGTTAATTTTTCTATATGCTGTTACTGCAACTTGAAAGGGGGCATTTACTATTGCTTGATTAATTCTGTAAGGGTTTTTTGACACTGAGATCCAATTTTGTCTCCCCACAATCTTTTTCATAATTTATTATACAACAAAACAGCAACATATCCAAAAATATGCTAGCTAAAACCTGTAGAGTTCATGTAAAAGTCAATGGCAGGTGTCCTTTTCACAGCTGAAAGATCTTTCTTTGCTTTGTTGTTTTCAAGGTTTTTTTGGGGGGGGGGGGGGGGTGACACTGTCTCTTGTGTGACAATATGGAAAGTCTTGTTTTTTACATGACTAATGAAAAAAGTCACAGTTTTCACCTTTTTACACAACTTGTTTCCCCAAACTTGTTTAGTTCTGATCTTTTTATTACTGCCATTCTTGAAAAAGAGTTTATTTGTGGTTTCTAAAAACTATCACAAAATGTAAGTAAATCCTCCCTAAAATCTTGAAAAAGATTTGTCCCTATACTTGCAATTTAATTTAGTTTAATTATCAGACACTAGAAGTACATTTTATGTTAATTTTGTATTGCTTGTTTTACTTTTTCTTTAAGTTAAATAAAGAAAATAAAGTTTAAAGAGCAGTGATTCTGCAAACCACTTTTCTCAGGTGACAACTTGTGATAATAGGTTATTTATTTTTACATTGCTTACTAACTTAGATAAACAGACCCACAAATGTTGCAAACATAATATATTTTTTACTATTCTTTAGGTGCGTATGCAACATTGACTGTTCTCATATCAGCTTCAATCCAGTCTGTGCTTCAGATGGGAAATCATATGATAATCCATGTCAGATCAAAGAGGCTTCATGTCAGAAACAGGAAAAAATTGAAGTCAAGTATCTGGGTCGATGTCAAGGTAATGCTACAATGAAATTCATTTCAGTACAGTCTTTTACAATTTTTGAAAGGATTAGACTTTACAGCATCTGTGATGCACATGCACATGCTCATTGTGCTCCGGGCTGCTGTTAAGAAGCTAAAATGATTAGAGGTTGTCTGAAAGTATCAAAATATTAGCATAATATGTCACAAAAGCTAATGCAACTAGGGTGATTAATAAAAATTCTGATACAGAATGCTCTGGTTCCTTTGTGCCATTGTAAATCTGAATAAATTACTACTCCGCATTGTACTATGAACTATATGTTGTATAGGAATCTATAATGACAAATGCATGAGACTTGGGGTTTTCTGGATAAGGAATCTTTATGTAATGTTAAGCACCTTGCCTTAAAGAAGAAGGAAATGCTGCTGGGTGCCTAACATTTTGGCATCCCCCAGTGATTTATCACTAGGGGGTGCCAAAATGTTAGGCACCCCCCCAGCGATTGTAAGTGCTTACCTGAAACCTCCGCCCGGGTCTCCTGTTAAGAGAAAACTGCACCAGCTGGGGTGTATGCGAGCTAGCAATCCCTCTTTCTGCTTTGGTCTTCAAACATGCACAGTAGAGTGAAAAGGCAGCTTTAACAAAAAAGCCAACCTTTTTGCTCAACTGCACATGCGTCGGCCCCAGGATTATAAAGAAAGAAAGCCAGGAGGAAGTGGAACACTTGTTGGCAAACACCCTGGGCCAGTGCAGATTTCTAGCAGGGTTATCAGGTAAGCGATTACAATCACTGGGGGGTACCTAACATTTTTCACCCCCCCAGTGATTTAGCTTTTCCTTCTCCTTTAAAGGACAATGAAAGGTTAATATAAATTAAAAGTAAGTCTAAAGGCATTCTTTTTAAGTACTTACTGCATATCTAAATTCCCAGGTCCCTGCTTGCTTCTCTGAGATATGGTGCTGGCAGCCTACAGCAGTGTGAAGACTACAGTGACATCACTGAAATCTCTCTGTCCTTCCTGTAGGCTGCCAGTGGCAGCCTTCCTGTTCTCTTAGCATGTGTGTAACTTGATCCTGTCTACTGTTCTGAGCTACACATGCCCACCAGCCAATCAGAAGTGGATCTGGCAGAGGGGAGGGGGGGGAGGGAATGATACACATGTGCAGTATGAAGCAAGGAGGGAAAGGAAGGGAGAATACCTTTTTAGAGATTGTTGCCTGTTCTAGAAAATGTGAAGTAAGTGTGAATGAGTAAAATTTGATTAGGTGAGCCTAAAGTGTGGCATTTTTACTAAACAATAGGAGGACTATTGGGCAGTATGCTTTTTAAATTTTGACTTGCATTCTCCTTTAAAGCAGGCCCTACTCATTTGTGTAACCCTCTGCTGTATACTGCTATATACTCCAATATATTGCAGCCTCTATATACTGCTTATTAAGGGTATTTCTGCCTATCTCTGTAACCCTCTGCTGTACACTGCTATATACTCTCTATACTGTTTATAGCGGGAAAGTAATTGTATTTCAGCTTTTTAGCTACTTTGATTTAGTGTACACATTGCATTCCTCTCCTTCCAATTACTTACAATAGCAGCTTGTGACATTTCCCTCAACCCTGGCCCTTTCCCCATCCCTGTTTTGTCAGGACCACATTCTTCAGAAACTTGCTTTGTACCTCTTTAAAATACAGAAACCTTATCCCTATACCGAAAGCCACTGCTCAAATATCTTGTGCCCTCTGGAATTCCCACTCAGTCTGCCACAAACATACCTCTATTCATGACTTGGCTTTCTTCTACTGACACTGCCTTACTTGCTGCCCTGTCCTATGGGGTCTACACCTTAGTTACACTCCCAGACCTGGAAACAGGGCAGGGGGTAGAGTAGGATTCCTTCTCCCTGCTGTACATTAAAGTTCTTCCACCTGCTCCTTCTCTGTCATTTTCCTAATTTGAGGTTCACTCTAAGGTTTCTCCTGTTTCACTTAGCATTGCTGTTACACACCAACCTCCTGGACCAACTTCACTATTTTTTTGGCAACTTTGCTGCTTGGCTTTCTTATTTCCTTTCCTCTGATTCCCCATCCATTGTACTAGATGACTTTAACATGTCTGTCTGTAATCAATCCTAATGTCCCTGCTGTCTTTAAACTTCTTTCTTTAACATCCTACCTTGGTTTATCTTTGTGCCCCCTCTCACTTCAATGGGAACTCACTGGATCTTATATTTACCAGATTCTGTTCAATATCCAACTTTACCAACTCCCCTTTCCCCTCTGTGATCACAATCTTTGATTGATCTCTGTGATCACAATCACAAACATTTCAACTCTCGCTAACGCCCTCTACACCCTCTGCAGTCCCCTAAACATGCACATATCATGACCTGTAATTACCTAGACATGTCACATCTCTCTTCTTCCTTTAACTCTTCTCACTTTAATATCTCACCCATCTCCTGTCCAAATCAGGCTACCTCTGTCTACAGCACACTCACCACTGCCCTTTAATGAGCTTGTTCCTGCAAAAACAAACAACCCCAACCTTGGCACACTGCTCATACCAAAGCCCTCCAAAGGTGGTCACATACATTTGAGTGTCTCTGGCGCCAATCCCAGTCGGAATCAGACTTCTGCAGCTAGAAATATACTCTGCTCTCCTATAATGACACCATCTGTTAAGTTAAACAAACCTACTTCACTGCATTAATTAACTCCCTCTCTAAAAAACATGCACTACTACCTCTAACTCTCTGCTGACCCTTTCCCCACCCCACAGTGTGCTTTAGTCACTGCTTAAGATATTACTGAGCACTTGAAAAATAAAATTGACATAATCAGAAGTGACATTGCACAACCTTATCCCCCTAACCATTCACCTCCCACCCTACATGCTACCCAGTCTCTTCTTGGCTTCTTCTTTCCAGCGACTGAAGAGGAAGTCTCAAAACTCTTGCCTTCCTCTTACCTTACTACCTGTCCATTGATTCCATTCCTTACAAACTTCTATGCAATGCCAGTCCTTGTCCTATGAAAAACTTAACTCATCTATTCAATCTTTCAATCTTCACAAAGTTTTCCCTTTCAACTGAAACATGCACTTATAACCCCTATTCTGAAAAAAAAACCCCTCTTGATCCCTCCAATGTTGGTAACCTCTGACCCCTCTCTCTGCTTCTTTCATATCGAAACTACTTGAGCGCCTAATTTACAGCCAACTGACACTATTTCTCCTTGACAATAACCTGCTGGATCCCCTACAATCTGGTTTTAGCCAACAACACTCCACAGAAATTGCTCTAACCCTTCTAACTAATGACCTCTTATCGCCTAAAGCCAAAAACTGCTGCCATTCTCACATGTTTAATGCCAGGGTCCCCAAACTTTGCACAGGTTTTCTGGGTGACTACGTTCCAAGTTAAGAAAAGTGGGCGGGGCCAACAACAGCCAATCTGATTTCACCTACAGACTTTCATTCGTTTAAACTTAAACTGCTGCCATTCTTTAAATATTAATACTTAACTTTGCAGAGCTGGTCACCAGGTAACTGCGGTTCAGGGTTAGTAAAAGTGGGCAGAGCCACCAACAGTTGACTTTCAATGGGAAAATTCAACCTGCTGCCATTCTCACAGTATTACCACCAGGTACCCAAACTCTTCACAGTTGGTCACTAGGGGACTGAATTTTTAAGGTTTGGGAAAGTGGGCGGAGCCACCAACAGCCAATCAGATTTTTATCTATTGATTTTTTTGTTTAAAATTAAAATGCTTTTTAGCACTGGATGACAATAATTCAAGGTTTGAAAAAGTGGGTGGAGCCACAGACAGCCGACAATCAGATTTAATAAATTGATTTTAATAAGGAAATTTAAATTGCTGCCATTCTCATACATTTAACGTCAGTGTTCCCAAACTTTTTACAGTTTGTCACTGGGGGACTAAGGTTAAGGTTAGGAAAAGTGGTTGGAGCCACCAACAGCCAATCCATTTCCACCCATTACATTTCATTAGTTTATATTTAAACTGATGCCATTATTTAAGTATTAATTCCTGGGTTGTTAAACTCTGCAAAGTTAGGCACTGGATATTTGCAGTTAAAAGCTAGAAAAATTGGGCAGGCCACCAACAGCCAATCACATTTCACCTATTTACTTTCAATGGTGAAATGTAAAAAGGTCAGCCCCACAATTTTTACAGTGGAATCTCCAAACTTTGCAAAGTTGGTTACTGGGGGACTGCAGTTCAAAAATAGTAAAAGTGGGTTGGGCCACTAACAGCCAATTAAATTTCATCTATTGAATTTCATTGGTTTTAAATTTAAAATGCTGTCATTCTTACATTATTTATGCCAGGGTGCCCAAACTTTGCATGTTATCACTGGGTGACTTTGACTCATGGTTAGAAAAAGTAGGCACACCCACCAATCATAATTCACCTATTAACTTTTATTGGTTTAAAGACCACAAAAATTATGGCGCCTAATCACCCTATCTGTCATTGCCCTTATTTTTCTGTTCATACCACTCATGATGTCAATAGTTTAACTAATTCTGCAAACATGGAAACTGATGGAAAAGCTTCAAAATTTATATTGAGAAATAATAATACTTCCAGTAGATGTGAAAATTACTTAAAGGAAACAAAAAAGAAATTGGAAGGATGCAATGGACTTACAAAAATATTTTCAGAAAACTAAAAAAACCTGATACTAAGTTACTGTCCAGCTCTTTCTCCAGTGAAAACATTTTAGCATTTAGATGATTTACTTTAGATAAGTAATACTGCTAATCCTCCACTTTTGCAATGGAGTACTGGTGGTAGGCAGCCTTCATCTCAACGCTCAGCTGCTTCCTTTTTGCCTCCAGATCTTCCATCAGTCTGATTGACTGAATCAGTTGGTCGCTATCAATCTTGGCCCCCTTCAAAAGGAGACTTTTTAAGCACAAAGATAGCCTACCCAGCTAAGGTATTGTTTTGGACACTGTGCGTATTAGCTCAGGTTTGGAGCACCAACATGTCTGCCTTCCAATCCAGGTGTAGTTAAGATGGCTGCCACTGTGCTTCCTCAAACCTTCTGCACCTCCAAGATGGCTGCTACTCAAATTGGGAGTACCAAGATGGCTGCCATGAAGCCGGCTCTGGTCTTTGCCACATCCAATATGGCCACCAGCAACATCCACTTCCTGCTTAGAAGCCATGTGCTTAGGAAATCCAAGATGGCCACTGAATTCTTGCTGGTTGGCATTCTGTGCTTGCTTGCTGGCTTCCCTCGGCACTTTCCCTCCAGGGAGAGAAGGAGTTCCCTTCCCCAGAGCAGTGGGAGCCTGATATGGAGCAGGGGAAGTGTTAAAGGGGAAGGAAAGGCTAAGTCACTTGGGGGTGCTAAAATGTTAAGCACCCCCAAGTGACTTGAATCGCTTACCTCGTACCCTGGGCTAGTGCCCCTGTTAGGAGAAAACCGCACCAACCCGGGGCACCTGGGGAGATGCGCTTCCTTCTTCCGCCTTCGTTTCGCTGCGACTCCGAGTCTGGCGCATGCTCAATAGAGTGAAAAAGCCAACTTCTCTGTTAAAGTTCGGCTTTTCACTCTACTGTGCATGCGCGCGCAGCGAAGAAGGAAGGAGGAAGCGATCGCTGCTACCCCGGGCTGGTGCTGTTCTCTCCATACAGGGGCACCAGCCCGGGGTAGAAGGTAAGCGATTCAAGTCACTTGGGGGTGCCTAACATTTTGGCACCCCCAAGTGACTTAGCTTTTTCTTCTCCTTTAATGGGAGCTTGTACAGCACTTACACATGCGCCATCTTGGGTATGTAAATCAACAGTTTGTTTTATTGTGCAACTTGTACTTTCAGCAGTGTGTGTAACATTACCCAGCAATGTGTTGTCACTGGGCAGCAGGGTCCCCCACAGGGGCAGTAGCAGGGTCCCCATGATGGTGTGGGGCAGTCACTGCCGGGGGAACCACAGACTCCGTTTTACATGCAGGTGTAACAACATTATCAGCAACATTTTCTGCAGAACTTTCCACAACAGAACTGTCTGAGTCTGCACTTACTGTAATTTCCATGTTCACTTTGCGTCCTTTCCTCCCCACACACTTTTTTTCATCACATTCCTCCCTCCTTCCCACTTCCACTCTCCCCTTTACCAGTTGCTTCCCTGTAGCCACTGGCTCTGGCTGCTGGCTTGGCCCATTCCTCTACCGCTGCTGCAGGGATTCTCCCCAGGGATGCAGATCTTGGCTTCTTCCATGCTTTCTCCTCCTGGGGCTTAGTGATGTTTCTAGTGGATCTCTGGCCCTCCACTGTAGGCCCCAAGGCCTGGGTCTCGCGCTGAGCACTTGTCCGCCCAGGCCCTACTGGACCTGGGCTAACACTCTCCATTCTGTTGGTCACTCACAGCTCAGACAGGCACGTCTGCTCTGCTCTCAGTTCCCTACAGGAATAGGGATGAGAAAAATGGTATTCCAGAGTGACCCAATGTGGCTTATCTATTTGTACAATATAATGTATGATAGCTAACCCTTGGTGGTTTACCACTCCATATAAACTTTATGATGTGGGTCTCAAATTTGTGCCGATCTGTTTTCAGAATAGGGATGGGAAGAGTGCGGAAAAGGTAGAGCTGCTTTGGTAGTTAGGTTATTTTAACAGAATTCATACAGCCAACCCAAGAGATATTAGGGCTGATTCACTAAAGTGCGTTAATTATTATTGCATGCTTTTTTGCGCTAAAATAGATTCACTACAGTATTACCGCTTGCATTAAGTCGCACATCACATGCGTTAATTTGTGTGCAACCGCATGCATTAATTTTAATGCAATGCGGCAATTAGTGAATGAAAATAATGCGAACGCATGATTCCCAAAAGCACCTAGAGCGGTAAATGCGTTAATTAGCGCGCGAATGTGTACGTATTTTAGCGCCTGATTGGGGGAGGCATTGGGCCGAGCACATTTTTCACTTTTGAGTGTTAAAATCAAAATGGAGTATGCAATGGGCTTTTTGCTGGATTTGGAGGAGGAGCAGCAAGACCCCCAGCCTTCCCGAGTTATGCGACCTCGCCAAAGGGCCACTTTAGAGGGCTTAAGTGAGGATGAAGTGGTCAGGCGATACAGGCTCAATAGGGCAGCAATATCCAGCCTGTATGAGATGCTTGAGCCTTCCCTGGAACCACTGACTCGCCAAAGCCGCGCTGTCCCCGGGATGGTCAAACTGCTGTGCTCCCTGCACTTTTTTGCCACTCGCAGTTTCCAGAGGGTTAGGGGGTTTACGGGGGGGAGGGTGTGACAGCCCACCTTTTCACGGTGCCTTGGCCAGGTCCTGGACGCCATCCGCTCGGTGTCCAGGAATTTCATCTTGTTCCCCCAACATCGGAACGAGTGGAACGCTGTGAAAAGGCATTTTTATGTGGTAAGTGGCATCCCCAATGTGTTGGGTGCAATTGATTGCACCCATGTGGCATTAAACCTTCCCCAAGACAGGGAGCACATTTTCCGCAACAGGAAGGGCTACCACTCCCTCAATGTGCAAGTGGTGTGCGATGGCAACATGAATATCCTGAGCATCGTTTCTGGGTTCCCCAGCTCCTCTCACGATGCTTACATCCTAAGGCAGTCCACACTTTATGATGCTTTTGAGACAGGACAAATGCCTCACGGGTGGCTGTTAGGTAAGTATTTGTGTCACGTCTAGCACAACTTGCCCACATTTGCTTTGTGTGTCCCACTGTAAAGCCAGGCCCTGCCTGCCATAACTTGTTTTGCAATTTGGAAAGTGCCCTCTTTTGCCAGTGGGAGAGTCAAAGCAGCTACTTGTAGTATCATCTATCACTCTCACACTGTCACATCTGTTGCAAAAGGGCCGTGTTTTGACACAGGGAGACTGGAAGCAGCTTATTTGTTTGCAGCATCTTATTCCATCTTATTTTATTTCAGGAGATGCTGGCTACCCGTGCGCTAGGTGGCTCCTAACACCCAGTCACAGGCCGCGTTCACGGGCTGAGTGTGCTTTTAACGAAGCACATGTGAGAGCGCGGTCTGTGATTGAGTGGACGTTTGTGGTCCTTAAAAGCCAGTTCCACTGCCTGGATAAATCATGAGGCAGCCTAATGTACAGCCCCTCCAAAGTTTCCAACATTGTGGCTGCGTGTGCTGTACTGCAAAATCTGGCCAACCACCACGGCTTACCAGCCGATGTGGCCGATGACCTGGAGGACCCCATACATCCCAAAGATCCTGTCCGAGGTGCGGATGCCAGAGGGAGTGAAGTCCGGGGACAAATTGTTACAAATTACTTCTCCTGTATGTACCTACAATCTTTAATCCCATACAAGAAATACCAAACAACTTTGACCCAAAAAAAAGGTTTATTGTCACTTCCAAAAAAAATTTTTTAAAGCAGGTTCACCAACACCTGCAACCAAATTAAAAAAAAAAAAATTAAAACAAAACCTAGCTAAGGAAAGCTAGGTTCCACAAATCCCTAATATGCACAATTTATTTTCTTTTCCAAAGCTGCCTTGTTGAACCTGCAGGAGCGGGAGCTGCGCTCTCACCAGCAGCTCCACTGGTAGAGCTTGTTGGCTCTGTTGGCTTTTGGCCCTGTTGTTGGAGGGCAGCAATTTGTTTTTTCAGAAGTGAATTTTGTTCAGCCAACAGAGCCACTTTTTGTCTTTTCAGCGCTACCTCCTCCTCTTGCAGGCTCAACATGGCAGCCTCATCTTCGGCCTTACGTGCTTGCTGGCCTGAATGAGGCTTAAAATGAACATAAAGCAACGGCACTCAAGGGCTTCATACGGGGCTCTGCCCTTAAAATTCTTTATTGCGGAACATGCAACGTTTCGAGGCTAAGACCGCCCCTTTGTCAAGCATAAGCGCACGTGAAAAAAACGGCAATATATAACCCTTCAATTAACAATAATTGACAACAATCCATTTAAACAAGATACTAGTGCAAGACTGAAAATTCATAAAAATATGATAATACAATACCTAATAGGCCTTAAATACTTTAAAGTAAATGTGCAAATAGCAAAAACATATTTAAAATACAGTGATACCGAGTCAATTTAATAAATAGACCTAAGATAAATCTTTAATTTCAAAAGTGTCCCAGTGCTGCTCAAAGAGCATAAATACATGTCCAGTTTCAAAGATCAAGTCTGTGCTGAAAAAAAGTGAGCAATCTTGTGAAATACTGCAATAAAGCACAATGTTACAAAGTTAAAATAATTACAAAAGTTAAAAACCCTTTTTCATGAAATACAAAGTTGCAGGAAAGAAGATACTTCTTACCCTATTCATAGGTGAAAGAATCTATCCCTGCAGCATGCCACAAAGGCATATTATCTGAAATAGAGAGTAGAAAGCAAAGTGTTTTATTCATAGCCTATAAAAAACAGGACATATTAAATTCATCGTTTAACCCTTAAGGGTGACGAGACTGCAAGAGCCAAATCCAATAACATTCTCTCTGTGACAATACTTTCTTTTTTTCCTGTCCCTGAATAAACACAATCTTTTCTAAAATCTGCCACCGTAACTGTGACACGTGGTTTCCCTGTGTGAAAAAATGTCTGGCCAACAAAGTCTCCCTTTTTTTCTCATTCTCCTTTCCTTTTATGTTTTTCTGAGGAGACTGTGGCTGATAATTACGGATAATAGATTTATGTTCATTAAGTCTAACTTTAATAGGTCTAGTAGTCTGTCCAACATAAGCTAAGCCACACGGACATTTTATACAATAAATGGCATCCTTAGTATCACAGGTGAAAAAGCCACCTACTTCATGCCGTATGGTTTTATTGTGTTGTCTCCAATAAGCAAGCCATAACAACGCAGTCAATTTTTGTTACTCATTGCTGCCCCAATCAATTCCCTTTACTTTCAAGTTTAACAATACTAAGGCATGCTCTGACACAAAAACCATACTAAAATGCTGCTAAGTGGCCTCGCTAACTCTCAGGGCTCTCCCTTATACTCTCTCTGTATTAACCAATGCTTAAACAATAATCCTCCTTGATAAAGGAGAGTACAGGGCATTAAAGGGGAAGGAAAGGCTAAGTCACTTGGGGGTGCTAAAATGTTAAGCACCCCCAAGTAGCTTGAATTGCTTACCTTGTACCCCGGGCTGGTGCCCCTGTTAGGAGAAAACCGCACCAGCCTGGGGCACTTGGGGCGATGTGCTTCCTCCTTCCGCTGTCGCTAAGCCTTGACTGAGAGTCAGGCGCATGCGCAGTAGAGTGAAAAAGCCGACTTTTCACTCTACTGCGCATGTGCGCATGTGCGCAGCGAAGGAGGAAGCGATCGCTGCAACCCCGGGCTGGTGCTGTTCTCTCCATACAGGGGCATCAGCCCGGGGTACGGGGTAAGCGATTCAAGTCACTTGGGGGTGCCTAACATTTTGGCACCCCCAAGTGACTTAGCTTTTCCTTCTCCTTTAAGGGGTCCGTTTACTAAAGTACATTTCAATTGTCTAAGAGTATAGTCTATGAATAGTGGCTAACTGTAACGCCATCAAAGTAGACTATTTGATAGCAAGAATAGTGGCAAAGTTAATTTTGGCGACAGAATATTCGCTGCTTCAAAGTTGGCGATGTGCGTGTAAATGCCAGCGATCATAGCGGGGAATATTTTGGCGACAGAATATTCGCCGCTATAACCTGCTTCTTTCGCCAAAATATTCTCCGATATAGTGGCGAATATTTTGGCGACAGAATATTCGCCGCTTCAAAGTTGGCTAAGCAGAGATGTGCGTGTAAATGCCAGCGATCATAGCGGAGAATATTTTGCCAACAAAATTTACTTTGCGACTATTCTTGCTCTAAAATAGTCTACTTTTATGGCGTTAAAGTCCCTAGTGCTATGCTTTCTGCTAATCCCTATGGCAATATCTATTTTTAGCTTCTCTGTGAAATCAAATCTTCATAATGGTTTACTTGCAACTTTTTCTCATTTTCCTCTAAAAGAAAGAAAATTAGGGATTTACTTCAGAGAGAATAAAGTTATTATATAGGGCAATGAGAAATTATTAGGGTGGTGCATTTTCAACTCCTATAATGCAAATATGCGACTAATTTGAGCGTATAATTTTACGCACCCTTATAATAAATGCAAGTATATTTGGCGACTATACGCACAAATATATTACAAGGTATATTTTGGCGACTGTCCTCGTGACACACACGACTTGCGGCCATTTTGTCTCATAGAGCCTGCAGTGACAAGGGACCAACATGCCTGGGGTATCGGAGCTCCATCAGAGCGCTACATCTGCCGCTTCCTCCTGCACTCATCCTATGACACGCAGCCGCTGGGCACCATAGGGGTCCATGAAAAGGAGAGGGCAATCCTCCGCAAGCTGATGCGGAGGTTGCGGAATAAGTTTGCCCTCGACATGGACCTACGACTTCTCCAGCGGATATGGTTGGACATGAAGCGCAGGAGTCATGATTTAATAGCTGAAATAGCAGAAGGTAATTATTCTACTTTAGTAGTGTTTTAAAGAATACGTTAATTAAAAGATTTTGAAATTAATTTCACCTAAAAGTAGAAATGTATATTCTATATATATATATATATATATATATATATATATATATATATATGTATATATGCATGTTTTTTCAAAAACCACACACAGTATAGTTCACAATAAAGAGGTAATTTTAAATATGTTGTGGCATTTTGAAAAAAGAATCCATATACATGTGTGTGTATATATATATATGTATAATTAAATAATATCTTGCAATATTATCGCACAGAACATCAGCTGGATGTAGTGCCTCATCACCATCCCCAGGCCCCCCCCAGATGGTCACCAGGCCCCTGAGGCTCAAGCGGCCCCCGAGAGACAACCAGCCCCTGAGGCACAACCGGCCCCTGAGGCTGAAGCGGCCACCCAGGGTACACCCCTGTACTCCTCTCCCCAGGCCCTGGAATTCTCTCCTCAGGCCCCGGACTCTTCCCAGGCCCTTTATGCTCCCCTGGGTGAAGATGTGGGGACCCAAACAAGATCTTGCCGGATTGACCTTACGCTTCGGTCTATAAGGGAGGACATCGCCACCATGAAGGCCCAGTTAGCCAGGATGGAGCAGAGCCGGGAGGAGATTAAGGCCAGCAAGGCCTAACCATTTTATTTTAAATTTTAAAGTTAAAAAATTTTTATTTTTAGAATAAAAGTTCTTATTTTTGTACTTTTGAACTGAGTAATGTCTATTTATTTTGCCTTCATTCATATGGTACTCTATACTTTCATGTAGTTTCTCCTCCACTCTTACATTTATCAGTAACAGCATCAAAATGCTATATGGTTTAAATTTTTGCAAATATTCTGGCAACAATTTTGTCTTTAGCCCATTTTGCTGAATAGTAAAGCTTGCGTTAATTAGTACGTAGCGTATTTTCTGGCAAGTGTGAGAACTGCCAATCAAATGTTTTGTGCCAGAATAATTGCAATATTATATTTGTCCCCGTTTAATAAACTGCCCATAACCTATTTTGCATTTATTCTGTGTCTAAAATGTGCCACTAAATTTAAGCCACTTTAGTAAACAGACCCCTAAGTATTTGGCAAAATATTTCTTAAATGGCCCCCCTATTTACTGGCCTAATTTGTTGCACACATAATAATAGGCGTGCCATACATACATTACATACAAGTAAAGTAAGTAGGAAAGCAGCCAAAAAGGAAGGAAAGACAGTAAGCCAAAAGGAAAAGCCAGTTGAGTAGAAAAGCAGATGAGCAAGTGTTAAATAGAATGATGAATGTAAGATATTTACCTGTATCTGGAGTCCTCTGCCAGTTTTTTTTTCAGGACCCCCTTTATATCCTGATACCGCTTCTTGCAGTGTTTGACACTGCGGAAACACACCCCCACGCTATTAACGTGCTCCGCAATGTCCCTCCAGGCCTTGCTTTTGACAGCAGTAGGTGTCTTAGTGGCATATTTTCCGATGACTACACCGCCACGAGGCTCTCCACTAAGGCCTCATTTTCAAACTCTGTAAATTTTATATTGCGGAGCCTGCCCTCCTGCTGCTGTCTCTTCCTTTAGCTCCTCACTCTCACTTGGCTCCTCAAGTTGGTAATCCCTATCATCTGTGCCCTCAGACAAATCAGGGCTGCCAAGATAGAGGGGCCCCTTTGTTTCACTGGGGGAGCTGGGTGACACCGCAGGTGTTTGAGGGTGCTCCCACTTCTTGGCCACTTTTTTCTTGCTGTCCATAATTTTTGATGGCTGACAGGAAAAAAAACCACTATTTCTCACTAGCACTTCTGTCCCAGTGCAAATGCGCAAAATGGCGCCAGTTTTATGTGGCCGCGTGAACAATTAGCGTGCACGCGAAAAGTACCGCACTGCGCGTGCGTTAATTAGTGCGCATGCGGTAAATACCGCGTGTGCGTTAATTAGCGCACATGCGAAAAGTAGCACACACATTAGTTATGCGCGCGTTGAGTCTAATATCGCACGAAGATAGTCTTCGCGACTAAAATAACGCATGCAGCATCGCACATAAATTAACGCAAGTATGCTTATAGTGAATCGTGCGTTGTCGTGAAAATATAAATAGCGCACGTTTTAACGCACTTTAGTGAATCAATCCTATTGTGTGTACTCCCCCCCCCCCCCCTTTAGAAGGGACACCAGAGATTTAAGCATTGCTGGATAGTTGAATTTATATAGAGAGTCATATGACTTGGTTAGCTTCACACCTAGTATAAAAATGTAGTGGGCAGTGATTTTGATAATCAAAGTTAAGTTCACTGCATGTTCTGGTAAGTTGATATTAAGGGCTTCAGTTTCACTGTGGTTGATGTATAAACCCGATATGGTTCCAGAGGCCTGCAAAATATTATATAGGTTTGGGAGCAAGGTTAATGGTTTGGAGACTGAGTCAAGTCGTCAGTGAATAGGCTAACTTTATGATGGGTCCCCCCTAATTCAAGTCCCATAATGTGCTAAAGCCAGGGCCTCTATGGCTAAATCAAAAATTGGTGAGGGGGGACAGCCCTGTCTAGTACCATGGTTTATGGAAAAGGTAAAGGAAATAAAACCCATTAAGTTCACTAAAGTTGTGGGGACTCGATATAGAGCTTTAATCCAAGAGACCAAGTTGGCCCCGAAACCCCATCTGCCTAAAATATAATATAAAGAATCCCACGAAAGGGAATCAAATGCTTTCCTGGTATCCACTTTTAACAGCGTAGATTGTGTTTGAGATTAAGTAGTATAATGGGTTAGCAGATCAATGCTTCTGAGGCCTGTCTTCCAGATATAAAACCTACTTGGTCTTTATGGATCAAAGAGGGAAGAAAGATGTTAATTCTATGCGCCATTATTTTCCCTGATATTTTAATGTCAGTGTTAAAGACTGAGATAGGTCTATAATTCTTAACATTAGATAGGTTGGGCTTAGGGATAGCCAAAATTAATTAGTGCGCATGCGGTAAATACCGCGTGTGCGTTAATTAGCGCGCATGCGAAAAGTAGCACACACATTAGTTATGCGCGCGTTGAGTCTAATATCGCACGAAGATAGTCTTCGCGTCTAAAATAACGCATGCAGCATCGCACATAAATTAACGCAAGTATGCTTATAGTGAATCGTGCGTTGTCGTGAAAATATAAATAGCGCACGTTTTAACGCACTTTAGTGAATCAATCCTATTGTGTGTACTCCCCCCCCCCCCCTTTAGAAGGGACACCAGAGATTTAAGCATTGCTGGATAGTTGAATTTATATAGAGAGTCATATGACTTGGTTAGCTTCACACCTAGTATAAAAATGTAGTGGGCAGTGATTTTGATAATCAAAGTTAAGTTCACTGCATGTTCTGGTAAGTTGATATTAAGGGCTTCAGTTTCACTGTGGTTGATGTATAAACCCGATATGGTTCCAGAGGCCTGCAAAATATTATATAGGTTTGGGAGCAAGGTTAATGGTTTGGAGACTGAGTCAAGTCGTCAGTGAATAGGCTAACTTTATGATGGGTCCCCCCTAATTCAAGTCCCATAATGTGCTAAAGCCAGGGCCTCTATGGCTAAATCAAAAATTGGTGAGGGGGGACAGCCCTGTCTAGTACCATGGTTTATGGAAAAGGTAAAGGAAATAAAACCCATTAAGTTCACTAAAGTTGTGGGGACTCGATATAGAGCTTTAATCCAAGAGACCAAGTTGGCCCCGAAACCCCATCTGCCTAAAATATAATATAAAGAATCCCACGAAAGGGAATCAAATGCTTTCCTGGTATCCACTTTTAACAGCGTAGATTGTGTTTGAGATTAAGTAGTATAATGGGTTAGCAGATCAATGCTTCTGAGGCCTGTCTTCCAGATATAAAACCTACTTGGTCTTTATGGATCAAAGAGGGAAGAAAGATGTTAATTCTATGCGCCATTATTTTCCCTGATATTTTAATGTCAGTGTTAAAGACTGAGATAGGTCTATAATTCTTAACATTAGATAGGTTGGGCTTAGGGATAGCCAAAATTAATTAGTGCGCATGCGGTAAATACCGCGTGTGCGTTAATTAGCGCGCATGCGAAAAGTAGCACACACATTAGTTATGCGCGCGTTGAGTCTAATATCGCACGAAGATAGTCTTCGCGTCTAAAATAACGCATGCAGCATCGCACATAAATTAACGCAAGTATGCTTATAGTGAATCGTGCGTTGTCGTGAAAATATAAATAGCGCACGTTTTAACGCACTTTAGTGAATCAATCCTATTGTGTGTACTCCCCCCCCCCCCCCTTTAGAAGGGACACCAGAGATTTAAGCATTGCTGGATAGTTGAATTTATATAGAGAGTCATATGACTTGGTTAGCTTCACACCTAGTATAAAAATGTAGTGGGCAGTGATTTTGATAATCAAAGTTAAGTTCACTGCATGTTCTGGTAAGTTGATATTAAGGGCTTCAGTTTCACTGTGGTTGATGTATAAACCCGATATGGTTCCAGAGGCCTGCAAAATATTATATAGGTTTGGGAGCAAGGTTAATGGTTTGGAGACTGAGTCAAGTCGTCAGTGAATAGGCTAACTTTATGATGGGTCCCCCCTAATTCAAGTCCCATAATGTGCTAAAGCCAGGGCCTCTATGGCTAAATCAAAAATTGGTGAGGGGGGACAGCCCTGTCTAGTACCATGGTTTATGGAAAAGGTAAAGGAAATAAAACCCATTAAGTTCACTAAAGTTGTGGGGACTCGATATAGAGCTTTAATCCAAGAGACCAAGTTGGCCCCGAAACCCCATCTGCCTAAAATATAATATAAAGAATCCCACGAAAGGGAATCAAATGCTTTCCTGGTATCCACTTTTAACAGCGTAGATTGTGTTTGAGATTAAGTAGTATAATGGGTTAGCAGATCAATGCTTCTGAGGCCTGTCTTCCAGATATAAAACCTACTTGGTCTTTATGGATCAAAGAGGGAAGAAAGATGTTAATTCTATGCGCCATTATTTTCCCTGATATTTTAATGTCAGTGTTAAAGACTGAGATAGGTCTATAATTCTTAACATTAGATAGGTTGGGCTTAGGGATAGCCAAAATCTTGGCTTGGAGAGATTCCTGCTGTAGAGTTCCCCCCACCTTTAAATTATTTAGCATTGCTGTAAGGTGGGGGTTAGCTCTTTAGCAAATTTTTTATAGTGAATGTTAGATAAACCATCAATACCAGGATCGGTGCTGGATTTTAGGTGTGGAATGGCATAAGTAACTTCTTCAGCAGTAATCTCTTGTTCTATTAGATCAAATTGGTCTTTGGAGTTTGGGGAGGCCAAGGTCCCAAAAGAACTTATTAAAGGTGTTTTGGGAGATGGGAGGTGGTGTAGTATCTCATTTTTGGTAGAATAAAGCAAATTTGTTTGCAATCTTTATAGGGTTTCCTGTATGGGAACCTTGAGCTGTACGAATACGGTGAATGGAAGGGAGAGAGTCGCAATTTTTTAGTTTAGGTGCTAGGGATTGGCTTTTATATATAAGATTAACAAATTAACAAGGAGGAAGGGCTCAAAAACAGAACTCAGTTCAATTGCATCATAACTTCAACTGTCAACTGGTATTCCTGTGGCAATAGAAATAAATTGAAACTTTAAAGAAAAAATAAAAACAAAGTATAAAAACATCAAGGTTGTTTACTGAGAGCACAACAGAGTAAATGGCAAACTAAGATAAAGAGTATACCTTTGGCCATTCTACCAATGTATGCAATTGTGGTTTAAATGACAATATAAGATCAGTGTTAAGTCATCCCACATTAATTCATTAAAAAAGTGGTGTATAAAAGTAAGTAACAGCTCAAGATAGGTGAGCAAATGACAGACCCTTATTATGGTCACAGTAAAATCAAAGTATATTTATTTAAAGCTAACACATGTAACAGCAGGCCTTACGCGTTTCGTACCTTGCGGTACTTAATCATAGGCAGCCAAACGATCGGATTATTTTTTTTTTTAAGTTTCTTGCTACCCGATATCGCCCACCCATAGGTGGCGATGTCGCCAAGCGAGCGGATCTTATAGTGTATGGGCACCTTTAAGCGAAGAGGTTTGGCAATCACAGAGCTAAGCATGTTTAATACCATGGGATGAATAATATCTGGTACTGGACCTTTATTTATCTTAACATGTTCAAGTCTCTTTTAAATTTCCTCCTGAATTACCCATGCATTAGTAGTTATATTACTAGAATTGGGTCTATTAAAATGGAAGCATTGATTAGCTGGCTCCTCAGTTATGTAGACAGATGAAAATAAGAGAATTTCTGCTTTTTGTCTGTTCTCATCAACCAAGTGACCACTCTGTGATAATTAATTTTTTTGCTTTTTTTTTTTTTTTTTACTATTTATATATTTAAAAATAATTTTGGTTCTATTTTACACCTTGCTGCAGTACCCATTTCCATCTCTATTTTAGCTTGCCTGATAGCATTTTTTGTATGTTTTATTTGTTTCCTTGTAACTGATAAAATGCACAATGGTCATCAAACTGTTCAATGGACGCTTGGCTTTCATATTTAGGATTTTCATACATTTTTATAAAATCTGCTAAGTTGCTAAGAATGTGTACTTATTAACAATATATGGTTTCCGGAGGTAAACCTAATGTTCCGGGATTTTTAGAATTGGAATCTAAAGTATGCTGTATTCTTACATAGTTACATAGGATTGAAAAAAGACACATCAAGTTTAACCCTTCCCAAGTAAACCCAGCAAATACAAACCTATACTGACCTATCTATACACTCACATACATAAACCATATATACCAACATCAACACTAATGTGTAGATTTTAGTATTACAATAGCCTTGGATACTATGCTTGTTCAAGAACTCATCCAGGCCCTTCTTAAAGGCATTAACAGAATCTGCCATTACAACATCACTAGGAAGGGCATTCCATAACCTCACTGTCATCATCGTGAATTCTGCTGTAATGCATTGAAAATTTGGTTATTTACTGCTGGGAGTTTATCTATGGAAGTCAGAAATCTCCATAAAAATATACATATCTGGTTTTGACATGTTCAAGAGACATGAGGCTTTCTAAATCAGTTGAATATTTCACTAAAATATTTTTCTGGTAATAATATATCATGAAAAAATAGATTTTTTTTTGGTATTTAGAGCTCTAAATCTTGTTCCAGAAGTGGAAATACACAAAAACTCAGATTTAGAAAGTGCATGTTCTCCTAAAAAAACACTATATTATTTTACTACCTAAACTACCCCTCCCCCAGTAAATTTCCCTAAATGGGAGAGCACAAAATGTTCAAAAACCTTCTGGCACTGAGCATAACTGAAATGTGAAATTTAGCAGGCACTTAAAGAGCCAAACCAGTGATCCCCAACCAGTGGCTCGTAAGCAACATGTTGCTTACCACCCCCTTTGATGTTGCTCCCAGTGACCTCAAAGCAGGTCTTTGAATTTCTAACTTGAAGACAAGTTTTAGAGGCATAAAGACCATGGGTACTACCAAACAGAGCCTCCTGTAGTCTGCCAATCCACATAGCAGCTACAAATTAACCAGTATTTTGAGTGATATATGTAAAAAAAACAAAATTATGAAAAGTTTGTTGATATTGAGCTTTTTTTCAAATAAAAGATAATTTTACACACATTTTGTTGTTGTTTGTAAAAGCCCAGATACTCCCAAGTCCAATGATTCCAATTATGTAGTGGTATCCCACTTTTCTTGTCCAGGAGTAACCCCCAAACTAAGGCCATGTTTTGTAGAATTTTACACCAGCACATGTAATACTTGATGCAGAATAACTTACATGTAAATCTAAATATCCCCTTGGTTTTGGTATTTTTAAAAACTATAGACATTCAGTTTTCTATGTGTGTTGTAGTTTTCACTCAAAAGCCAAATACTATTTATCAGTGTATCATGAAATTTAGAGCTTTTGCATTTTTAGTTTTTCTCTAAAACTTAAACACATAAGTAGATGTGGATTAAAAAAAAAAAAACTCAAACCAAGGCAAATTTAAAAGACAAACTTCTCCTGAATAAAATCATATGGGAAACATAAAAAGATGTGACCGCCAAACACCCCAAAACAGGGTCAATGCATAAGGGCTATTACAGTTGAAAATTTGGGGGCTCCACTCTGTGCGCCCCCTGCTACCTGTGAATTAACCCCCACAAACTAAACATTTCCTAAAAGTGTACACCTTCAGCTTTCATATGAAATCAAGAAGAAACAAAGTTCGATTTTTCCACTAAATTTCCATGGCAACTAATTAAAAGCTGCTAAGTATCAATCAGCAAGTTCCCATGAATAAGATGATACCCCATATGTGTGGGTGAAATTAATATGCGGCCACCAAATACCCCCAAAACAGGGGCAGTTTATTATATTGGGGCTGAGCTCTGTGTACTTCACAGGTGGATTTTCGTTAAGGTACAGGTAAAAAAAATTGAACTTTTCTCACCCCTATCCAGAAGCCTGTTATACTAACCGATCTTTACCTAGAACTTCTGACAAGCAGCAGTTATTATTGTGGCATCAGCATTATAGTTGCAACCACCTCATGGATTCATCATACACCACAAGTTCTATCATGCGCTCTATTTGTCACCCAACACCTCAGTGCTATAAATTTTTCCTAATATCCTCACCAACTCTGAACTTTTGCTTTTTTTTTCATCCCATTACCACAGGTACTAAACTGTATATGTTCTAAAGGCTGAATCACTGAATCAAAACAATGTTTTTTCACAGGACATTTATAATATCCCTATCATCTTGGCTCCATCCCTAAATTAACTCTTCCCCCCTAAAAAAAACTGTGGTTTAAATATTTTTGTTGTATTTTTTGTTTTTGTGCTTTTTTTTCATTTATTATTCTTTTGTTTATTTGTTATTCTTTTGTTCATTTATAGTTATTTACAGTGGAGCTCATGAGACTGCATAGCTGGGAAACATAATAATGTTGTGTATCAGTGCCGGTGTTAAAGTGCGCGGGCATGCCTAAATATCTGCCATCAGTACCCACTGCATCTCACTGCATATAATTTGCTGGTTTTGTAAATATAGACAACATTTGACTCCCACCTGCACTTTTGCACAGTATCCCTGGAAGTCAGTGGGAACTGCAAGAGGTAGTTGGGAGGTTAATTTTTACGCCAGCAGTGAATCCACTAATTTTCACATTAGCTTTAAGTCAGTCTACGCATGTTTAACCTCCCCAAACCAAAAACTCACCCTCAGCCAATGATCAGAATCGGAATTGCTGAATTCCTCTGAACTGAACTTTATGCAAAACCTAGCAGCTTCCTCAGTGCTATAAAACCAATTGGCCATTGTGTGATAAATATACTGACAACTGGAAAGTTAGCAAACAATAGGCAAGCAAAACAAGCAAACAAAAAAAATAGCAAGCAGGACAACTCCTCTAACACATAATAAGAGAAGCTAGAAAAACAAACTTACTGTAACCTTTTGATAAACTCAAGCCATCCAGAAATGACCAGAAGTTAACCCTTGCCAATATAAACTTCCAGAAGAAAAAGAAACTTTAAAACAGCTCCCTTGAACTCCTAAATTCCTTGAACCCTTCTGTAACTCTTCCAGAATTCCATGAAATATAGCTACTATACATGCCCAAACAGCTTCAGGTAGAAAAAAAACTCGGCCTAGCCCCTCTGGACCTTTATGGAACAATCAAATGAAGTTGAAATGGAAATAATAAAAAAAAATACAATACAATACAACCCCCCAAAGTAATAAAAAAAAACAGTTGTTGCAGTGATATTGATGCTTTTCTCGGGGCAGTCTCAATTTTATCAGCCCACAGTCCTGGATTCTTACTGAAAAGCCCCTTATTTCCCTTTGATCTCCTGTGCTGATTACTAAAAAAGATACAAAGTCTCTCAAACCTAATTAAATGAGTAGCTTTTGGCAGAGAGCCCAGAAAACTTAACAAGCTACACCTGCACAATTGTAACTAATAACCTAAATAGTGGGGAACTGAGACTTGCAGCTTAACCCTTTTACTGCCAGCAATTTTGGTCAAAGCGGAACTTGTATTGCCGGACAGTTTTTGAACATTTTGCACTGTTTCACTTTAGGGGCCTTTCCTCGGGGGGACTTTTAGTTTACCAAGGAAAACAATATATCGTTTTTTTCAGAACAACCTAAGCTTTCAAAATATGGTAGAATTTTTGTGTAATTCCAATTCTGTAACAAGATATAGGCTTCTAAATGTCTAAAAATGCAAAAAAAATCAAATTTTCCATAATATAATCACACATACTAGAAACAAAAATTATTTTATGCACGAATATACAACTGATTTGGAAAGTCCCATGTCTCCTGAACGTGCCAATACCAAATATATATAGTTTTATGGAGATTTCTCACTTGTATAGGTCAAAAACTCCCAGCAGTACACTACCAAATTCCCAAAGCACTGCTCCAAAAAAACTGCATACTTTGGATTTCAAGGCCAAAATTCCACTAACAGAAGGTTTATCCCAGAAAATTGTACATTTTTGGAAAGAACAGATTCTGGGGAATACAGAATAGGCACAACTGTCTGTCTACTCCAAACTATCAAGTCGCAATGCTTTCCTAAAGTTATTGGTTTTTATCAAAATTTGTGATTTTTTTTAAAAATCGCTTCAAAGCTTCCAGTCTATAGTATCTTATCTCCTACAGGTAATAAAGTAACCAAATAAAACACCCTAAATATGAATGCCTGGGGTCCACTGAACAGTTTGATGCCCAATATGTATAGGTTTACCTAAGTATGTGGCATGTAGGGGCCCCAATGTGAACATACCCCATATGAACTGTCATTTCTGTCATTTCAGCTTCTGCAAAATCAACACATTTACATCATTATATGTGGGATAAAGCTAGTAAAAAGTATGCTCACCCCAGAAAGTCATATATTTTTGGAAAGTACACATTCCCCCGAATCTAAAATGGGTACCCATGTCTTTCTACTCCAAAGTACCAAGCCGCACAGCTTTTCTAAATTTAGCAATTTTGATGACATTTCCAAAAATCCCCTCAAAGCTTCCACTTTGAAGCATCTTATCTCCCACATAGCATTAGGTACCAAGATAAAACACCCTGAATTTGAACGCCAGGGGTCCACTGAACAGTTTGATGCCCAATATGTATAGGTTTACCTAAGTATTTGGCATGTAGGGGCCCCAATGTGAACATACCCCATATGAACTGTCATTTCTGTCATTTCAGCTTCTGCAAAATCAACACATTTACATCATTATATGTGGGATGAAGCTAGTAAAAAGTACGCTCACCCCAGAAAGTCATATATTTTTGGAAAGTACACATTCCCCCGAATCTAAAATGGGTACCCATGTCTTTCTACTCCAAAGTACCAAGCCGCACAGCTTTTCTAAAGTTAGCAATTCTGATGACATTTCCAAAAATCCCCTCAAAGCTTCCACTTTGCAGCATCTTATCTCCCACATAGCATTAGGTACCAAGATAAAACACCCTGAATTTGAACACCAGGGGTCCACTGAACAGTTTGATGCCCAATATGTATAGGTTTACCCAAGTATGTGGCATGTAGGGGCCCGAATGTGAACATACCCCCATATATACTGTCATTTCTGTCATTTCAGCTCCTGCAAAATCAACACATTTACATCATTATATGTGAGATAAAGCTACAAAAAAGTAAGCTCACCCCAGAAAGCCATATATTTTTGGAAAGTACACATTCCCCCGAATCTAAAATGGGTACCCATGTCTTTCTACTCCAAAGTACCAAGCCGCACAGCTTTTCTAAAGTTAGCAATTTTGATGACATTTCCAAAAATCCCCTCAAAGCTTCCATTTTGAAGCATCTTATCTCCCACATAGCATTAGGTACCAAGATAAAACACCCTGAATTTGAACGCCAGGGGTCCACTGAACAGTTTGATGCCCAATATGTATAGGTTTACCTAAGTATGTGGCATGTAGGGGCCCCAATGTGAACATACCCCCATATATACTGTCATTTCTGTCATTTCAGCTCATGCAAAATCAACACATTTACATCATTATATGTGGGATAAAGCTACAAAAAAGTACGCTCACCCCAGAAAGTCATATATTTTTGGAAAGTACACATTCCCCCGAATCTAAAATGGGTACCCATGTCTTTCTACTCCAAAGTACCAAGCCGCACAGCTTTTCTAAAGTTAGCAATTTTGATGACATTTCCAAAAATCCCCTCAAAGCTTCCACTTTGCAGCATCTTATCTCCCACATAGTGTTAGGTACCAAGATAAAACACCCTAAATTTGAACGCCAGGGGTCCACTGAACAGTTTGATGCCCAATATGTATAGGTTTACCTAAGTATGTGGCATGTAGGGGCCCCAATGGGAACATACCCCCATATGATCTATCATTTCAGCTCCTGCAAAATCAACACATTTACATCCTTTATGTGGGATAATGCTACAAAAAAAGTACATTCACCCCAGAAAGCCATATATTTTTGGAAAATACACATCCCCCCGAATCTATAATGGGTAAATATTTCTTATTGCTACAAAGTACCAAGCTGTAAAGCTTTCCTAAGTTTGCAGATTTATATGACATTTCGAAAATCGCATAAAAATGTTGCAATTTGCCGCATTTATCTCTCACAATTTCTTGATAAAGATCAGATAAAGACAAATCACCCCAAAAAGGAACACCAGAGGTCTACTGAACAGTTTGATGCCCAATATGCATAGATATACCAAAGTCTGCGGTATGTACTGAACCCAAAATGAAAATAGCGCATAAGGATTTCTCGCCTGCCAGCTCAGTTTTTGCACACAGAGCCCCCTGTCAGTGTATTATGTGCCAAAACTTCCCCTAACCATACAGTGACCCCCACAAAACCATATATTTTTGGAAAGTACACATTCTGACAAATCCAACAAGGGTAAAGAGTCCTTTCTACACCAAAGTACCAATCTGCAGAGCTTTCCTAAAGTTATTGGTTTTTATGACATTTCAGAAAATCGCCTAAAAATGTTGCAATTTGTCGCATTTATCTCACACAATTTCTTGCGTACAAAGGCAAGTCACCCCAAATAGGAACACCAGAGGCCTACTGAACAGTTTGATGCCCAATATGCATAGATATACCAAAGTCTGCGGTATGTACTGAACCCTAAATGAAAATAGTGCATAAGGATTTCTCGCCTGCCAGCTCAGCTTTTGCACACAGAGCCCCCTGTCAGTGTATTATGTGCCAAAACTTCCCCTAACTATACAGATCCCCCACAAAACCATATATTTTTGGAAAGTACACATTCTGACAAATCCAACAAGGGTAAAGAGTCCTTTCTACACCAAAGTACCAATCTGCAGAGCTTTCCTAAAGTTATCGGTTTTTATGACATTTCAGAAAATCGCCTAAAAATGTTGCAATTTGTCGCATTTATCTCACACAATTTCTTGCGTACAAAGGCAAGTCACCCCAAATAGGAACACCAGAGGCCTACTGAACAGTTTGATGCCCAATATGCATAGAAATACCAAAGTCTGCAGTATGTACTGAACCCTAAATGAAAATAGCGCATAAGGATTTCTCGCCTGCCAGCTCAGCTTTTGCACACAGAGCCCCCTGTCAGTGTATTATGTGCCAAAACTTCCCCTAACTATACAGAGACCACCACAAAACCATATATTTTTGGAAAGTACACATTCTGACAAATCCAGCAAGGGTAAAGAGTCCTTTCTACACCAAAGTACCAAGCCGCAAAGCTTTCCTAAAGTTATCGGTTTTTATGACATTTCAGAAAATCGCCTAAAAATGTTGCAATTTGCCGCATTTATCTCACACAATTTCTTGCGTACAAAGGCAAGTCACCCCAAATAGGAACACCAGAGGCCTACTGAACAGTTTGATGCCCAATATGCATAGATATACCAAAGTCTGCGGTATGTACTGAACCCAAAATGAAAATAGCGCATAAGGATTTCTCGCCTGCCAACTCAGCTTTTGCACACAGAGCCCCCTGTCAGTGTATTATGTGCAGTAACCCCCCCTAACTATACAGTGACCCCTAGAAAACCATATATTTTTGGAAAGTACACATTCTGATGAATTCAAAATAGGTAAAGTTATTTTTGTACACCAAAGTTACACCTGGCAAAGCTACGCTAAAAACAGATCAGGAACACTTATATAGGGATAAAATGTGATAAAACCACAAAAATTGTGCAAATCAGTGAAACAACAAAATAAGTCACATGACAGTGTAATTAGTGGCCAGAATATCTGATCCAATAGTTACGCTGTCAAAATAAACAGTTTTTAGGTAAAAGAAAATAAAAACAAAGTGGTAAAATGAAAAAAAAAAAAAAAAAAAAGCAAAACAAAAAAAACCCAAAGTGTTTGTGTATACATGTGTGTACATGTGTAAAAGTTGTGTGATAGTGTGTAAGTGTGTATATGAGTGTAAATAAGTGTATAAAAGTGTGAAAAATGAAAAAAAATAAAAATAAAAAATAAAAATAAAAAAATGCTAAAATGTGTGCTGTAAGTGTGTGTAAATGTATGTAAGTGTGTATAAATGTATGTAAATGTGTGTATAAGTGTGTAAAAGTGTGTAAATGCAATAAAAAAAAAAAACTCCTTACCTGTTCCTGAAGACCGATCGCCTCCTTCCTCATTTGGGCCGGCGCTGGGGGAGAGGGAGGAAGCAGGAAGCAGCAGACGCGATGCGATCGCGTCTGCTGCTTCCTGGAGGGTCCTGCGAGCGATCGGCTCGCAGGACCCTGATGACAGCCCCCCTGGCACATTGCCCAGGGGGGCTGTCATTGTTAGAAGCCCTCTGCAGCGGCGGCACATGCCGCCGCTGCAGAGGGCAGCGCTTAAACGCCAACGACGTATGAGACACGTCGTTGGCGTTTAAGCCCTTTTACTGCCAGCACGTATGCCATACGTGCTTGGCAGTAAAAGAGTTAAAGGGCAATTTCACCTTTTTCTTTAGCAAAACTGTAATAACACATAAAACAAGACCCCAAAACCCCTGAAATGTGTTCAAGCTTTAAATAACCTGCCAAATTTTTGAAAAATGGGAGTGGGGGGGGTCACAAAAAAAAAGGTGTGGCATTGGCATTTCTTTTTGTCCCTCTTAACACTTTTCAAATGTTGGTAGGTTTGTTATGGTCAAAGTTGTTTATCAACAACATCAACAAGCTTACCAATGTGAGGCAGTTGCACGTGGTATGCAAAAAGGTTTATATAAAGGCGCCGTCTCACTGCAGGCAAAAGGAAGGTGGAAGGGAGTTCTGTGCAGAACTACCCAATTGTACCCCAGTGTTCTTATTACCCACCCATCTCATTTTTAGCTAAAGCTAAGCAGTATAGACAAAGTTTAGAATGCCCAGAAACACAAAAAAGTTAAGCAGCAATACATTAATAAGTATAATTAGTGGCCCAGTTGCATGTCCTATTGTTTGCCAGTGTCAGAAAAGAAAAAGCACTAAGAGCAGCGCCTGACATACATTTCGGTTCAACTGAAGTTTTCTCTAAGGCAATTGATTAAATATTAATATGTAACCACAGAGTATCTCGGCCCTCTAAATTAATTGTTCAGGACTACCGACAGTGAGTACTAGTTCAGAGCCTTGATAAAGCTACATTGCGAAACGCACGTCGGCGTTCTATACCTTATACCTAGATATCCTTGTGTATTATTGGCATTTTGCCAATTACATGCCCTTGACAATAGTGGGCATAAGACTGATGTGGATTCTCCCATTTAAGATCTGAATTGACGATACACTCGGCTCTTATAATATGAATACCATGTTGAAACTTAAGGGGGCAATCAACAGCAATGTGTAATCCCCCTATCCCTGAATTCCCCTCTAAGAGCCGAGTGTATCGCCATTCAGATGTTGTGTCAATTCAGATCTTAAATGTAAGAATCCACATCAGTCACAAAATCCAATTAAATAAATACTTACCCTCAATGTGTGCAATCATATTTGACGTACTTGGAAGGTAGACAATAAATTATGCTAAGGGGATTGATGGGTAATTTAAATGTGTTTACCATATTTACCCAGTTCTGCTCTATCTACTCCTTCTGTCATAATGTGAAGCCAAGAAAATGAGTAGATGAAATCAAGAGTCCAATACACTGACAACAAACTGACACTTTATTAGTAAGAGTTAATTAAGATAGGATTGTTACATCCATCTGGAAAAATAGCTACATTGTATTAGGCTATTCTCAGACACTGCTAGCAACCAAGTGGGAAGACAGCTGGCAATAAAATTGAAACATTACTTGCGACTTACAAATAACTTAGCCCAGTAGAATTTATTAGAAGGTATTAAGGCTTGTACTTATTTAAATTTTCTTCTTCTTTTTTGCTTTGTATATTTAACTTCAATTGGTTTTAAATTATAGTAACTAAAGGTTGGTTTTATTTAGTTCTAAGGCAGGTGTGCCAAGATTGTTGTGTCTTCCAAAATAAAATTTGCTTGTTATGTCTGTAAAACTAATTTGGCCAAGCCAAAATATTCAAACTGTGATTCTGACTTTTTGACTGGGTGAAAAAAAAATTGATTTTAGTTGTTTTATTAGATTTTGGCGTTTTTATTGCATCCACATTGTTCGTTGTTACTTGTTTTTGCCCTTGAAAATGTTTTCTGCTATATATTCATTTTGGTGCCTCTTTACCATACTTTGGTAAATCTATGCATATTGGGCATCAAACAGTAGACATCTGGCTTTTTTATATAGAATTTTTTATCTTGGTACGTTACGAAATGTCAGGCATATAATAGGGTACAGTATAATAAAGAAAATATATGAGGGTACTGGTCTTATGGCACATAATACACATACCACTTCCTGTTTGGCGCCTGTGAGGATGGAGGCTCAGGGATAAAGCTCCTGTTTCCACAGGTCAAAAATCGGCATTAAAAAGCTGCTGCATATAAGGTTTTTACACATACCTTCCCCCTGAGGTGGAAAAGAAGCCGAGGTAGTGACAGGCAGACTTTTAACAGTATCTGCATTGAGTTTGCAACATTTGTTATAGGCTGCTGACATTGTTTCAAATGGCCTCTGCCTGACCGTCGAGTTTGCAACATTTGTAACAGTCTGCTTACATTGTTTCAAATGGCCTCTGCTTAAAGAATAAGTGAACCTTTTTTTTTCTATGAGTAAAATTACTCTAAACAGCCTCCAGAATTACTTACCTTTGTCCCGGCATTCTCTCTGACCTGTTTTCTCAATCAGAAGGTATTCTTCCTTGTGCAGAGTGAACCCCCCACTTCCTGTTCAGTTCTCACTAGTTCTGTCTTAACCTTCTAGCTGAGAGAAGGATGAAAACAACTCTTGACTATTTGTGTATATATATATATATATATATATATATATATATATATATATATATATAAATTTTTTTTTTATGGAAACACATTCTCATACATCATCTATGGCTTCTAAAACAAATGTTAAAACATATGAAAAAGGATACAGAAAAAATGGAAAGCAACAAGATTCAGATGCTTCCAACATTTCTTTACCTCACAAAGCCACTTCTCTTAAAACCCCTCTGACTGAGGACTATTCTCTCATTGCAGCAGAAGTAGCCAGGCTCATCAATCCTGTCATTGAGGTTACTATTGAAAAGGCTATTGATAAATTACAAATAAACATAACCAACATCTCTGAACAACTCATCAACCACAAGAAACGTCTTGATGAATTTGATTTAACAGTTCCTCAAATTCAGAATGATACACTGAACTTGCAGTCTCGGTTGGATCCTTTGGAAAAACAGGCACAAAAATTAAGAAGAAACAAGAAGAAACAATCTTAGATTTATGGGCATACTAGAGTCTTTCCAGAATGATTCTCTGTATAATCTTCCTCATAAATTCCTCATAAACTTGGATTTCCTCCAGAAGAATGTGGCAATTTTAAGATTGAAAGATTACACAGGATTGGTCCATTAAAAGACTTTCAAAAAAAAAGACCAAGAGTTGTAATTGTCAAATATTTAGACTATTCTAAGAAAAATCGATTGTTTCAAGCATACAAAAAAGCAAAAATGTTAGATTTAGAAGGAAAAAGAAAAGAAAAAAAAAATCCTTATTTTTCAGGATTATTCACTCTACCTTTCTCAAAACCGTAAAGAATTCTCAAAGGTCTGCCAAGCGTTGATAAACTGCAATATCAACTTTTCTCTGATGTACCCTGCGAGACTCAAAATCTTCTTGCCTTCTGGTACAAGAATCTTTAATGATCCTTTAGAAGCATCCACTTTTGTCAACTATCTGGAAAGAAAGGAAGTCACCAAAACTTATCTTGATGGAAAAATAGACAATACAACTAAAATCCACTCTAATAGCCAGAGAGCCTGCAAATATGATAAACCATGCCATTCTAAGATTTCCAAAGAGCTGAAGCCTACTGCACTCCAAACTCACTCAAATTCCAGATCAAGATCAAGGGCACCTCATCCTCCCAGGGGGACTAACCCCTCACATATCAGCAAAGATGAAATGTTATTTGAAACATGATCAGTCATGCTTAATTGTGCCCGACCCACAAGGGGATGCTTTTCTCAATGATAACTCTCTCTTTGAGAGTGTATTCAGACCTTTATCCTTTAGGAAAAAAGGAAGTTACATATGATTAGATTGTATTGTTTAAAATTGTTATGCCTTTTTAGCTCATTATTTTATCTACCTAATATTGTTATGCTATTCGTATTAATTGTTAATATTGTTGAATATTTTTGCCAAGTGGATGTTATTACAAGTATGTTAAAGTATCAATTTCTGCTCTTGCTCATCTTTTCTGATATAATTCCAACATAAGTCTTTACCATTGAACATAGTCTCCAGGAATGTCAATGGATTAAATGATCATATAAAAAGGAAAAGTATTTCACAAAAATTAAAAAAAGCTTTAAATATGATACAGCTTTTTTACAAGAGACCCACCTGAATGAATCCAATAACGAAAAGTTAAAAAAGGGTTGAGTAGGAGAAGTTGTTTTTTCTCCAGCAGTTAATAAAAAATGTGGTGTAGCTATCCTGTTTCACCATAAACTAAATGTAGCTATACTACAATCAGTCAAAGATGAGCAAGGCCGATATATTTACGTAGAGGTACTTATTAATGATACTCCATGGCACTTATGTTCTGCTTATGCTCCAAATAATGCCAAAAATGAATACTTCTCCTAGCTTAAACAACAAGTGTCTTCACTTCCCCATACTAATTTAATTTTAGCAGATGACTTAAATTAATCTTATTTATGGTCCCTTAACAGAACTGACCGGAAATTTAAAGATCATTTTGAAAAATCGAAACTTTTACACAAATTCTTTAAAGTCATTGGCCTAAATGATACTTGGAGAATTTTCCATCCAACAGAGAAAATCATTTAATAAGTAAAATTATAAGAGCTGATATAGGTAACATTGATATTTCTGACCATGCGCCAGTTTCTATCCAGTTCTCCAATTCAACAACATCTTAAAGTTTTGTTTCTTGGTCCTTCCCTAGTTCTTTGAAAGATAACCTTGACTTCATCAAAATGCTTCAAGGTAGATGGGATATGTTCTTAATTGATAATAAAGACCATTTAGATAATCTCCCATTGTTTTGGGAAACTTGGAAAGCTGTGATTAGGGGAGAGATTTCATCTTTTAGGTCTCATTATTATCGTAAGGTAAAAAAAAACTTTCTAAACTTAAGTAAAAGGCAAAAAGATTTAAATCTTAGCCTTAAACAATTTCCCTCTTTGGAGAACCTTTTTTGCTTCATATTTACATGTTAAATATAGTAATTTAAATAACAAAGCTAATTATATGCTTTTCAATCTAACAAAATTACATGATAGACATACAAAACTAAGTAGAATTAAAGATAAAAACAATGTATTAACTAATGATCCCAATAAAATAGTTGATATATTCAGAAATTACTATAAAAAGCTATACTCGCATAACACTCATAACAACTCTGAAACAAATACATTGTTTCTTACTAACTGCAAGATCCCCCAAATTTCTTAATGGACCAATTTTAATTGAAGAAGTTACTTATGCCATTGATCATTTCAAATCTAGAAACGTGGGTGGTCCTGATGGCCTCCCCCCTACTTTTTATAAACTTCTGAAGGACAAAAGTTTCCTTTCCTAACTAATCTATTTAATGATATTCTACTATCAGGTAAAAAACTTCCCTCTAGTGAACTTTCTAGCCTTAAAGTTATACCGGAAAAAAAAAATAAAGATCTTTCTCTCCCCTCATCTTATAGGCCAATATCGCTATTAAATTTTGGCTGATAGATTGTCTGTTATCTCGAAGCTCAAAACGGTTTTATTAAATATAGATCAGGGTTTAAGAATAGTGATGAGTGAATCTGTTCCGTTTCGCTTCGCCGAAAAATTTGCGAATCTTTCAAAAGATCCGCGAAACGCAAAAATGTTGTGCGGCAAAAAAATTGTCGCCCGCGACTATTCTTTTGTCGCCTGCGGCTATTATTTTGTTGTGCGGCTATTATTTTGTTGTGCGGCTATTCTTTTGTCGCCCGCAGCTATTATTTCGTCGCACAGCTATTCTTTTGATGCCTGAAGCTATTCTTTTTTTACGCTGGCGACAATTTTTGGACATGCAGTGAATTTTTCCGCAGCGAATCCATGCCTGCCGAAACATTTCGCCCATCACTAGTTAAGAACATAAGAGCTTTACTCAATATTATATTTTCTACCAAGAAACATAAGATTTCTTGCTCCATAATTAATATTGATGCTGAGAAAGCTTTTGATAATCTTTTCAGTTGTTTGGATTTCTTTGGTATTAATGGCCCATTTTATCATTACATTCATTATCTTTACTCTAATCCCAAAACTCAAGTCATTTTAGGAGGTGGCCAATCCAAACCTTTAAAATTTTTTAAGGGGACTAGACAAGGCTGCCCCTTATCTCCCTTGTTATTTAATATAGCTTTAGAACCATTGATTAGAGCTTTCAATTCTTCTAATGCTTTCCAAGGTATCACTATTAACAAGCAGCAACTTAAGGTACTAGCATTTGCAAATGACTTGCTGCTAATCATAAAAAATCCCAATAACTCTCTTAAAGCTTTTTTTGATATGCTTGTGAATTTTCAGTCCTTTTCAGGATATAAAGTAAATGTTGACAAGACTGAGATAATGAATAATTTTGTCTCTCTCTCTCTCTCTCTCTCTCTCTCTCTATCTATCTATATATATATATCTATATATATATATATATATATATATAGAAAATAATCATCTGTGGCCAGCACACCCTTCAATGTTTCATCAAAATATTTTTTATTGCAGATATATTGTTAAAACAATATATCTGCAATAAAAAAATTTTTGATGAAACATTGAAGGGTGTGCAGGCCACAGATGATTCCTCTATATCGGGACACTATTCTTGTATGGAAATATCTATTCTCCAGCCATGGCTTCAGTCACTCCCAAACTCCCTTCATGCCAGTTAAACTTCTATTGAAAACCTCTGACCCATTAAGGTCTTTTTCCTTTTTATTTACATCTGGGGAAAAAAAGTCATATTGATGAAAGACCTACTAGATCCAAACAGTTATTCTGCATGCAAAAGGTGGGGGAGCAAGTCTGCAATCCTCTTCCATAATTCCATAGCCATGGGGCATGCCCACCAAATATGCCACATGGATCCTATGTTATTGCAGTTCCAAAAGCAAGTCCGAGGAACAGAAGAAAATATTTTAGGTAGTTTTGCGGCACATAGGCTCAGTGAGATAATTTGATAGATGTTTCCATAAGGGTAACATTATAGCTATCTTTAGTTATCGTGGTAGACCATTTTCTTCATTGAGCTAAAGTAAGGGAGGATGCCATGTCTTTCTTCCAGTTTTCCATGAAGGATAGTTTGTCTCTGGTTGGATTAAGGCTAAATTGAGAATATAAATAAGAAATTACACAATTTTTCAGTGGGGTACATTTGCAAGTGAGTTTGAAGGCAATGTATGCAATTTGTTTGCTTCAGTAATAATAATTGTAGACGTCGGTCTTGTTCCTGTTTTGTCATTTCATATTTTTAGTTAAACTGGACGATCATCAGTTGTACATTAGTAGAGGTATTTATACATTGTGATTACCACCAACAGTCACTTTTTTGAGCTGGAGAAAATAGGGGGTTATTGGACAGAGGGTGGTCATCATGGAAGGTATAGTAACCAAGTGGTGTTTGTTGCGAAGGGAGTGCCAAAGGTGAAGCATCATATAAGTCAGTGTAGATTTAGCTATGCAGTCTTTCATGTCAAGGGGAGGGGTGCTTGTAATGTTATTCCGATTTGTACCTGTGACGGGATTATCTTAAACAATGGCGGAATTGATTTAATTTCTCTCTGATGAGATTAGGGACTGATACCCAAAGGTTCCAACACATCTGCCCTGGCCTGATTGGAAACAATAGGCAAATAATCCAGTTACCCTGGCACCTATACATCTCTCCACCCCTGCATACAAACAATAGGGGCTTGCTGGGAGGATGGGCCCACAGGGACAGGGACATAAAAAGAGCCCCAAAGAGATCTTGGAGGTAAGTCTTCAGAGAGAGAGAGGAAAGGATTCCTGCACTTCAGATCAACCGCTTCAGTGATTCTTCGGCCATTATTTTCTTCAGACTGTGGATTTACTTCTGTGGGACTTTGGAACTGCCTCTTTGCTATTTTACGATTTGTCGCTGTGTGATGCCATTGGACTTTACAAAAATAAAGTGCTGGAATGCTACACAGTTTCTCTCCAGTGTTTGAGCATATGCTTGTTAGGTCATTTTCATGACAGTACCCAAAATGGTGCTCTGTGTTCTTCATAGATTTGAGGTATTTGGGCACATCTAGCTGCTCTGTAGTAATGCCATAGGCATGACACAGTTTGGCCTCCTACTTTTTTATGTAAGAACATCGTTTTTCTGCTGATGTGTGGTCTCTTATGGTTCCATATGAACAACATTATGTTGTTTTGTATTGGGATGGAGATGACTTAGAAACAGTACAAAACTCGGGGGATTGTTAGCGTATACGCTGTTTATATTCAGGATTAGGTGGATACCCAAGTAATTACAACGAACTATAACTAACTGGAAACGCAACTTTTTTTTTTGTAAGTTTCACTGCAGATTTCGAAATATTGCATGACAAAAATTTGCTCTTGTTCTGGTCTCAGCCTTAGTCCTGATATTTGTGCAAAATTATGCACAAGTAATTAAGTTCCCATACCACCGTCGATTTACATTTTAGCCGGTGGGATTGCATTTCGGGGAGATTAGCCGCCTGCGACAAGGGAGATTTGTCGCGCGGTGACTTATCTCCCCGTCTGTCATGGCCCTAAATGTGTGTTTGGTTTGTCGCTATATCTATTGTTCTCATAATTTGTCCATCTGATTGCATTATCTAGTTGTAACTCTTGTAGCTCTTGTTTAATTGCTGCAATTTTCCTGTAAGGGCCAGGGTAGTCCTCCTTGGTTGGAAGTTTCCAGGGTGTAAAGGGATTTTTCTAACCCTGTTATTTTTAATATTTTTGAATTAGGTGTCCATGGATAGTGGCCTTATGGGCCACCCATAAAATGCCTGAGGTTATTTCAGGGAAGTTATTTTCAAGGAAATTATCCCTTATCTGTATAGAAGTTTTTATCTCAGCTATATTTTGAGGATCACTCATTAGATAATTATTTAGTCTCCAGTTTGTAGTTTTGTGGGTTATATTTGCAATTTGACTAGCAGTGCATCATGATCCAACGATGAGCAGGGGATAATGTGGGCCTGCTGGAGAACATGAGATTAGCTGCTGTCCAAAAACGTATATTTACATTATATTACATTACGTATATTGTGCAATATATTGCTTCTCCTATTTTATACAAAGTGTTCCCCTGAGCATACAACCTTTCTTTTATTATATGACTGTTTGTAAAAGACTTTGCTAGGAATATTTAACTCAGAACGTAGTCCTGTAACTTAACAGGCTTTATCAAAGTCCTTTTAAAGCGAGTGCATCTTTCTTCTTTTGGCTGATGAGCTGCTTGTGTTGGCTCATTTACTGTGGGGTCATCAGGTACAGTTGGTGCTACTGGAGATTCTACTGAAATAACAGCATATGTATTTTCCATATCTGACGGTAGATGCACCCTATTGTCGGCTACTGGAATGGTTGTGTCATGTCTTAAATATGTCTTTTTTTTGCTGAATTTAGTTCCATCTGGAGTCATTACACTATATGACCTTGGTTCTACTATGGTTTCACAATGACTGCAGGTTGCCATCCTTGGGAAGTCGGAATCATCCTGTTGGTAATGTTTAATTTACCAGAACCTCATTATAAAACAAGATTCCGAGACAAGACTATATCATATCTGATGCTTTATTTATGAGTCTTGTGGGAGCTAGCTTTCAACAACACAGAACAATAACTGAATTGTGTCACAAACAGCTTCAGGTGAGACCCTGAAAGTCTCAGCCTTTTTTAAATGATGACATACCATATCACAGAAGTAAATTATAACTATTTTACAATTTTTTTGTGTTGTTACAGCTGTGCAAACCGCAAAGTGTGTGTGGGGCTTAGCTAGTCAGGTTTATGTCAGGTCCTTGTGATATTGCAAGATAAGTATTGAACTTATATTTTATACTTTACATATGACATATTTATATAGAATTGTCTTTGAGATTTCTGTAGCTTCAATAGCGTATTCCTGACATGCAAAAGAATGCATCTCTCTGCTCCAAGAGGCATGTTGCCTGAAATGATCTCCCTTGATGTCTGGCAAACACAGATTTCAGTTTTTTAGTGATTGTTCAGTATGTGAAGTTTTATCTGGAAGTTTTAGAATTCCTGGATATTTGGGAAAATAGTCCATAATTAACATGAATGCATGAACTCTAAAGTAAAAAATTTCATCTGCAATCTTGCGCCATGGAAATTCAGGTATATCATGATAATAAAATCTCTTTGTGGTTGGCTGGTCTGTTTTCTTGACAGTTTTCCACTATCTATTCAAGGTCTTTGGACATGCGGGGCCAATACAATATAATTTTACAGATGGAGACACTTTTTTATGCTTAACGTGCTGTAAAACTAATTAAGCAGCAGCAAGGGGTTATCCAAAGTTGGCTCATCGTGTTTTTTTTTTTTAATGTATGCAATTCTAGCCAAGCGCTATCTAGTACTATAGCTACCAGCTTACATGAGCTACAGAGAGAGGAGAGAGATTGTTCTATTAACATGGTAAGCTGAAGCATTAAAAAAGCGACCTCCTTGTATTGTGATGGGAGAGCAAGGCAAAAGCATTTAAATAAAAATGTGGACACATGTTGGAGAGGAGCATTGATTATAAATGATGATATCTGTGGACACATTTGCATTGTGCTATGGTAATCTGCACTTGAAACTTTAAAACTATTCCATGGTATATCCCTGCATGCTCAGGGAATCCCACAAGTCTTACGTTATTACTCTAGATCAGGATTATTCCCTAGATCAGGGATCCCCCATCATTTTTACTCATGAGTCACACTCAGATGTAAAAGTGTTGGTGAGCCACACAAGCATAAAAAAGTTATTTTGGGGATGCCAAATAAGGGCTGTGATTGGCTATATGACAGCCCTATGTGGACTGGTGGCTCTGCTTGGAGTAAAACTGTGTATCTGTGCTTCTAAAACCTGCCCCCAAGACAGAAATTTAAAAATGGGGACCTGCTTTGAGGCCACTGGGAGCAACATTAAAGGGGGTGGTGAGCAACATGTTTCTTACGAGCCACTGGTTGGGGATCACTGCTCTAGATCATCCAACTTCAGCAGACAGGTTGACATAGCTTTGTGAAGGGTTTGCAGAGCTTGCGGTAATGGCTTGCACATGTCATCAGATTCCCTGTTCTGCAGTGCAGTGCTGGAGGTTATGTTAATAATAGGGAAATCAAGCTTAATCTAGTCTGTTGTTGCATTGACAGGGGTTGTAAAGACCTCCTTGGTTGATTTTATCTTCGCGATGACATCCAGTAGAGTAGGTGGTGCATGTTAGGCATGGGTGTTGTGTCCAATGAAATGTTTTAGTGGCCTGCTAAGGAGGTGCCGTCTTGGGTGCTTTTCCCCTTTCAAGCATATTAATCTAGCTTCGCTGCTGCCTTCACCCTTTTCTGTGCCTTATTTTGGTTGCCTCAGCGGCAGGGGTGATCCCACCCCAAACACCGCCTGAGGCAGCTTTTGCACTGCCGCCCCCACTGCAGTTTAAAAAACAGAAATTTGGCTCTTTAAATTACCAAGACTGGCTTTTTTTCCAACCATGGCAAATTGCTGGGTGCTGCAGCCTTAGGCGAGTTTCTTAACTCGTCTAATGGTAGTTGCACCCCTGCTCTGCGGTAACGCTTCCCAGGAATGTGGGGGAAACTGTGTTACAGTAACTAAAGAGTCCTTCTGGCAGATGGTAGAAGATATCTATTATGGGGTGACTAATCATGTGTCATTAGTGTCATTTCCCTTAGTGATCTATGAAACTTGTAATCTAGGATTTTTTCTTTGAATTTCTGTTCTGAGAATGGAAGACCTTCTAGATTTTCATTTCAATGGTCTCACACTTTTACTACTTATAACATGTGTAAGCGAGATCAGACATACAGACAGTCCTTCGGGTGAATAATGTCAATTTATTTTGTACAGTAATCACAAAACAAAAACTGTACAGTAACCAACCAAAAGTAAACAAAACCCTTGCCACTTGGGCTCTAACTAATACATTACCTGTCTTCTACTGGGATTAACGGATTAGGGGTCATTTACAGGTGCAACTGTGGCTGCTTTAAGATGAACACAATTTCCTGCGGCAAGTAAAACCATTTATTAAAGATTAAATGTACTTGCATCCAAATACGCTCCTTACATCTCTGTATAATCACACAACATGCTCATTTGTTCATCCTACCTCCTGTTGAGAATTGTGTACAACTGCATCCCAAAGATTGCCACACACATACACATTTCCAACAGCAGGTTGCATCAATAGGTGTGTAGAATTTTGACCAAAAAAAAAAAACACACACACACAATTGCCATCCAAAACATTGCAAGCCAGAACTGACGCAACCCCTTCCCCAAAACTACTTTCTGCAATTGGTATTTAATTTGCTATCATCTGTATTCACAACTCTACTTGTTTTGATTTATTGGGTGGCAGGGACGGGCCAAACATACCAGACGCCTTAGGCAACTCGGCTGGCCACAATGCCTCCTTCCGCCCCCCTGCTCCTGCATGTGCACAAATGAACATGCACATGGCAGTGGGCCCAAGAACTCTGAGTAGGGGTAGACATAAGAGGTTGCATTGACATAGTTGAACCCTATAGGGCTGGAACTAGAGGTAAGCAAAAGAGGCACCTACCTAGGGTGCAACAATGGGGGGGGGGGTGCTAGGCAGATAACTTTTCTGCTTACCCTTAGTTGTGCTTGTCAACAGTGATGCTGGAATTGAGGGAAAAACACTGCATTTGGGGTAAAAAATATGTCGCTACTGGTGTTCAAAATTTGACTCTACAGACTTTACTTGCAGTCAAAATTTGCGACAGCACCCCAATGTTACCACTCCTATTAACTTTAAGAACTGATTTTCCATTCTCTAAACCAGCTATTTCTTTCTGCTAGTGCAGAGAGAGCACAATTGCCCTCCTTCTGCCCCCCTGGACCCCCTCCAGTGCTGGAAAGGTAAGCACTGGGCGGTGGCATCGCAGGAGCTGCCACAGGATGGCTCTGGGGTGTAGACAAGATGTACATCCTGCATTGTCCTTTCAATGCTGCACAAAAGTGTTTAGTTTTCAAAACACTCCACTATTTTTTAAAGAATTGTAAGGGACTTAAAAACACTGTGCAGCTCATTTTGTTTACCTTTAGTAATATATTCCCTGTGTCTTTGCACAGAAGGTCAGTGCACCATATGCTGGTTAAGTGTAAAATGCTGTGGCTTCTGTATAATATTGTTAGTGAGCCACAGTTACATTAAATGAATGAGGTAATATACCATACCATAATTAAGTAGCATTTTTAAAATTAACATTAGAAAAGGTTTGATAAATAAAGGTCAAGCATGTTTAAACCCAAAGCCTTTCATTGTAAAGTATAGTACCTTGCCCACAAGCTACCAAAGGTAAAAAAAAATCACTTGAACACTTGATAGGTTTTATAGCATGTTCTATTAAATTAGCACTTGCTTATGAATTATAAGAAAAGGTGAAGGTGAGCAGATTTGAACCCACACCCTTCTACACTGCAGCTTAATTCCCAAACCATTAATCTACCAAAGCTATTACTAAAAAAAATTAATTAAGGCTGATATAACATTATTAACAGATAAAAAGTTCTTTGACATTGGCTGCATAGCGGTACAAATGAAATTTCTTTGTTGCAAACACAATTGCTACCAGTTCTTTTTCAGTTTGTTAATCATCAACTTTTATTTCCAGTTGTTTGGAAGGGTCAAAGTAACTGAAAGCTGAATCTTTTGTCAGACTGCTTTTTTATCCTGCTCTTGCCCCCATTGCCACATAAAGTCTTTTCCTGAGGAGCATTCTCAAAGGTGCAATCGAGAATGCTTCTTAAGGAATAAATACCTGGTCATGCCAATAAATTACATTAGACCTTCTTGTCTTGACGTTGAGGCATATATAATATTTACTTGCCAGTAACCATCCCTCTCATCCATGATGGTGAACAATTTCTTGCCACGTAGTTTAGATCATATATCCTCAGGTGTAGGAATTGAAAATGCTGGCCTTTTTTTTTTTTAGCTTTGTTAAGATCACTGGCATCCAGGCAAACTCTGAGGTTTCCACTTTTCTTTTCAGTGATGACAAGATAATTCACACAGGATGTGAGTACAGTCACAGAACTCACAACTCCTGTATATTAAAGTTCTGAAAATTTTTGCTTAAATTTGTTTATGATGGCAAAGGGAATTTTTCTACAACCATGACAGGTGAAATTGTAGAGTCTACATAAATGTCATATTTTCCTAGAAAGCAACCAACTCCTTCATAAAGTTTAGGGGATTTAGATATTTAGGGGAAGATTTATCCAAATGTGAGTTTAGAGCTTAATACCTAAAAATTCACCCACTGTCTATTCATTCCTATGGGATTTTAAGAAGCATATTTATTAAATGGTGAACCCTAACTTTCACCCATTGATAAATATGCTTCTAAAAATCCCAAAAGTATTAAAACACAGGTGAGTTTTTGATAAATCTGCTGCAGTATCTAACTTATCATCCAGTTTCTGGGCCTTGGTACATAAACTTGCTGCCTGCAAGACACCAACAAACAGAGAGTCTATTTTTGTTTCCTTCTCCTTATTCACTTTCAAAAAAGATTTTTTTGTTCTGCAGCACTTAGCAGGGATGGCAACCATGTAGGTGCGGCACCCAGGGGAAGATGCAGTGCATGCCAGGAAGTGATGTCAGACGTAAGCACGTACCACCGGAAGTGACACCATGCACACACGCAAATGGCCCTCTGAAGCTGAAAATTTGCTACCTGCACATATGCAGTTCCTTAGGATGACCTGACTGTGCATGTTTGCCCAGAAATTGCGAATATCTTTGGGAAATATTGTGAGCAAAGTCTGTTTAGGCAACTTACATAGGCTTTGCAGGAAACTCACAGGATATGGGTGAGATAGTGAACAGGAGCACAGGCACACACAGGAACTGTGCTTGTAGAGAATTAACTTTTACGAAGGGTTAACACAGCACACTGCAAAATATTGACTTAGTCTTTTTAGATACACTGTGCAGGAACAGGAAGCAGACAACATATGACTAGCTGCTGTCCCAAACTTAAGGTGACAGCACAATATATTACAGATTCCCTTTACAGTGAAACAGGTGGTTCTAGGACTCTAACCACTGATTTTGCTAAAATATTATTATTATCATTAACATTTACTTATAAAGCTTCAACATATTCCACAGTGCTGTACAATAAGAGGGTTTCATACATTGGACATACAGAGTAACATATAAAGCAATCAATAACCGATACAAGAGGTAAAGAGAGCCCTGGCCAAAAGAGCTTACAATCTACAAGGAGAAAGGGTTGAGACACAAAGTATGGGAGTGGGCAAGATCAGAGTTAAACAATGTGATTATGTTATAATGTTATTATGGACTGAAGAGGGGACAGTCTCCAAAGGGGAAGGCCAATTAGCAGAGAGTTACAGTAGTCCAGGAGAGCTATGATGAGAGAGTGAATAAGAATTTTGGCAGCATCTTGATCTAAATGATCGTATTTTGGAAATGTTTCTTAGGTGAAAGTGAAATGATTTGATAAGTGACTGGAAATGAGGCGTGAAGGACAGGGCAGAATCGAGGATAACCCCAAGGCACCGAGCCTGGGAAGATGGGGTGATGGTAGAATTGTTGACTGTGATAGATACCTGGGGAATAATGTGGGTGTTGGATGGGGGAAAGAGAACCAATTTAGTCTTAGAGAAGTTTAATTTAAGGTAGCGCTGGGACATCCAAGTGGAGATAGCGGACAGTCAGGAAGAGACACAAGTTAGAAGCTCTGGGTTGAGATTAGGAGGGGAAAGATAGATCTGAGTATCATCAGCATTGAGGTGGTGCTGAAAGCCAAAAGAATTGGTTAGTTTGCCAAGTGAGGAAGTACTGAGAGAGCTAGGGGCAGAATTGCAGTGGCCCTTGTTTCTGATATTCTCAGACTCTCTTTCATCAGGTATGGTACCTAGGGATTGGAAGAAGGCGAATGTCATTCCCATATTTAAAAAGGGAGTAAGATCTCAGCCTGGCAATTATAGGCCTGTAAGTTTGACATCCGTGGTGGGCAAGTTATTTGAAGGCTTGTTAAGGGATCACATTCAAAATTATGTAGTGGAGAATGCCATTATGAGCAGTAATCAGCATGGCTTTATGAAGGACAGGTCATGTCAGACCAATTTAATTGCTTTTTATGATGAGGTAAGTAAGAAGCTGGACAGTGGGGATGCAGTAGATATCATCTATTTGGATTTTGCCAAAGCATTTGATACCGTTCCCCACAAACGACTGCTTTCTCAGCTAAGGTCTATTGGTCTTAGTGAAGCCGTTTGCACATGGATAGAAAACTGGCTACAGGATCGGGTACAGAGGGTGGTTGTTAATGGTACATTCTCTACTTGGAATAAGGCCCTCAGTGGGGTCCCTCAGGGTTCTGTACTGGGCCCACTTTTGTTTAATTTGTTCATAAATGACTTAGGGGAGGGTATTATGAGTAATGTATCAGTGTTTGCAGATGACACAAAACTCTGCAGACCAGTCAATTCTATCCAGGATGTGACATCCCTGCAGCAGGATCTTGACCAACTGGCAATCTGGGCAGCTAAGTGGCAGATGAGATTTAATGTGGATAAATGTAAGGTCATGCACCTGGGATGTAAAAATATGCAAGCCCCGTATACCCTTAATGGGACTGCACTAGGCAAATCCATAATGGAGAAGGACCTTGGAGTCCTTGTAGATAATAAACTTGGCTGTAGCAAGCAATGCCAGGCAGCGGCTGCAAGGGCAAACAAGGTTTTGAGCTGTATTAAAAAGGGTATAGATTCACGGGAGGAGGGGGTTATTCTTCCCCTTTACAGAGCGCTGGTAAGGCCCCATCTAGAACATGGTGTTCAGTTTTGGTCTCCAGTGCTCAAACGGGACATTACTGAGTTAGAGAGGGTCCAGAGAAGGGCAACTAAGCTGGTAAAGGGTATGGAAAGTCTCAGTTATGAAGAAAGACTGGCCAAGTTGGGTCTGTTTACACTGGAGAAGAGGCGCTTAAGAGGTGACATGATAACTATGTATAAATATATAAAGGGATCATATAATAACCTTTCTAATGTTTTATTTACCAGTAGGTCCTTCCAACGGACACGAGGGCACCCACTCCGTTTAGAACAAGGGAGGTTCCATTTAAACATTCGGAAAGGATTTTTTACAGTGAGAGCTGTGAGGTTCTGGAATTCCCTCCCCGAATCAGTCGTGCTGGCTGATACATTATATAACTTTAAGAAGGGGCTGGATGGATTCTTAGCAAGTGAGGGAATACAGGGTTATGGGAGGTAGCTCTTAGTACTAGTTGATCCAGGGACTGGTCCGATTGCCATCTTGGAGTCAGGAAGGAATTTTTTCCCCTCTGTGGCAAATTAGAGAGGCTTCAGATGGGGTTTTTTGCCTTCCTCTGGATCAACTAGTAGTTAGGCAGGTTATATATAGGCATTATGGTTGAACTTGATGGACGTATGTCTTTTTTCAACCCAACTTACTATGTTACTATGTAAATTAGTAAGGGGCCCAGGACAGAACCTTTAGGAGCCCCGACAGAAAGAAGCAAGGGAGAAGATGATGCTCCATTGTAAGAGACAATGAAAGATTGATCTGAGAGATAAGATGAAAACCAGGATAAGGCAGTGTCACAAAGGCCGAGAGACTGGAGGAGAAGAGGGTGATTCACAGTGTCACAAGCAGCTGAGAGATCGAAAAGTTAGTAGCGAGTATTTTTTGGCTTTAGCCGATAAGAGGTCATTAGTTAGTCCGCTTAGTTTCTGTAGTTTCTGTGGAGTGTAGTTGTCTAAAACCAGATTGTAGGGGATCCAGCAGGTTATTGTCAGAGAGGAATAGCGTCAGTTGGTTGTAAACTAGGCGCTCTAGTAGTTTGGAGATGATAGGTCGGAAGTAACTAAGATTGGAGGGATCAAGAGAGGGGTTTTTTTCAGGATAGGGGGTTATAAGTGCATGTTTCAGTTGGGAGGGAAAGATTCCAGTAGAAAGTGAGAGATTGAATAGATGAGTTAAGGCTTTGATAAGACAGGGGTTGGCATTTCGTAGAAGTTTGAAAGGAATGGGATCAAGTGGGCAGGTGGTAAGGTGAGAGGAAGCCTAAAGTTTTGAGACTTCCTCTTCAGTCACTGAGGAGGAGGAGCCGAGAAGAGTATGGGTAGCATGTAGGGAGGGAGGTGAATGGTTATTGGGATTAAGTTGTGTCATTTCTAATGGTGTCAATTTTATTTTTAAAGTGCTTTGCAAAAACTTGAGCAGTGACTGAAGCATGCGGAGGGGGAGGAGAAGGGGACTGCAGAGTTAAAGGTAGAGAAGAGTTGTGAAGGTTTTTAGAGTGGGAGTTAATGACTGCAGTGAAGTAGGTTTGTTTAGCTTGGTGGAGGGTAGTATTATGGGAGAGAAGAGCAGATTTGTAGTTGCAGAAATCTGATTCTGACCTGGATTTGCACCAGCGGCGCTCAAGTGTACGTGTCTTTCTAGGGCTTTGGTATGAACAGTGTGCCAGGGTTGGAGTGGTTTGGGCCTCATGGGTCTTGTCTTGGCAGGAGCAAGCTTATTAGCAGTGGTGAGTGTGCTGTAGTAGACAGAAGTAGACTGATTATGACAAGAAACGGTTAGGATGTTAGAGTGAAGAGATTCAAAGGAAGAAGAGAGATGTTTAGTGATTGCAGGTCTCGGTATATGCATGTTTTGGGGACTGCAGAGGGTGTAGACGGAGGTAGCAAGAGTTGAAATGTGAGCAGACTATGATCAGAGAGGGGTAAAGAGGAGTTAGTGAAGTTGGAGATAGAACAAGATCCAGGGAGTTTCCATTGGAGTGAGAGGGGGAATCAGAGCACAGAGATAACCCAAAGGAGGATGTGAGTGAAAGGAGTTTAGAGGCAGCAGAGGCATTAGGATTGTTAACAGGTATGTTAAAGTCACCTAGTACAATGGATGGGGAATCAGAGGAAAGGAAATAAGAAAGCCAAGCAGAAAAGTTGTCAAAGAACTGTGAGGTTAGTTCAGGTCGGTATATAACAGCAATGCAAAGCGAACCAGGGGAGTAGAGCCTAATAGAGTAAACCTTGAATGAGAAAAATGAAAGAGAAAGAGGAGGTGGAAGGACTTTAAATGAACAGCAGAGGGAGATAAGGAGTCCTAAACCCACCCCCTGCCCTGTTTCCAGGTCTGGGAGTGTGGGTAAGGTGTAGACCCCCAAAGGACAGAGCAGCAGGTGAGGCAGTGTCAGTAGAGGAAAGCCAGGTCTCTGTTTTTGCAAGTAAGTTAAAGGATTTAGCAATGAAAAGGTCATGGATGGAGGTAAGTTTGTTGCAGACGGAGTGGGAATTCCAGAGGGCACAGGATATTTGAACAGTGGCTTTGGGTAAAGGGATATGGTTTCTGCACTTTAAGCGGGTACAAGGTGGGTTTGGAGAACGTGGCCCTAACAAAACAGGGATGGGGTAAGGGCCAGGGTTGGGGGAAATGTCACCAGCAGCAAGTAACAGGAAAGAGAGGAATACAAGGTGAGAGCGGGATTTGTGTGTTCTTGTTTTATGTGAGGAGAAAGAGTTAACTGGAGTAATGGAACAAAGCACTTTAAAGACTTCATGTGTTGAGTGGGAAGGAAAGGAGAGTAGAGAGGCAGTGATTTCTATACCTTTCTGACTTGATGGAGAAAGTGGCAGCAGATGTTTTAGAAAACATGAAAGTGCAAAGAGGAGGAAAGCAGGATAAAACATTGTGAGGTAGGAAGTGACAAACTACCAGGCCCATTTGTAGGGTGTCCTCTCCCCACTGCTCTGTATGCGACCGAAGCGGCGCACATGTGCGGTGGTGGGCGACAGGGGTCAGCCTCGGGCACCCCATTCTCAAATCCGGCCCTGCAAACTACCAGGAACAAACAACATTGTTTTCTTGTGATACCATGTTCAGTTTTGATTGGAGATAATTCGGGGCCTTGTTTAACTGCCATTTTCCTAGCACTTGTGAAATATTAGCACTTGTAAAATATTAGCACCAGTGCCTGCCCCTGACACTACTGCCATCCCCATGGCTGCGTCTGAATTTATATGCAGCTGATTGGGGAAAGCCAGAACCTGATTGACTAATTAATTAATCAGGGATCAAAGTAAACAGGCTGTGTAGGAAGGGGAGACTTTAACAAGCACCAGAACCAGGTTTTGGGGCTTTAAAAATATCTCTTGCTCACTGAGAAGTGGACAACGTTGTGAGTTTGACACAGCTATCACGAGTACTAAATCAAGGTAGGCCTAACAAAAAAAGTTATTGGCATAGCAAATACAAGCTGAATTACAATTACCATTACTGTAATAGGGAGGCTGCAATATAATGTCTTATATAGCAGTACAGTATACAGCACAAGGCAATATCTGTTCTTTTATTACTTTGGGTGATTTCATTGCATTTTAGTTATTTTATTCCAGATTTTTCCATTGCACTGTTGTTTATTGCTTGTTTAGTGGCAGAGGGATCTGCCAACAAATAAAATAGCACCCCATTAGGAAATAATTACTTATAGAGGCATGGCCATGGACCTGACCCAGCAAGTTACACCATTATACTAAAAACCCTGTCCATGATTTTGACCAAACCACACCCATTCTCCCACGATGCCCACCCCTAAACTACCCACAAATCTTATTTTACATTTTTCGGGGGCCCTCTTTGCCCCTTACTGTAGTACACATTGTACCCACTTGGTGGAGGTTCTTCCCGGGCTGCTCAAGAGCTCTGTAGGATTTTCTGTATAATCTAAAAATACAATACAATCCCACATATGTGGTCAAATATATTTCAAGTATTCTGCACCTGCATAGAAAAAGTTAGCACAACCTTACAATATGTGTACAAACCCAGAATGTAGGACATTGTGTGAGGTATGATTCTTCTTAATTAAACTCTTCTAAATCTTACACTTCTTTTTTTTCTCACCAGAGAATACTACAGCAAGTACTAAATCTGAAGACAGTCATTACGCAAGAACAGATTACACAGGTAAAGTATTGTACATGATACAATGAAGTAACTGCTTTTGCCTAGTTTTAAGGTGGCTATACAGAAGACGATTTTAGCTGCCAATATCGGTCTTTTAGACTGATTCGGCAGCATATTTGTCTGTATGGGCACCACTGACAAGCCTCTGTCGGATCTCTGTCTGCTCATTGATGCGGTCTTGTATCCAACTGCGCATATGCTTTAATACAATAGAATTAGCACAATATTGCCCTCCAGTAGGTGGGTGCGATTGGGAGAAGACCCACTCGCTTGGCAAATTTATCTTTTAAACAGACTGTTTTCATATTTTGTCTTTTGGATGACATTTTTTATGAATTTGTCTTTTGCACAAATCTGTTGTGCTATTAAACCAGTCCCACATCTACCAAAAAAATAAAGAAATTGCTATTTTGCATAATATAGGGATATATATCACAAAAATGTTTTATTATATATGTGGAAATACTGATTCATGGTTCATGAATATGCCAATACCAAAGAAGTATAGGTTTATGGAGACTTCTGACTTATATGTCAAAAACTCAGAACACCAAACCAAATACCAAAATTTCAATGCACCACCACAGAAATCATACTGTACTTGGGTTCCAAGTACAAAATCCACTAGCAGTAGGTTTACCCCAGGAAACCATATGTTTTTTAAAAGTTCATGAGGAATCCAAAATGGATATATATTACCATTCTATTCCAAACCACAAAGCTTTCCTTTGTTTGGAGTCTTGAAATGCCAGCATGGATTTCAACTAGGAACATGCACACAGTGTCAGACTAGTGTATTTGGGGGCTCACTGGAAGAAGTGAATCAAGGGCCCACCCCCTGCACTACATCTTTACCTCCACTGATTGTCGGTCAACAGCTATCTGGCTTACCCACCAACATGCACCTGAAGAGAGGCCTAACAGGACCAGGGCTAACCAGGTTTTTCCCAGTGCCCTGCTGGGCCAGTTCAACCTTGAATTCATAGTACCCTAATATCCCAGTGCGAGTGACCAGTGTGCATATGCTGCTTGCTGATCACCAAGATGACTGCTGGAAACAGAACTGATGGCCAATGCTGTCGAGCATGTACTTCTCCTTTAAATAAAGATTTATACAATACTTTTACTCAAAACCCTGTTATTGCCTAATTCATTAAGCTGAAACTAGCATAATAATGCAAATGTGAAAAGTTACATAGGGTTGAAAAAAGACCAGAGTCCATCAAGTTCAACCCTTCCAAGTAATCCCAGCACACACAAACCTATATTTACCTATCTATACGCTCACATGCATAAACTATATATACAAACATTAATACTAACTGTAGATACTGTATATACTCGAGTATAAGCCGATCCGAATATAAGCCGAGGTACCTAATTTTACCTAAGAAAACTGGAAAAACTTATTGACTCGAGTATAAGCCTAGGGTGGGAAAGGTTTGTCCTTTTTCATTATGTCATTTACAAATAAATGTCTTACTACACTGCACTGCTGGGAGAGAACATAAATATATATTGATCAAACTTGAAATTGTTGTGCCGTTGTAAATTGCAGTTTCCAGGAATCCCTTAATGGGTGAGGTTGTTAATTGAATATCCAAATGACTGTTGTGCCATGGGATGAAGTGTGCATCATTTATGCTTACAAAGGATGTTATGGGCACAGCCACTGATGTATGATGTTATGTTAATATCCATATGTTCATAGTAATCTCCATTCTAATTTTGAATTTTTAGAAACTGCAGGACACACTCTACATGAGAATACAGCATTGCTTCTTTAGTTAAATATCCCTGCGGAAGGCATATGTAGGGCAGAGGAAATTTTAAAAATTAAACAGAAGAACTATTATTCTGTACCTGATACTAAAACCAATGCCACTAAAACCAATAAACACCACCATAATCCCTAGCAAGTATGTGGGATGGTATTAGGATAAGTAGAGCTGGCCACAATAGGGGGTGATAGAAAGAAATTACTTTTGCAGACAGAGGAGCTTCCATACCGCTCCCGGTACCCCTCCTCATACAGCTCCCAGTACCGCTCCCAGCTGCGTCATGATTGGTGGAGACACTTCACTGTCATTTCTGCCAATCTTTGATCCAAAACATGTTCTTTGCTCTCGATTTGCTTATCACGTAAATACTCAGCAAAGAGAGGACACGACAGAATATGGAAAGAATCATGTGAATACACGTGAATAGTTTTCAGTCGAATCATCCCTGAACTGAACGCCGAATGTGCGCCTTCAGTTCACGGATGATTCAGTTCAGTGGCGTTCAGTTCAGGGATGATTCCTATGATTCAGTTCAGTGGCGTTCAGTTCAGGGATGATTCGAATGAAAACTATTCACGTATGATTCTTTCCATATTATTTCTTGTGTCCTCTCTTTGCTGAGCGGTTAGTTGCATTCGTGCGCACCCTCCCCCTGTGAATTGACCCGGCCCCCCGCTGCGTCCTCTGTCACACCTGCCAGCTGAGAGAGAAGACACAGCGGGGAGCGGTATGTCAGCAGTGTCAGCGTATATACTCGAGTATAAGCCGAGGCTGAGTTTTTCAGCACATTTTTTGTGCTGAAAAACTCGGCTTATACTCGAGTATATACGGTATTAGTATCACAATAGCCCTGGATACTATGCTTGTTCAAGAACTCATCCAGGCCCCTCTTAAAGGCATTAACAGAATCTGCCATTACAACATTACTAGGAAGGGCATTCCACAACCTCACTGCCCTCACCGTGCGAAACCACCTATGCAGCTTCAAATGGAATCTCCGTTCCTCTAATCTAAAGGAGTGGCCTCTGGTGCACTAAACATCCCCTATCTGACTAAAATTCCCCTCAAATGTACTTGTACTGAGTAATCATGTCCCCTCGCAAGCACCTTTTTTCCAGAGAAAACAGCCCCAACCTCGTCAGTCTAACCTCCATAGTTTAAAGCTTCCATCTCCTTTACTAGTTTAGTTGCACATCTCTGCACTTTCTTCAGCTCATTAATATCCTTCTTAAGGACTGGAGCCCAAAACTGCACAGCATACTCAAGGTGAGGCCTTAGCAGGGACATATGAAGAGGCAAAATTATGTTTTCATGCCTTGAGTCAATGCCCTTTTTTATACAAGACAGTAATTTATTTGCTTTAGTAGCCACCAAATGACATTGCCTGGAATTAGACAACTTGTTATCTACAAAACCCACCAGATCCTTCTTTATTAAGGATCCCCACAAAAAACTAACATTTAGTAGATGCCTTGCGTTTATATTATTTCTACCAAAGTGCATAACTTTGCACTTGTCCACATTGAACCTCATTTATATTGGCTTGATTAAATAAAGTAAAAGAAACAGGAGTGCACTTATATCCTGATGAAGTTATGTGAATTCTATTTAAGTAGCACCCAGGTGCTCAAAAGAATTGGATATGAAGAATGTGAGTGTAGATCTGTGAGGGTGTGACAGCTTAATTTTAACCCAAATTGCCTATTTAACTATGTACTGTAAGTCTCAGTTCATAGGAATAATTGCCAGGACTGTTAAAATACTTTCTTACTTTGTGGTCCCACAACATGTAACCTGAGCAGAAGTAGTATTTTCAATTGTTGGTGTCTGATCAGTTATGTGCATCATTTGGGGATGTAAATGTGCAGGTGAGTCCAAAACTTTGGGGCTATGCATACAAATCTACAGAAGGGAAACAAGAAAAATATGCTTAAATTGCATTCCAGAAATCGTCATATAAACATTGTTATTATTATATAATACTCTGTTAAAAGGCAAATAAGACATGACCTAATATTTAGGCTGTTGGTAATTGTGGTTTCAATTGTAGAGCATTTTAAAGTTAACCAAAATAGTATAATATGACTGGGTAGTAAAGATAGGAGGCTTTACTTTCAGGGGCTGAGGAAATAGAAAAGGAGGATGCGTATGTTTGTATGTTTGTTATACAGGATTTAAAGCCAATATAAAGGAAACCGTGATGGTAGAAAATGAGGGGGCTGAAGCCCTATGGCTGGAATGAACTTAAATACTGAAAGTGTCCAGCAAATTAATTTTAAGGTTATGCTATACACTCCCAAATTTAAGTAAAGGGCAAGAGGAAGTTCCTGTTGCAAAAATAAAAGGTTGCTAGTTTGAGGTAAGTAATGATGATAGCACTACCAGTACTGCCAGGACAGTTGATGGGAACAAGTTTATAAACTTGTTGCATCCACAAAGTGTTCTACCTGTTGTCACATTACCTTATCAGGTATCAGGTGCTTAACAGTCTATAGACCCACCTGCCCGGTGTCAAAAGCAAACGCATAAAATTAAAAAATGCAGCAGCACATTGGTCACTTATTGGGGTTGCATTGGCAACATTTCAGGCCACACTGGTCCCTTTATCAAGCCTGAATTTACAGCTGTGCATTAAGTTAAATAGTGAACCAAGAGGGTGGGGGGTAACCAGGGGGGGAGGGGACAGGGTGAGTGCCAAAGCATATATTAACCTCCCTTGGAAGAAAAGTTCTTGTTTACCAGTCCTTATAAAAAGTCTATGATGGAATCCATTGAATTCGTGCATACAAGGTCCAAGTATATACATAACATTCCCATGATGATTATTTCAGGGCGAAGACAAATGGAGCGATTAGTGGCCGTGATTTTTAAAAACCCAGTCTTGATCACTAATCGCCATGGCTATAACAATGGCGATTTGTCCAGTAAGGCATATTTGAAATGCATACAAGTCGGCAGGTGTGAAATATACCGTATGGGACAAACCAGCATTGTTATAGCTATGGCGATTAGTTGCTGCAGCTGGATATCTAAAAATTGTGGTGACTAATCACCTCATTTGTCTTTGCCCTTATGCGTGTGCTTTATTAATTACAAGTGTCCAAATATTTAAAAGTCCATACATATTACGGGACCTGTTATCCAGAATGCTCGGGACCTGGGGTTTTCTGGGTAAGGGATCTTTCTGTAATTTGGATCTCCATAACTTATGTCTACTAAAAATCATTTCAATATTAAATAAACCCAATAGGCTTGTTTTGCCTCCAATAAGGATTAATTAAATCTTAGTTGGGATCTATTACTAGGTTCGGTTTTATTATTGCAGAGAAAAAAGTGATAATTTTAAAAATAGAATTATTTGCTTATAATGGAGTCTATGGGAGATGGCCTTTCTGTAATTCGGAACTTTCTGGATAACGGGTTTCCGGATAAGGGATCCCATACATGTACCTGTGCTTACATACTGTACCCATTTGTGTTTCTCTAAGGCACCTCATGGTATGCAGATGGTATCATCAGCACTCAGACTGTTTCTACGTATCATTCAATAACCTTAAAAGGCAAAAAGAGATTGTTAATAGATCTGATATATACAAACAATACTAGCAAGGGGTATATACACCTACTGGTAAAAAAACAATTGCTGGGGTGTAATCCGTATTTAGGCGCCTAGGACACATGGCATCTAATCTATGGAACCTCTGCATTTCCAACTTCTGTAGCAGTAATAATCTGTTACTACCTCTCCTGGGTATTGGGACAGAGCCAATAGGGGGAATTCACAAAAGTGTCAGTAAGTACACACAAACACCATTTTTATATAGCATTTTTTCTTTACTGTCATTTTCTTGAATTCCTCAAAATGACCTGCCTGTCTGGTGAAAATGAGCATGTACTGGTAAAATTATTTGTCCCTTACAGGTAGCGGATTTATTCTTAGATTTACGGTCTTTGGCTTTTTGAATAGTTTCCCCTACATATAGTAACCAACAAAGATACTTCAATATGTAGACCACAAATGAAAACCCGCATGTATAAGACTGTTTAATACTGTATTGTTGTCTGGAGTGTGGCTGGTGAAATGTACACCCTTTTATCACTGAATTACATTGACTACAATGTAGGCAAGGAAAGGAACCAAACTTGTGTCTTTGTAAGTAAGATCCTGGGGTTTCTGGCTGCCAACGTCAGCTATCACCAGGCAGTCTTTCAGATTTCTGTCCCATGTGTAGGCTAACATAGGGGGCAACTGAAAACTTGGGACATCAGGTAAGCAGAATTGTAAGATGTGCCAATACAGTATTGCAAATTTGTCTACTGGTTGTATTAAAATGGTATATAAATACTTTTATTCTTTTATTTTCTTCCTGTTTGCATGACTTCTTATAGGAAAACTCTTGCTTGGTTTGCTGGTATACCTTTTGTAAACTTTGCTGCAATGTGTCCATACTGTAACCCCTGTTCTTGAACCGATTTACAATTTCTTTAATATGGTCCTCACAGTCGCTTGGGTTACTAACGATTTGCTTAATATACAAAAAATTAATGGATGTTATATCAAAATTAATTGTGAATGTAAGTGTATCTTTGATGCTATTCAGGAATTGATGGAAGGCAGCTAAGCTCTCACTATCACCATCTCAAAGTCATCGATATAATGTAAGTACATGATACAATGGAGTATAAAAAGGGAAGTTTAATTGATTGAAGTTTCCTCAAAAGTTGTCACCAAAAAGAAGATAATTCTGGTGTGGCACTATCTCTGGTAGCTCTAAACGAAAATAATTTTATGCAACTGTGTTCTGTTGTACTGTATTAAGAAGTATTTAGAACTGAGTTATGGTTGACAGATGTATATAAACTTGACACATCAAACCTTATCGTTTGGTAATGTTATGTTATTCAACAAACTGATCAGATGTGTAGTATGTTTAACATGAGATTTCACACAATGCACCAGTGGTTGCAATATTTTGTCTAGAAATATCTCTAGTGGTGTTAAAACAGATTTAGTAACTGCGACAGTAGGGGACCTGGTGGTTTTCTCAAGTCCTTATGTATTTTCAAAAGTGTTTAAAATAGATGGCGTGATGGGATTGTCTTTAATGAGATACTTTTTAAGTTCTTCTACAACCCCTTTCTTATTAGCCTTTTTCCATAATGCCTTGCTGTATAGCCGTGTTTCAAAACACAAATAGATTTTTTTTTATATTTAATTTTGAAATTTCACATGGGGCTAGCCATACTCTTAATTTCTCAGGGTGCTACAGTCATGTGACCTGTGCTCTGATAAATTTCACTCTTTCTTGCTGTGCTGCAAGTTGGAGTGCTATCACCCCCCTCCCAGCAGCCGATCAGCAGAACAATGCGAAGGTAGCAAGATAGCAGCTCCCAGTAGATATCAGAATAGTCTGGCTTGGGACTCCTCCAGTTACATGAGAGTAGAAGAAACAATAGGTTATCTGAAAGCAGTTCTAATGTGTAGTGCAAGTGTAGCCCTTCTAAAAGCTAAGAATCAGGCACAATTCACAGAGATGGCAGCCTACACACCAATATTACAGCTAAAAAAAATCCATTTGTTGGTTCAAGAATAACATTTTAAATGGTAGAGTGAATTATTTGCTATTAACAGTGTAATTTAGAAATAAAAATTATGCCATAAACCTTTTTTGTATACATAAGAATCCAACAGTTGCATTAGGATTTCCTTCATGTAGTATTATTTGTTCATTACCACTAGGGTGCCCCCTTTGCCAGCTTGTTTAAATATAAGCTTATTGATCAAATCATGCAAACAAGTAAGATTTTATACCGTCAATGGTTACACTTAATTTTATCTTTCATTGATTCAGTATAATTTTCTACCAATTTAATATGTGCCTCTACCACATTATCCGTGGTTAATGGTACAAAACTACTTTTATTCTGTAGACCCAAGTGGCCTACGCCCACATTACTATTATTGTCCTCAAATAAAATGGGTATTTTTGAAAAATGTTGTTTTAGGTGTAGATTAGGGTAAAACATTTGCAAATCAACATCAAGTTCAAATGTATTGCATGCAGTTGTATGGCTAAACAATAGGTCTTTCTTTAAGAGTGTGAATTGTTTAGATGTTAGCATAATGTCAGATATATTATATACTAACATGTCTATGTCTTCCTCGCCATCCTAATCAGTTGCTGCCTCCGTTCTGTTGTAGTGGAGTAGGTCCTGTAATGGCTCCATTTTGTGCTTGTTCCTGATGCTCCTTTTTTGGCCTCTACATGTCTAGGTGGACTGTAATCTAAAAAGGAAGAAGTTGAGTTCTCGGTGGCATTCCCAGCTGTGTGGACATCTGGTGTTCTCCAGTGGAGCTGTTTCCTCACTTGTTCATGCCTTCTCTGTGTACTTTGTATGCAGTCACATGATGGGTCACAACATCCACTATGCTGCCTTTCACTGCTCGTCGTTGCGTTCCTCTGGTATACGCTGCCTGCGTCTCTATGGAACATTGCTCTTTTCCTCTTCTCTACAATTCTGTGGTGTCTGGTTACTGTTTTTATTGTCAGGGTAAGGATTTTGTGTAGATCCTCAGCCTGAAGTGTGTTTTTTTGGATGTTATTCTATTGTAGTTATGCGTGACCTAACTTCAATAATAGTATTTTGTAAATATTCTATATTCAGCAGAAGCATATCAAAAGAACATTTGTTCACCATTTGTTCATAACGTCTAACAAAGTCTGCATTATCTTGAAAAATGGTATGTCTCAAATTGACTCGTAATCTGTGTAGAATGCGTTTTAGCTTGCTTTAATTGTGATGGAGTGAAGATGTCTCTTCTTTTTTTCCAATTCCCGTGCAAGGTTTTCTCCAGTAGGTTTAGTCAGAAATGTGTTATCGTCTTGTTCCTGACCAAAATGCGAATTTTGTCTGCCTCAGTACAGGCAAATATTATAGAAGGTAGAGTTAGCCATGTTGAGACATTTGAATTTTAAATACTGCAGGGAGCTGCTTCTGGCAGAAAGGACAAATCTGTACAATGTTGGAGTGCTATACCTGTTGTCACAGACACATGCTGCAGCAGGCTTATCACTTATTGTGGTTGAATAAAGTGACCCTAATGTTTTTTTTGCCTGAATTTGCAAACTGTGAAAATTACATTATTGTACAGCGCTGCGAAATATCTTGGCGCTTTATAAATAAATGTTAATAATAATAATAGTGGACCTAGAGGGTGGGGAGGTAAACTGGGTTGGAGGGAGGGGAATGAGAGAGGGGTCAGGGTGAGTTCCAATAGCATACGTTAACCTTTGAAGAAAAGTTCTTATTTTCCAGTCCTTATAAAAAGTCTCTGATAGAATCCATTGAATTTGTTCATACAAGGTCCAAGTATATGCAGAACAGCCCTGTGATGCACATTTAATGCATGTGCTTATTGATTACAAGTGTTCATATATTTAAAAGTAAAGACATCTTAGTAAGGGAAGGAAAATTGTTAGTAACACTAGATAAATCTGAAATACATACATAGTAGTTGTACTTTTTTGTACTTTTTTTTTTTTGTAGCTGATTTTTGAATTCTACCCATCTGTTGATATGACTTTGGTTATGCCACTATTTGGGCCAAGATGGCTGCTTTTCTATAGTTTTATAGGCAGGGAAAGGCTAAGCCCCCCATGAGATTGGTTGACAACAGGTTTGTTTATTGATTCTGTGTCTCTTGTTATGGCAAATAAAATCTAGCATCAGTTTCTGAAGTTTTTCTAGTTCTTTTAGGAGGGGCCATGGGCATAGCTCTAAAGTAAAGAAGCGCAGGGAGTAGTTTCATCTTTACAGAGTAAATTTGCCCTAGCCAAGAGATTGGTAAATTGTTCCATCACTGGATGTCGTTATGCAGAGAGGCTGGTAGGGGTATATAATTAAAACCTGAAATATGTCTTATTTTGGGAAGGACCTAGGTAAAATACCTGGGTATTTTAGCCCCTTTTTTCCCACTGAAAGTCGAAGTTAGCAGTTTTTTGAATAAGGCTGTCTAAATTAGGGTTTAAAGCTTCAGATTATACTGACATTCTCTATAGAGGTGGAATTCCCTCCCAGAATCAGTTGTGCTGGCTGATACATCATATAGCTGGATGGCTTCTTAGCAAGTGAGGAAATGCAGGGTAATGGGAGATAGCTGTTAGTACAAGTTGATTCGGGGACTGGGCCGATTGCCATCTTGGAGTCAGTCTGTGCCAAATTAGAGTTGCTTCAGATGGGGTTTTTTTTGCCTTCCTCTGGATCAACTAGAAGTTAGGCAGGTTATATATAGGCATTATGGTTGAACGTGATGGACGTATGTCTTTTTTCAACCTAACTTACTATGTTACCATGTAGGTTGGGAAATGTGGTCTGTTTGGTTATTGTCTGCAAATAAGCCATTTTTGTATGTAAATGAGCCTTCTGTGATACCTGTAATACCTGGATTAAATTGTATATTTTGTGCTAGGGGTTCCATGCACATAGCAAAAATTACCTGCCTGGTTCCATTTTTAATGGATGATGGTGACAGATACATTTTTATTATAACAGTAGTAAATTTGGCGCTGCGCCCCATATGCAATAATCCCAGAAGTAATTTTTTCCACACCAGATTTTTGCTGCGGTTTCATGAAAATATCTGCCAATGGTGAAACACAGAAATTCGCTGCAAATCCATGCATGGCAAAACATTTCGGTCATCACTTCCTTTATTATTTTCCTGTCTGAGTTGAGTAATGCATTGAATAGTTTGGTTAGGGCTGGGATGAGAAGGGACTGAAATAAATCTGTCAGGAGCCTTGGAAGGCATATGTTGTAGTATTTGATTTTGTGTTTCATGATTCAACAATTCTTTTTGTTGAGCTGTCTGCAATCATGGGAGATGGGTGTTAAATATATATACTTTTTAATAGCTGTATCATCTGTAATGGGGGCTGTAGTGGAACCACTGTAGAGCTTAGCGTAGAATGCTGAAAATGTGTCCACAATTTTATGGGGTCATTAATTGTTGTACCTGTCTCTGTTTTAGTATGTGTGTCAGACCTGATTTCTTCCTATTGTTAAGGGCTCATGTTAGCTTTGTATATGGCTTGTTGCCTTTTTCATAGAATTTTGTTAATGTTTTTTTAGGGGATGTTCAGCTTTATGTACTAAAAGTAGATTGAGTTCCCCCCTGCATTGTTCTAGTACTGGGAGAAGATCAGGGTTTAATGTACTTTTTGTGGCAAAAATTCTAGGTTCCTCAGTTTGTCCTCAGTTTTTATCTGTTGTGTGCGTTTGATGTACGCCCCCTTCTTAATTAGGTGGTTGAGGACTACAGCTATAAGATTTGTGTGGTAGAGAATAAAATATAAAGTCTCTCTGATTGGGTTCAGATATCTTCATGTGTCAAATAAGTAAATGGTATAAATAAATAAGTAGTGATCTTTTAAAAATTTTAAAAGATTTCTCTAAACTCTGCATGTGCCCCCTGTTTTCTCTGTGATGAGCTATCTAGTGTGCAATCTAAAACAGTATTAAAGTCACCCACAACCACCAGGTCTCCAGATTTCTTGGTAGTGACAAAATATTTTAGTTGGAAGTTGTAGGAAAAGTATCCTGCCCTCAGAATCTGTATCTGCTGTTTGTATTATAATAGGGCAAAATTCATGAAGCTGGATTGCCACCTCTCTAGTTTTATTATAGGCGGAAAAGAGAATAGCACTATGTCAATTGGGTTGCCAGTATTTGGGTTCTCTACCTTTTTTGAAGTGTGTTTCCCGAATTATAATGGAGACTTGTCAACCTAAATATTCCTTACATGCCATTTAAGACCCTTGGCTTGTGTCTTAACATGCAGAGTGTATATTTGTTAGGGTTAGCTGTGGTTTAGACCTGGATAATAGTAGCTGAAGGGAGACCCAGTGCTCTCATGGAGTTGCAGTATATCAAACATTCTTATAATAGACAGTATGCTCAACCTCAGGGTGTGGGGAGAGGGTAGGACTGGGAACTGGGGGAAGGGGACATGTGAGAATATAACCATGTTCATTAGAACTTAAATGTTATTGCAGTCAGTAGCTGAAGAGAGAGGGATAGAAAAGAAGAAAAGAAGTTATAGATAAACTGTTTTAACATATAGTTTCTGTTATGGGTAGTGGGGGAAAAATGGGGGGGGGGTGGTCTTCCACTGTGATCTCTCCACTGTGATCTCTCCAGTGGGTTTTATTGCCTCCATGAGTGAGACTTAAGTGCAATATTTATATAGCCATACAATCACATCTCTAGGTTGTTCTGTCGGTTGGGGTTTCAGTCTGAGGGTATGAGGCACTCAATTTCCAGTCCGGTGTACAGTTGTCTGGAAGAAGATTTTGGAATATTTCGGTCAGCAGTGGTTCGAGACCTGTATCTGTTTCAGGGAGATCGTTGAGTCTAATGTTATTGCATCTATTTGTGTTTTCTGTATCCTCCTGTTGAGCTTCAAGATTTTCAGTTTTGTTTTATAGGTATGAGATATTGTTTTCCACTTGATGAGTGAATGCAGTAAAATCATCGATTTGTTGTTCTGCCTCGTGGAGTCTGTTGCCAAGTGAGGCTTTTTCTGAAGTGAGATTTTTAGTTGCCTTGATAGTTTTTTTTCTATATTATAATAAAATTCAGAAGATCTTATTTAGATACTGGAGAAATATTGTTAGTTTGTTAGTTTTTTTTTTTTGGTTTTTGCGAAGTAAGTATGTTAAGTAAGTATGTGTTAGGAGGATAGTGAGCTCAGTAATTCCAGGAGAGATATGGAATGGAAAATGGAATAAGCAGATCCAAAGTAATTATATTGGACATGCTGTAAAGTCCCAGGTTAAGTTAAGAGTTAAATAAGCTCCCTAAAATTTATAGGCAGAATGTGGGAGCCTCAGTCTTTACTAGTGATGTCACTCTGGTAGGTTTCTCCTCCTCCACTAACCTTATGGAGTCAGCTCCTTGTTTATTAAATAAAGCCAGATAGGTGCTCCTTTGGTGCAGGCTGGTATAGTGTTGGAGGGAAGGCTGAGAGTTTGTGCTTTGTGCACCAGCGTGGAGCCTTGGGCCTTGTTGTTAGTGGGATGCTGTAGTCTGGTGACTGGAGGGAATAAGTGCTGTAGAGTTCAGTTGTTGCTTACCACATTTATGCATCATCCTTATAGGCATATGTACCACAATCTTTATCTTTGACTGGGCCCCACACTGGTAGACAGACCAAAGAGCTTGTAAGCCCTGCTTGTTGGTTTGTCGGATCAAGCCTGCTGTAGCCAAAAAATCCACCAATGGTGGCTCCTGGAGATTCCCAAAATAACCAAAGCAGAATTGATGGTGCTCTAGGTGGATTTTCACTCTGAAAGTGATTGATATCAGTGTTGGGGCCAGAGCTGACAATATTGCGCCCACCCCAGTCTGTGGGTAGACACGCCCCCAAGTTCACAAAGTGAAGTGACATTTCAACACAATTGTTGGTGACCTAAGTGACTGAGGACCATATTAAAGAAATGGTAAATCGGTTCAAGAACAGGGGCTACATTATGAACACATTGCAGCAAGGTTTACAAAAAGTACACCAACAAACAAGGCAAGAGCTTCCTTTTAAGAAGCCATGCAAACAAGAAGAAAATAAAAGAATGGTGTTTGTAAGCTATTTTAATACGGCCAGTAGGCAATATAATGTATAAACATTGGCATATCTTACAATCTTGCTTACCTGATGTCCCCTATGTTAGACTACAAACAGACCAGAAATCTGAAAGACTGCCTGGTAAAAGCTGACATTGGCAGTCAGAGGCCCCCGATGGGGCCTTTATTACAAAGAACCAAGTGTGGTACCTTCCCTTGCCTAAATTAGTCAATGTAATTCAGTGATAAAAGGGAGTACATTTTACCACCCACACTCCGGAAAACAATACAGTATTAAAAAGTATTATACATGGGAGTTTTCATTTGTGGTCTACGTGTTGAAGTGCCCTTGTGGCTTATTGTATGTGGGGGAAACTATTAAAAAAAGTTAAAGATCATATATCTAAGCATAAATCCACTATCTGCAAGGGACAAATTACTTTATCAGTACATGCTGATTTTTACCAGGCAGATCACTCAGTCATCCAATTAAAATGCCTAGTTATTGACTGTCCCAATACTCAGGAAAGGTGGTAACCTATAAGCTGGAAATGTAGTGGATTCATAGATTAGATACCATATGGCTAAGGGGTCTAAATTAGGATTACACCCCCAGCAATGCTTATATACCAGCAGGTATGTAGACCCATTGATAGTATTATTTTTATATATCAGATCTATCATATAATTATTAAACAATCTCTTTTTTCCTTTAAGGTTATTGAATAATATGTTGGAACAGTCTGAGTGCTGATGATACCATCTGTATACCATGAGGTGCATTAGAGAAACAGAAACGGGTACAGTATACAGTGCAGGTATTATTTATACTTCTCAGATTTATCTAGTTTTACTTGAAAAAAAATCCTTCCCTTATTAAGATGTGTTAACCCTTTTATATATGGACACTTGTAATTAATCAGGCACATGCATTAAATGAGCATCATGGGGAAGTAGTGAAGCGCCCATACCTTTCATTAAACCGACAACTTCCGGTCAAAGTGACAGATTCCACGCCCCCTTTCCAGTGTATTCTGTCCAAACATACCCCGCTTTTTTATTGTTCCAGGCACGCCCATAATGAAGTTATCTGGTCTGCGTCCTGCTCCCTCCTTATGCGTGTGATCCAGCTATTAAACCCTCCCCTAGCTAATGAAGCTGTTTAAGCCTTATGATTGGCTGATTGTATTTGTATCTAAAAAATCATTCATGCTCAGGCATATTTAGCACAGAGTAAAGCATAAGGTCATTTTCAGCACAGTGTAAAGCATGACTGGTACATAGCCGCTAGTGGTGTATAGATTAGAATTAAAACCAGAGAAATTCATGTCAGGACATGTTTTGAAGTGTTACAGACCTAACCGCATCATAGCCCTGCACCTGTGTGCCTATTACATAGTTGCTGCCTGTTTGTGCCATACACACGTGCAGCACAGGGCAGGCAGTGCATTCAGTGACACACTGCTGGCACTGCTCCTAAAGTCTGTTTGAGATGTGAAGAGGTGAACAGTGTGGGTGCTTATAGTCTGAGCCTGAGGTGTGAACAATGCAGGGGGTGAACAATATAGGGGATTACATTTTTAAACAATGCAGGGTGATTACAGCCACAATCTGAGGTGTGAACCAGAGGGCCTGTTAATCTCAGTACTGATTGCAAAAAAAAATAGCGGAGCACCAGAAGCAAAGGTAGTGGCGGGATGCCACGAAACGCGTCAAGCGTAGGTTCTTTGGGATGTACATGTGCCTTTTACTGATGATGGAATAAAGACTGATTTTTTTATCTTTATCCTGGTGGTGCTCCGCTATTCTTTTTTGCAATTTTACATTTAGGATCCATCTGGGAGAGGATCCGCGTGTAGCACACTTGGCCCGAGCGGTAAGTGCTCATGTGTTTCGGTTCATACTTTTGTGTATAAATCTCAGTACTGATACCATTTAAAGTTTACACAAAGGTAAGCCCTCAAAGCAGCCAGACAGGTGGGGGGCCACACAGAGGGGGACCTTCAGTTGGACAGCACTCCAACTGAATATTCCTCAATTTTATCATTACCTTTCATTAACTATTGTAAGTAATGTATTGTTGTTTGCAGATGATACAAAATGATGCAGCCAAATTCATTTAATCCAGGAATCCTTGCAGCAGGATCTTGAAAAAAATGCCACTCTGGGCAGCTAATTTAAGGTCATGCATCTCAGATGTAAAAATATATAGTAGATAATAAACTTGGCTGTAACAACCAATGCCAGTCAGCTGCTGCAAGGGCAAACAAGGTTTTGAGCTATATTAATAGGAACAGAGATTCACAGGAGGAGAGGGTTATTAGTCCACTAAGGCCACTTCTAGAATATGCCATGCAGTTTTTGTCTCCACTGCTCAAATGGGTTATTTATGTATTAGAAAGAAGAGCAACTAATCTAGTAAAGGGAATAGAAATTTCAGTTAGGAAGAAAGACTGGCAAAGTTGGGGTTGTTTACAGTGGAGAAGAGAAGCCTAGGGGGGAGATATGATAACTACATATAAACATATAAGTTGTAAACTTGCAGGATCAACAACAGACACTTTATTTGCTTTAAGGCAGTTTATTTAACACCGGGGTGCCCATTTCAGCATCAAAACCATAAATAATAAAAATAAATCCTGCCCTCTGGGTGCTATCTTCACACATTTGATGAGTTCCCTCACTAAACTGGGCCCCTTGTGGACTACCTGTAAAAACACAAATAGTTGGGGTCACCCCTGTACTTAAGATACTTCTTGAGGAATTGCTCAGCCTCCTCAGGCTTTCCTCTCAGTTCTTCTGACACCAAGTCTCAGTTGCTTTCTCAAGGCTCTACTCCTTGCAGTGGCAGGCACCAACCCAGCCCCTTTGGGAGTTCTAAACACAGACAGGCAGCCTTCCTGCTCTGTGCCCTGCTCTGAGAGACCTTATGCACATTCTCCACACAATTAAATACCTTTCCACAAGACAGCCTTCCTGTGGAAAGTGAGCTCCAATATGTTGCTTTGTGTTTCTTTAACATTGAAAAAAAAGTCCTACAGAGACCTGATTCTGTGATAATTTCTGTCCTGTATATATACATTTATAAAATCTCAGCATGGACGGTCATTCAGTTTTCTATAACAGTTAATTGTTAATTAGGCAAGGTGCTCTGATTTTATGCACAAAACTGATTTGAGTGAAGATCAAATGTCCACCTAACATTTTCACAATTCTTAATAATTAGTTAACATTCTTTATTTAAAACCAGTTTATGCTTTTGGTAAATTGGGACTACCCAGGGCTCCCCAAATCCAGTCGCTTTACCAATAATTTATAAAATCTCAGCATGGACGGTCATTCAGTTTTCTATAACAGTTAATCCCTGTTAATTAGGCAAGGTGCTCTGATTTTATGCACAAAACTGTGATTTGAGTGAAGATCAAATGTCCACCTAACATTTTCACAATTCTTAATAATTAGTTAACATTCTTTATTTAAAACCAGTTTATGCTTTTGGTAAATTGGGACTACCCAGGGCTCCCCAAATCCAGTCCCCAAAAGGAGGAGACTCTTTTTCTTCGGTTTGAGCCCTTGCATATTATATATATATATATATATATATATATATATATATATATATATATATATATATATATATATATATACAAAAATATGAATCGCATCGCTCAGGACTTGTAGTTTATTAAGTGTAGAAACAGAGAACTGACGTTTTCGGGAAACTCGAAAGTGACGTGTCAGAATGACCAATACACTCAGTGAAATTAATTAATTAATAAATTAATTTCACTGAGTGTATACGTCATTCTGACACGTCACTTTCGAGTTTCCCGCCACACAGGGTATTTAAGTTTAGATGCACTGTTTTTTGGCAACTTTGAGAAAGGCTGCAATTGTGGCCGAAACGTCAGTTCTCTGTTTCTACACTTAATAAACTACAATTTTGTTATAAGTCCTGAGCGATGCGATTCATATTTTTGTTTACTATCTACGCTGAAGAGGACTGCACCCTGGCGCCTGAGATTTCATTATATCGTGAGTGCTGTTTATCGGGAACTTTTATGTATATATATATATACTGTATGTATATATATATATATATATATATATATATTGGAGGCCAGGGTGTAGTGCTGCTATACCTCTTGGACTGAGCAATAAGGCAGGCTTTACAGGTGTTTGAAATATACTTACAGATTCTCATCAATCAATCAATCAGCACAAGAACAATGGGGTCACCCCTAGTTTTCAGGATCTTCTTTCAAGTGGAACCTAGGTGAACTCACTTTGTCCTTAGGTCTGTACATTTGTCCCTACTATAGGCAGTAGATACTAATCCTAATACATCACTTCGTTGGAGCTATAGGCTGCTTAGCTAGCTAGCCCTAAACAATCTATCTCACCCCCCTTAGCTCTCTAAGGTACTGGGGAACTACAAGGGAAAACAGCAATCATTTTACCAGTCCCCTACACCAGCATGATGACCTTTGTCTATAAGCAATCTTTGCCTGCCTGTAGGTTCATTGCTATGATTAACAGAATGTTAGAAGATAGCTTTGTTAGCCATACAACTGCCAGCGCATGGAAAGGGGTGATTTTGCTGTCAGCATCATCAGATTGTTGTAAGTTTATATAAAAAAAATAAAATGGGTCTCTAATATTCATTTGTCCTACACTTGACGCTCACATACCTCACATTTTAAGAATGCACATCAGAATAAATTTTATGTGCCCCTCTGCTGGTGTTTGTCTCACAATCTTCTTTTTATTTTAGAGAATGCAAATAAATTAGAAGAGACTGCAAGAGGTCTGTATATTCCTTGCCCTGACCATTATGTTGATTATTGTGTACATGGGAGGTGTGAGCACACTGTTAACATGCTGAAGCCGTGGTGTAGGTAAGAAAACTTTTGCCATTTGGTATATTTGGAAAAAAAAAAAAAAGTTCAATGGGATTTTATTGCCTCAGTGGTACTGTATACATTATAACATTTTTTACACTTGGACAAAACTGTATACTTAATTTTAAAATTATGATAACCAATACAATATGTATATTACTCTCTTGTATAATCTAATTGTATAAGGGATTAATACATTCTTGAATGATGTGGATTTATTTTATGAAGTTTTTAAAATCTTATTTTGGTCTGGGAATAAGAATTTATTATTGGAGTCTCAAGTAGATAAGAACGTAAGCACACTTTGACATTTTATGGATAAATAGTTTGTTTAAATTGCTACAAATTTTTGTAAATCTGTAATTTTTTCCATTATAGCAGCATCAGTTTATATCTCTGAATTAATGTTCATCATCCAAAAAAACAAACAAATTCAGTGCCATGTAATATTTCGTTTCAGCAGCACAAAGAAGTCTCACAAAGAAATTAACTTTAGATAAGTTTAATTCCACAATCTATATTGCAAAATGTATTAAGTAAACGAAAAGGTAAAAAATTTCTGACTAAGTTGAACTAAAAAAAAGACAAAGAAATACAGACCTTGCTTTTCCCATGCTAATTCACATGGCTAGCTTGTAACCAATATAACTAGTTGCTATACTGAAATAAAGTAGCACCAAAGGAATGTATCACTATTTATGATACATATAAACTGACTATATATGCCTAGCTGGCAGTACAGAAGCCCCAACAAATCCTGCTCATAGCTTTTATCTTGTATGTGTGCTATTATGGTTTTAATCTAATCCACTTTACGTATAACATTCTGTGGGGAATGTAAGGAGAACTTCTCTCAGTTGGCTGTTTTGGGGCATTTTTCAATTATCATAATATGAGTAGCTAATTTTTTTATTGTTGGTGCTTTAATTGCATCCACCTGATTTTCTTTTATTTTTCACTGTACTAGTTTTTATTAAAGGAGAAAAAAAGGCATTTTGGCATTTTATTGCCAATAGATTAGCCACAATAGTGCAAGCTCAAAAAAAATTATTTTGTAGAAAGCTACACCATACCTAACAGCCATAGAAGCTCCCTCTGTTGGTTTAAAATAGTAGCTGCCATGTTAGCTTGGTCTCAGTAACTTCTGTGCTGCAGCTATGGCTGTTGGTAGATCAGATTATAGCAGAGAGGGGAGGGGGAGAGAGCAAAAGGGAGTGCAAAGCACAGACTTGTGCCATGGCCTGAAGGATTTTTTTGAGAGAAGGAAGTTTGATACCGAAGAACATGCAAAAGAAGAAAATAAATCCCGTGTTTCTTTGGATAAAGACAGCTTTTCTAAATGTTTATGGCAAAGCTTATTTAGTTTTAACCTTTCCTTGTCTTTTAAAACACAATTTTTTTATGGGGAGTACTATCCCCAAAGGTGGGGGTACTATGGGAATGACCTTTTCCCCGCTCCTACACCAACTTCTACATGAGCTGATGGGAGTGGTCCTCCATCTTTGGAGATTAGAACCCATACTGGGAGCACGTAGTATGGTATGGTGGTTATATTGACAACCTTATTAGGATTTGGAAAGGCACTGTAGAGACCCTTCAACACTTTTAAGTCATTAATTGTAATGCCCTTAATTTGCACTTCACCATACGTTACCATAAATACACTATAGATTATTTAGATGTTACTTTGTGTGGTGATACACCAACAGGAGCAATTACTACTAAAGCATGTCTACTAAACGCACAGCACATAAAATGTCAACAGTTGAAAGTCTTTTGGAAGTTTTGCCAGTGCCACATGCAAGTTTAGGGAGACAATGGGAGCTTAGGGAGCTAAATGCGTGGCTAAAGTCTTGATGTAGGAAGGAAGGGTTTGGGTTCCTAGAGCACTGGGCTGACTTCTTTGGGGCATAGGCGGAGGGTGACTTTTTTGTTTGGGGAGGCTTAAGATAGGCCATACATAGACTGACCTAAAGCTAATGTGAGACTCAGTGGATTCGCTGGTGTAAAAAATTAACCTCCCAACTCTCTTGCGGTTCCCACTGACTTCCAGGGATACTGCGCAAAAGTGCAGGTGGGAGTGTTTTTTTACCCTTAAATGCTTAGGATGTAAAATATTCATATGTGCACTTGTGTGAGGGGTTCTCCATCCATTTGTGTTTGTGATCAGTTAGCCTAAAGGGGTAGTTTACCTTTAAATTAACGTTTAATATAATGTAGACATTGATATTCTGAGACAATTTGCAATTGGTCCTCTTTTATTTTTAATGATGTTTTAGTTATTTAGCTTTTTGTTTAGCAGCTCTCCATTTGGTATTTCAGCAGCTATCTGGTTGCTAGGGTCCTATTTACCTTAGCAACCACGTAGTTGTTTAAACAAGAGATGGGAAATAAATAAAAAAATTGTAACCTTGCAGAGCAATACTTTTTGGCTGGTGGGTCAGTGACCCCCATTTGAAAGCTGGAAAGAGGCAGAAGAGAAAGGCATCTTATTCAAGAACTGTAAAAAAAATAATTAGGAAGACCAATTGCAAAGTTGCTAGGAGGATTGAGGGCAGCATATAGTTTATCGGATAAGGAGCTTCCATTGTCACAAGGGAAACAGACTAATATTCACCTTGGCTAATGTAAATATCAGAGGGAGAAGTAGTAATCTCTGCTGCATGCTGGCTAAGATGCTTGTCTGTTAAATTAGGTGTGCTGGAGTCTATTGCATGTATTGAAAATTATGATTTAATTGGTATCACTGAGACCTGGTGGGATGAAAAATGTGACTGGCTGTGTAAATGGTTACACACTTTTTTTAGGGACCAGTGATCACAACATGGTCTCCTTTGAGATAATGCTGCAGAGACAGTTCTATAAGGGAGTAACTAAAACACTCAATTTTAGACGTGCAGACTTTGCCTGTATAAGGGCATCTCTGCAATGTGTCAACTGGGAAAGGCTTTTCATAGAGTTAGACACAGAAGGAAAATGGGACATCTTTAAAACATTGATTTGCAGGTATACACAACAGTATATTCCCCTTGTAAGAAAGGAGAGGCATCACAAAGCAAAACCTTTATGGCTGAATAAAAGTGTTAGTGGTAAGTTGGTAAGAAAAAACGTGCTTTTAAAGCATTCAAGTTAGCTGGGACAGCAGAAACTTTCATCAGGTACAAGGAAGCAAATAAAGCAAGCTATCAGGAAAGCTAAAATACAGATGGAAAGGGATATTGCAGATAAGGAGTACAAATAATCCAAAATTATTTTTTAATTATGTGAATAGTAAAAAAAAATAAAGCAAGAAGGGGTGGGAACCTTATTATCATGGGGGGGGGGGGGGTCAGTTGGTTGATAAGAACAGGGAAAAAGCAGAAATTTGAACTCTTATTTTTCATCTGTATATACAGTGGATATAAAAAGTCTACACACCCCTCGTAAAATGTCAGGTTACTGTGCTGAAAAAAATGTGACAAAGATAAATCATTTCAGAACTTTTTCCACCTTTAATGTGACCTATAAACTGTACCACTCAATTGAAAAACAAACTGAAATCTTTTAGGTGGAGGGAAGAAAACCAAAAAACTAAAATAGTGTGGTTGCATAAGTGTGCACACCCACTTCTAACTGGGGAGATAGCTGTGTCCAGAATTAAGCAATCACATTCAAAATCATATTAAATAGGAGTCAGCATACACCTTCCATCATTTAAAGTGCCTCTGATTAACCCCAAATAAAGTTCAGCTGCTCTAGTTGGTCTTTCCTGAAATTTTTTTAGTCGCATCCCACAGCAAAAGCCATGGTCCACAGAGAGCTTCCAAAGCATCAGAGGGATCTCATTGTTAATAGATATCAGTCAGGAGAAGGGTACAAAAGAATTTCCAAGGCATTAGATATACCATGGAATACAGTGAAGACAGTCATCATCAAGTGGAGAAAATATGGCACAACAGTGGCATACCAAGAACTGGACGTCCCTCCAAAATTGAGGAAAAGACGAGAAGAAAATTGGTCAGGGAGGCTACCAAGAGGCCTACAGCAACATTAAAGGAGCTGCAGGAATATCTGGCAAGTACTGGCTGTGTGGTACATGTGCCAACAATCTCCCATATTCTTCATATGTCTGGGCTATGGGGTAGAGTGGCAAGACAAAAGCCTTTTCTTATGAAGAAAAACATCCAAGCCAGGCTACATTTTGCAAAAACACATCTGAAGTCTCCCAAAAGCATGTGGGAAAAGGTGTTATGGTCTGATGAAACCAAGGTTGAACTTTTTGGCCATAATTCCAAAAAATATGTTTGGCGCAAAAACAATACTGCACATCACCAAAAGAACACCATACCCACAGTGAAGCATAGTGGTGGCAGCATCATGCTTTGGGGATGTTTTTCTTCAGCTGGAACTGGGGCTTTAGTTAAGATAGAGGGAATTATGAACAGTTCCAAATACCAGTCAATATTTGCACAAAACCTTCAGGCTTCTGCTAGAAAACTGAAGATAAGGAGGAACTTCATCTTTCAGCATGACAAAGACAAGTTTTGAAATGGCCCAGCCAGAGCCCAGACCTGAATCCAATTGTGGGGAGATCACCTGTGGGGTGATCTGAAGAGGGCTGTGCACAGGAGATGTCCTCGCAATCTGACAGATTTGGAGTGTTTCTGCAAATCTTGCAAAGTCAAAATGTGCCATGCTGATAGACTCATACCCAAAAAGACTGAGTGCTGTAATAAAATCAAAAGGTGCTTCAACAAAGTATTAGTTTAAGGGTGTGCACACTTATGCAACCACATTTTGGTTTTGGTATTTTGGTTTTCTTCCCTCCACCTAAAAGATTTCAGTTAGTTTTTCAATTGAGTGGTACAGTTTATAGGTCACATTAAAGGTGGAGAAAGTTCTGAAATGATTTATCTTTGTCTCATTTTTGTACAGCACAGGAACCTGACATTTTACCAGGGGTGTGTAGACTTTTTTATATCCACTGTACATTTGAGGAGCCAGTTAGTGAAGACTTCCCTTTCAATATGCCCAGTTCTAGTAATATAGCTACTGACGCCTGGGTCACTTGGGAGGTAAACATAGGTCCAGGACCGGATGATATTCATGCCAGGATATTAAACAAGCTCAGCTCTGAGCTTTGTGATTGCCAAACCTCCTCCCTTAATTTTTCAGGATGCATTGAGGTCAGGCATGGTGCGGAGAGACTGGCAATTGCTAATGTGGTGCCGTTATTTAAAAAGGGATCCCTTTTAGTAGGAAAGATTTTTGAAGGTGTAATAAGGGATACATTGCAGTCCACAATACTATAAGTTTGTGCCAGCATGGTTTTATGTGTAACAGATCTTGCCAGTCTAATTTAGTCTTTTATGAGGAGGTGAGCAGGAACCTCAATGCTGGAATGGCAGTTGATGTCATCTACTTGGACTTTGCTAAAGTGTTTGATACAGTACCTCACAGAAGGTTAATGATAAAATTGAGGAAAATTGGCCTAGAACATAATATTTGTAATTGGATAGAGAACTGGCTGAAGGATAGATTGCAAAGAGGAACATTTTCTAATTGGACCAGTGTTGTTAGTACCACAGGGGTCAGGCCTTGGTCCTTCGCTTTTAAGCTTGTTTATTAATGACCTGGAGGTGGGCATAAAAAGAACTCCTTCTATTTTTGCTGACAACACTAAATTGTGGAAAACTGGGCAGCAAGCTGGAAAATGGGGTTTAACTCTTTTGCTGCCAACGACGTATGGCATAGGTCGTGGCAGTAAAAGGGCTTAAATGCCAATGATGTGTCCCATACGTCGTTGGCATTTAAGCGCAGCTCTCTGCCGCCGCTGCAGAGAGCTTCTAACAATAACAGCCCCCCCTGGGCAATGTGCCAGGGGGGCTGTCATGAGGGTCCTGCTATCGATTGGGTCGCAGGACCCTCCAGGAAGCAGCAGATGCGATTGCATCACATCTGCTGCTTCCTACTTCCCCCCCCCCAGCGCCGGCCCACTGAAGAGGAGGCGATCGGGTCTTCAGGACAGGTAAGGACTTAATTTTTTTTTTTGCATTTACACACTTACACACACACTTACATACATTTATACACACTTACATACATTTACACACACTTATAGCACACATTTTAGCTTTTTTTTTTGGGGGGGGGGTTTGATTTTTCACTTTTTTATACACTTATTTACACTCATATACACACTTACACACTATAACACAACTTTTACACATGTACACACATGTATACACAAACACTTTGGGGTTTTTTTTGTTTTTTTTTTTCATTTTACCAATTTGTTTTTAGTTTCTTTTACCTAAAAACTGTTTATTTTGACAACGTGACTATTGGATCAGATATTCTGACCACTAATTACACTGTCATGTGACTTATTTTGTTGTTTCGCTGATTTGCACAATTTTTGTCGTTTTATCGCATTTTATCCCTGTATAAGTGTTCCTAATCTGTTTTTAGCGTAGCTTTGCCAGGTGTAACTTTGGTGTACAAAAATAACTTTGCCTATTTTGAATTCATCAGAATGTGTACTTTCCAAAAATATATGGTTTTGTGGGGGTCTCTGTATAGTTAGGGGGGGTTACTGCACATAATACACTGACAGGGGTCTCTGTGTGCAAAAGCTGAGTTGGCAGGCGAGAAATCCAAATGCGCTATTTTCATTTTGGGTTCAGTACATACCACAGACTTTGGTATATCTATGCATATTGGGCATCAAACTGTTCAGTAGACCTCTGGTGTTCCTATTTGTACACAAGAAATTGTGTGAGATAAATGCGTCAAACTGCAACATTTTTAGGCAATTTTCTGAAATGTCATAAAAACCAATAACTTTAGGAAAGCTCTGCAGATTGGTACTTTGGTGTAGAAAGGACTCTTTACCCTTGTTGGATTTGTCAGAATGTGTACTTTCCAAAAATATATGGTTTTGTGGGGGTCACTGTATAGTTAGGGGAAGTTTTGGCACATAATACACTGACAGGGGGCTCTGTGTGCAAAAGCTGAGCTGGCAGCCGAGAAATCCATATGCTCTATTTTCATTTTGGGTTCAGTACATACCGCAGACTTTGGTATATCTATGCATATTGGGCATCAAACTGTTCAGTAGACCTCTGGTGTTCCTATTTGGGGTGACTTGCCTTTGTACGCAAGAAAATGACAGAAATGACAGTACATATGGGGGTATGTTCACATTGGGGCCCCTACATGCCACATACTTAGGTAAACCTATACATATTGGGCATCAAACTGTTCAGTGGACCCCTGGCGTTCAAATTCAGGGTGTTTTATCTTGGTACCTAATGCTATGTGGGAGATAAGATGCTGCAAAGTGGAAGCTTTGAGGGGATTTTTGGTAATGTCATCAAAATTGCTAACTTTAGAAAAGCTGTGCGGCTTGGTACTTTGTAGTAGAAAGACATGGGTACCCATTTTAGATTCGGGGGAATGTCTACTTTCCAAAAATATATGACTTTCTGGGGTGAGCGTACTTTTTTGTAGATTTATCCCACATATAATAATGTAAATGTGTTGATTTTGCAGGAGCTGAAATGACAGAAATGACAGTACATATGGGGGTATGTTCACATTGGGGCCCCTACATGCCACATACTTAGGTAAACCTATACATATTGGGCATCAAACTGTTCAGTGGACCCCTGGTGTTCAAATTCAGGGTGTGTTATTTGGTTACTTTATGACCTGTAGGAGATAAGATACTATAGACTGGAAGCTTTGAAGCGATTTTTACAAAAAATCAAAAATTTTGATAAAAACCAATAACTTTAGGAAAGCATTGTGACTTGATAGTTTGGAGTAGACAGACAGTTGTGCCTATTCTGTATTTCCCAGAATCTGTTCTTTCCAAAAATGTACAATTTTCTGGGATAAACCTTCTGTTAGTGGAATTTTTGGCCTTGAAATCTAAAGTATGCAGCTTTCTGGAGCAGTGCTTTGGAAATTTGGTAGTGTACTGCTGGGAGTTTCTGACCTATACAAGTGACAAATCTCCATAAAACTATATATATTTGGTATTGGTGCGTTCAGGAGACATGGGACTTTCCAAATCAGTTGTATATTCGTGCATAAAATAATTTTTGTTTCTAGTATGTGTGATTATATTATGGAAAATTTGATTTTTTTTGCATTTTTAGACATTTAGAAGCCTATATCTTGTTACAGAATTGGAATTACACAAAAATTCTACCATATTTTGAAAGCTTAGGTTGTTCTGAAAAAAACTATATATTGTTTTCCTGGGTAAACTAAAAGTCCCCCCGAGGAAAGGCCCCTAAAGTGAAACAGTGCAAAATGGTCAATACAAGTTCCGCTTTGACCAAAATGGCTGGCAGTAAAAGGGTTAATGTGGACAAGTGCAAAGTTATGCACTTTGTTAGAAATAATATAAACACAAGCTATCTAGTGGTAGTTTTTTGGGGATATCCTTAATGGAGAAGGATCTGGGGTTTTTGTAGATAACATGTTGTCTAATTCCTGGCAATGTCATTCAGTGGCTACTAAAGCAAATAAAGTGCTATCTTGTATAAAAAGGGCATTGACTCAAGGGATGAAAACATAATTTTGCCCCTTTATAGGTCCCTGGTAAGGCCTCACTTTGAGTATGCAGTGCAGTTTTGGGCTCCAGTCCTTAAAAAATATATTAATGAGCTGGAGAGAGTACAGAGACGTGCAACTAAACTGGTAAGGGGGTGGAAGATTTAAGCTATGAGGTTAGACTGTTGAGGTTGGGGTTCTTTTCTCTGGAAAAGAGGCGCTTGTGAGGGGTCATGATTACTCTGTACAAGTACATTAGAGGGGATTATAGGCAAATAGGGGGTGTTCCTTTTTCCGATTAAAACGACCAACACACCAGAGGCCACCCCTTTAGATTAGAGGAACGGAGCTTCCATTTGAAGCAGCGTATGTGGTTTTGTCACATGAAGTAATATTAAGCCATATTTATAGCCCCTTGATCAGGGAACAAATTTCGTAAAACCACACATTTACAATTTCTTAGACCTCAGATTTTTTTTTTCCTTTTTTCCCTTTTTTTTCTCTTATTGCTCTTTAACATCATTGTTTCTTTTTTTTCCCAATCCTTTGGTCATATTAATAATGTTATTTCTACATTATGTTGTTTTAACATTATTGAAAATTTAGTTTAGTTGCCCATAGATGGTGCTGTAGTTACATGTTTAAAAGATTGTGTTGATGTTATCAAACTAAGCCTATGATTAAGGGTTCATTACCTAAAACACGTTAGGCACCATGTCCCACGGGAGCTGCTTATGCTTTACAATAAAGGAGTGATTTTAACAGAGGAGCAGGAGTGTCATAACTTTCTGGGACATAACAAGCTAACATCACGGAATGTCAGGGTAACAGTTCCTACATAGGAAATCCAGATTAAAAAATGTAGCCACAATCCAGATACATCCTATGAATAATGAACCATCCACAAGAAAACAATAAGTCTTGTTAGAGGCAAAACTCACAACAAAGTACCGTATATACTCGAGTATAAGCCGATCCGAATATAAGCCGAGGGACCTAATTTTACCTAAGAAAACTGGAAAAACTTATTGACTCGAGTATAAGCCGACTCCCCCAGCTACATGGGAGTAGGAGAAACAATAGGTTACCTCAAAGCAGTTCTAATGTGTAGCACTGGCTCCTTCTGAAAGCTCAGAGTATACTGTGGCATCTCTTAATGGTACAACGATGCGTCGCTTACGATGCCGCGCTCACGCATATAATATATACAGACTGTTATAACTCTACAACATAGCGGGACAGCCCAATACAAAAGAGAATGAACTACTACTCCCAAATCCCCACACTAACAGCAGTCCAAGGGTGCTGGGAGTCACTAGCATATGTATAAAGCCTACCCCCCCTTCAGTTTGTGTATTGCGCCCCCCCTGCCTGTGCTCTACACACTGCCTGCTCTATCTGCACAGGCAACAGGTCGCTCTCCCACACTCGTCCAGGGGCCCCTGTATGAGCGACTCCCAGGCCAGTTGCCCCTGCCTGCTCCCTCCCCCACTAAGTATAGTCCTACTGAGCCCCGGACATAACTGTACAACTGCAAAAACAGTGCCATGGAGAGGCATTGGCAGCGGGCACCTCTCTCTCTGTATCCCCGGGCACCCAGCACACTTACTTTGTCTGTAGCGCAGCTGTGGGAGAGCAGCTGGCTTTGCCCCAGGATCCGGTCCACTTAGTTTTGAAAGTTGTCGCTTACGATGCTGCACGCACGCACACCGGCACGTACGTTCGGCCAGCCACGGGTGCGCGCAACGAACGAATCGATTTACCGCATATATGCTAGTATATGCGCGAGTATAAGCCCAGGGTTACTTTTTCAGCTCATTTTTTGGCCTGAAAAACTCGGCTTATACTCGAGTATATACGGTAATAACAGTAATGAGTGTGAACCAAGCAGGCCCAGAAAATCTGTGGATTCTGGCAAATGCCAGAGGCGCTGCTGTAAGATGCCATTGACAGTCAATATTTTGTGGGCTGGTGGGGAGCTGGTTAGGGCTTTGTGTATTTGAAATGCCAAGGCCTATTTTAAATCTCAGCCTGGAACCCAGTCTGGCACTCTAAACTGGATGATAAGAATTAATAACTAAAGTGAACAAGACAAGAATAGCAAAACAAAGTATAAATTACTTACTCCTGCTTCTCACCAGCAAGCCTGTTATAACTATATTCTCAGAAAAAGTGTAAAATCTGTTCACGCATATTTTTAATACTGACCACATCTTAATGAATGTACATGTTATGTCCTCATTACATGTTACCCTGAAGTAGTATGTAGCTTGACATGCAGCTAAACCTTCCCACACTCCAATAAAAGAGACCAAGGGGCCGATTCACTTAAGTGCGATAAAACGTGCGCTATTTATAGCGTGCGGTAAAAACTTTATCGCGACTTTTCGCATGATTCACTATAAGCATACTTGCGCTATTTTACGCGCGATATTTCATGCGATATTTTTGTTGCAATAAATAACGTGCGCTGTATTTTTCGCATGCACGCTATTTGCGCATTACGCACGCGACAATCGGAAGCATAAAACTGGCGACATTTTGCCCTGGGAGAGCACAGAGTGCTAGAGAGGTGCTGTATAAATGTTTATTTGCAAAAAAAAACCAAAAAACCAATAAAAATATAAGTAAGAAAAAACAAGAAGTGCTAGAGATAATAAAATGGGGGGGAGCATTTAAGAATATTTAGCCAAATACTTAGGGGTCCGTTTGCTAAAGTGGCTTAAATTAAGTGGGAGATTTTAGACACAGAATAAATGGCAAATATGTTATGGGCACTTTATTAAACGGGAACAAATATAATATTGCAATTATTCTGGCAACAAAACATTGGATTGGCAGTTATCACACTCGCCAGAAAATACGCTACGTACTAATTAACGCAAGTTTTACTATTCAGCAAAATGGGCTAAAGACAAAATTGTTGGCAGAATATTTGCAAACATTTAACCCATATAGCATATTGATGCTGTTACTGATAAATGTAAGAGTGTAGGAGAAACTACATGAAAGTATAGAATACAATATCAAGGAAGGAAAAATAATTAGACATTACTCAGTTGAAAAGTAGAAAAATAAAAACTTTTAATTTAACAATTAAAGGGAAAATAAAACTTAGGGCTTGCTGCCCTTGAGTTCTCTAATGTCTCTCCGAAGCTCGGCCACTTCTCCCCGGAGCTGGGCCAGCTCGGCCTTCTTGTTGGCCAGGTCCTCCTGCACTGATGGTCCCTCGTCTGCAGGAGAACCTGGTGCCCAGCGCTTGGCCTCGGGGGAGTCCGGGGCCTGGGGGGATAACTCAAGGGCCTGGGGGAAACTGGGGCAGGAAAGAAGGGGGGGAGTGTCGGGGGCCTCTGGTGCTGGGGCCTCGGGGGCCGCTGGAGCCTGGTGGGCCTCGGGGGCCACAGGAGCCTGGTGTGCCTGGGGTTGTGCCTGGGGATGAGGCGCCAGCTGAAGTTCTGGGAGATAGTATTGCAAGATGTTATTTTGTGTAATATATTATACATATATATATATATATATATATATATATATATATATATATATACATTCATACACCATCATAAATAACGGGGCCCCTCACAACAACATTTTTTGGGCCCCCCTCCTCCCACGCCCCCAATGGCCCCCTCCCCCTGTGAATCCTCACATCAATACAAAGGACACACAGACATTGTTAGCCAGGGCCCCCTAAAACATTCGTGGCCCTTCCCCAAATGACTCATACTATGGGCCGCTCCCTGCTGCTTTTCCCCTGCTTTAAACTTATTTATGCATATGTATTTGAAAATAGATGTGTATATATATATATACAATACGAAGTGCTGGGAAGCTGCACACCGTAAGGAACAATAATACCTGGGTGCCTGTGGCAAATCAAAATCTAGACAGGCATGGGGTGACGGCACACAGGATTTTCACAAGGAGTCACGAAGATGTGAAATAATATTCAGAGGTTTATTGTGACCAACGTTTCAGTTCCTCACTGGCATTATTGTTGAACGTGATGGACGTATGTCTTTTTTCAACCCAACTTACTATATTACTTTCATCATCCCTGACATTTCTTACATTTGTACTTTTATTTCAAATTACTTGCTAAATCTTTTACTGAACGTATACTGTAAAAGCATAATAAAGTACAATAATTACCTTCCGCAATTTCAGCCACCAGATCTGAATTCCTATGCTTCAGGTCAGACCATATGCGCTGGAGCAGGTGGAGGTCCACATCAATTCCAAACCCCCCGCGCAACCCGGCTTGGAGGTTGCGCAGGATGGCCCTCTTCCTCTCGTGGACCCCTAAGGGCCCCAGCGGCAGGTCGTCATATCCTGAGCGCAGGAAACATGTGATAATATAGCGCCTCTCCCCTGGTAGCAGATCAGAAACCCCAGGCATGATGCTCCTCTCAGTGTGACTGCAGGCTCAATGACACAAAATGGCCCCAAGTCGCACATGTCACGAGATTACAAAATCGCTACAAAATGTCCACCAGTCGCGAGATTACAAAGTCGTGACAAAGAAATCGCCAAAATATACCTAGTAATGTATTTTTTGCGACTAAATATTTACCGCTACAGTACTGCATATTGTGGCGACTAAATATTTACCGCTATAGTACTGTATATTATGGCGACTAAATATTTACCGCTATAGTACTGTATATTATGGCGACTAAATATTTACTGCTATAGTACTCTATATTATGGTGACTAAATATTTACCGCAATAGTAGCGAAATTCCATACATGCCAAGACTTTAGTAAAATTTGGTAAAAAGACACATACTTGAATAAATAACACTGCATAAGTCCATATTTTATTGCCAAAAACTCATTTACTGTACTTTTCTATAATTTATCGCCTGCCTGTAGTAGGTGTTAATTTTTGCATAGACTAATGCGATATTTAGCGCGCCTAAGTATTTGTGAATCATGCGATCGTATTCTTTTCAGCGCAAAAATTAACGCATGTGGTAAAACTAGCGCATGCGGTCGCGCGAAAAATAATGCATGCAATATGGCGACTTAACGCACGCGATAATACTATGGTGAATCGCTAATTATCACGACTAATTTAACACAAAAAAGCGTGCGATAAATTTTATCGCACTTTAGTGAATCAGCCCCCAAGAGTGAAGTCTGTAGAATTTTACTGGATAATTATGGAAAAAGGTAAAACTGAAACAAACAGAACGAAATTCAATGAGTGAATTGCGTTGATTAAACAAATGCAGCATGGATATAAGAATGCTGGCAGAAATTATACACGACAGTGTCTCTGAGTTGCTGGCAGCTTTAGTGGTGACTTAATGCAGTTTTCTGTCCATATACTTACCAGCGATGCTACCATGGGGGAGAAGACAGATACCTGTCTTATTCATTCACACATATTTTTAAGATATTTTGGAAAGGACTAAATGCGCCTTTTAACATATGCTCTTGCCAGGGCCGGTCTTACCAACTGTGAGGCCCAATTGAGACCAATTGGGCCCCCACGATTAACCCTTTTACTGCCAGCCATTTTGGTCAAAGTGGAACTTGTATTGCCAGACAGTTTTTGAACATTTTGCACTGTTTCACTTTAGGGGCCTTTCCTCTGGGGGACTTTTAGTTTACCCAGAAAAACAATATATTGTTTTTTTCAGGACAACCTAAGCTTTAAAAATATGGTAGAATTTTTGTGTAATTCCAATTCTGTAACAAGATATAGGCTTCTAAATGTCTAAAAAATGAAAAAAAAAAATTCCATAATATAAACACACATACTAGAAACAAAAAATATTACAGCTGATTTGAAAAGTCCCATGTATCCTGAATGTGCCAATACCAAATATACATAGTTTTATGGAGATTTCTCACTTGTATAGGTCAAAAACTCACATCAGTACACTACCAAATTTCCAAAGCACTGCTTCAGAAAGCTGCATACTTTAGGTTTCAAGGCCAAAAATTCCACTAACAGAAGGTTTATCCCAGAAAATTGTACATTTTTGGAAAGAACAGATTCTGGGGAATCCAGAATAGGCACAACTGTCTGTCTACTCCAAACTATCAAGTCACAATGCTTTCCTAAAGTTATTGGTTTTTATCAAAATTTGTGACATTTTTACAAAATCGCTTCAAAGCTTCCAGTCTATAGTATCTTATCTCCTACAGGTCATAAAGTAACCAAATAAACTCCCTAAATATTGAACGCCAGGGGTCCACTGAACAGTTTGATGCCCAATATGTATGCGAACATACCCCCATATGATCTATAATTTCTGTCATTTCAGCTCCTGCAAAATCAACACATTTACATCATTATATGTGGGATAAAGCTAGTAAAAAGTATGCTCGCCCCAGAAAGTCATATATTATTGAAAAAAAGTACACATTCCCCCCAATCTAAAATGGGTACGCATGTCTTTCTACTCCAAAGTACCAAGCCACAAATCTTTTCTAAAGTTAGCAATTTTGATGACATTTCCAAAAATCCCCTTAAAGCTTCCAACTTGCAGCATCTTATCTCATACATAGCATTAGGTACCATGATAAAACACCCTGAATTTGAATGCCAGGGGTCCACTGAACAGTTTGATGCCCAATGTGTATAGGTTTACCTAAGTCATATATTTTTGGAAAGTACATATTCCCCCGAATATAATAGGTACACATTTCTTTTTATTCCAAAGTACCAAGCCATAAAGCATTCCTATGTTTGCAGATTTTTATGACATGTCAGAATATCAGAAATTCGCATAAAAATGTTGCAATTTGCCGCATTCATCTCTCACAATTTCTTGATAAAGATCAGATAAAGGCAAATCACCCCTAATAGGAACACAGTTTGATGCCCAATATGCATAGATATACCAAAGTCTGTGGTATGTACTGACCCTAAAATGAAAACAGCGCATATGGATTTCTCGCCTGCCAGCTCAGCTTTTGCATACAGAGCCCCCTGTCAGCGTATTATGTGCCGTAAGACCCCCTAACTATACAGAGACCACCAGAAAACCATATATTTTTGGAAAGTACACATTCTGATATAGGATAAGTTATTTTTGTACACCAAAAAGTTACACATGGCAAAGCTATGCTAAAAACAGATTAGGAACACTTATATAGGGATAAAAATGCAAAAATTGTGCAAATCAGTGAAACAACAAAATAAGTCACACAACAGTGTAATTAGTGGTCAAAATATCTGATCCAATGGTCACGCTGTCAAAATATACAGTTTTTAGGGAAAAGAAACTAAAAACAAAGTGGTAAAATGAAAAATAAATAAATAAAAGGTTGTTGTGAGTGTACATGTACATGTGAAAAGTTGTGTGTATACATGTGTGTACACATGTAAAAGTTGTGTGACAGTGTGTATATGAATGAATATACGTGTATATAAGTGTGCAAAATTAAAAAATAAATAAATAAAAACTGCTAAATTGTGTGCTGTAAGTGTGTGTGTGCAAAAAAAAAAAAAAAAATCAGCCTTACCTGTCCTGAAATTTGCCTGGTCCTCGATGCTGCAGTCCTGGAGCAGGAAGTCCTCCTTAGTCAGTGGGCCGGTGCTGGTGGGGAAAGAGGAACCAGGAACAAGCAGCAGACGCGATGCAATTGCGTCTGCTGCTTGTAGGTTGGTCCTGCGACGGTCGCGTCACAGGATGGACATGACAGCCCCCCTGGCTCATTGCCCAGGGGGCTGTCATCGCTATGCAGAGAGTATCCCTTATCTTCCAACGACATACGAGACACGTCGTTGGCAGATAAAGCCTTTTTCTGCCACGATGTATCCCATACGTCGGCAGAGAAAAGGTTAAAAAGAGCCAGTAACATAAAAGTGATTTTTTTTTTTTTTTGCTTTTAAAACTTTTATTAAAGATTTCACAGTATATAGAGATACAGTGTATACAGAGATACAGTGTATTACAAAGGTTATGTTACAGCATAGTTTTGTAAAATAAACTAATATTTGATAACCAGGTTATTGTGTCATGCTTCTCTTTTTTGGTGTAAATCTTAGGGGTAGGCAAGGGTGGGCCAAGCCGACCGGGCGCCCTAGGCAACCCGGTCAGCCAACTCCACCCACCCCCCCGAACGGCGCATGTGCACCAAAGCACAGGAGGCGGTGCAGGGGGGGGGGCGGGGCGATTAGATCGGTCATTGCCTCCGCCGCTAATGACAAGCGGCGGAGGCAATGACAAAGTAGCACTAGGGGTAGGCAGGAGAGGCTGCTGCCTGGCGCCCCTCAATCGTTGCGCCCTAGGCAGCTGCCTCTTCTGCCTACCCCTAGTTCCGGCCCTGGGGGTAGGCTTGGTTCTTTCCTATTTGGACTCCAAGCGTATCCTGTTTCTTGTTACTTTATAGTATGCAAAGTAGAGAATATTATGTTTAGTAGTTTTCATAGCCATTAATTGTTCAATTATATGCTTATAACAATAGAAACCTTCCAGGATGGTAATACAAATTTCTTCTATAGGTGTACTTAATATAAAACAACTCGTACCTTATATAATATACAATCTTACAACCTTGGTTAGTTTAACAAGTGGTGCCTCCTTTTCACTCTCCTCCATATTTTTACTGATAGTGAGACTAATTCCTGTCAGAGCTATTTGTTTTTACATATAGACATAATCAGGGCCGCCATCAGAAATCACAGGGCCCCTCACAAAAAAAATTTCTGGGCCCCCCCTCCTCCCACACCCCCAATGGCCCCTCCCCCAGTGACCCCTCCCATCAATACAAAAGACATACAGACATTGGTAGCCAGGGGTTACGTTTTGCATTGGTGCCATGGCAGGTTCCCCCCTAAATCATTGCTAGCCAGCCCAGGGCCCCCTAAAACATCGGTGGTCCTCCCCCAAATTACTCATACCCCAGGGCACCCCCAGCATCCTCCGGCTCCCCCCAGCCCCCCCCCCAAGCATCCTCCTGCTTCCCCAGGGCCCCCCCAAGCATCCTTCAGCTTCCCCCAGGGCCCCCCGAGCATCCTTCAGCTTACCCCAGGGCCACCAAGCATCCTCCAGCTCCCCCACAGCATCCTCCTGCTTCCCCCAGGGCACCGCCAGCATCCTTCAGCTTCCCCCAGGGCCCCCCCAAGCATCCTCTAGCTTCCCCCAGGGCCCCCCCAAGCATCCTTCAGCTTACCCCAGGGACCCCCCCAAGCATCCTTCAGCTTCCCCCAGGGACCCCCCCAAGTATCCTTCAGCTTCCCCCAGGGCCCCCCCAAGTATCCTTCAGCTTCCCCCAGGGCCCCCCCAAGTATCCTTCAGCTTCCCCCAGGGCCCCCCAAGTATCCTTCAGTTTCCCCCAGGGCCCCCCCAAGTATCCTTCAGCTTCCCCCAGGGCCCCCCCAAGTATCCTTCACTTTCCCCCAGGGCCCCCAAGCACCTTCCATTTCTCCCCCCAGCGGCCTCCAGCTCCCGTGATGTCCTCCTCTATGTGCCACGGCTCCCAGCTGCTTCTGTGATTTTATATGGTTGCGCTCCATGCGTGTGACGTCAGTAAGCACGGGCGCAACCGTATAAAAGCAAGGATACGGCAGAGAGCCGCGGGACATAGAGGAAGACGCAAGTAAAGATTGGGCCCGGCCCGGGCTTGATGAAAGGACGATCGTACCCCCTGTGCCCCCCTGATGGCGGCCCTGGACATAATCATGAGAGTTATCCAAACAGTTTATAAAAAAAAAATACCATTTGTAAGTAATAGTCCAAGGTATTGGAAGATTATTATTTCCTTCCATCTGGTTGCATTCTGTCATTATTTGCATTAGTCAATCAGAGAGGAGGGCATGGTTCATGTGAGTGGTGCAATGTAATACAGCTATGGTTTCCAGATCTTTTGGAATTGTATTTGTTTGTCATTTAAAATACTTGTAAGCTTTTCATTCACTAGAATCCAGTTTATTTTATGTTTCAATTGTTATATTGGTAGAAGCGGAGATTTCCATGATTTAGCAATAGTCAGCTTAGCTGCTATAAAAATTTGGATGATAAGGATTCTAGTGTATTTATTTATATTCAGAATTTTAGTTCCTATCAGAGCTTGTTCCGGTGATTTATGTAGGTTTATCTCAGTTACTGAGAAAATTAGTTCATAAACTCTAGACCAGAAATGTTGAACTCTGGGACATTGCCACCAGATATGATATGCCTTGCCCTCCCCTCTGAAACAATAGGGACTATATGAATTATTTATTTTGTGCAGTCTTGTAGGGACTAGGTACCATCTTAGCAGAACTTTGCATCCTGCTTCCAGCAATAATGTGTTAATCGAACTATGAGCCGCAGAGTCCCATACCTTCATCCACGTTTCCTCATCTAATGGATGACCAAGGTCCCTTTCCCAGGCTTTCATGTAGGGTAAATTAGGTGGGGAGTATGCCTCTAGTAATATTTGTAAAGCTTTGAAAGGACTCCTCTGGAATAAGGATGTACCCAGGGCCGGAACTAGGGGTAGGCAGAAGAGACAGCTGCCTAGGGCGCAATGATTGAGGGGCGCCAGGCAGGAGCCTCTCCTGCCTACCCCTAGTGCTACTTTGTCATTGCCTCCGCCGCTTGTCATTAGCGGCGGAGACAATGACCGATCTAATCGCCCCACCTCCCCTGCACTGCCTCCTGTGCTTTGGCGCGCATGCGCCGTTAGGGGGGTGGGGTGGGCGGAGTTGGCCGACCGGGTTGCCTAGGGCGCCCGGTCGGCTTGGCCCGCCCCTGGATGCAAATTCTTGTAAGATACTGTCAAAGTTCAAGTTCTTTGTTTCATCACATGTCCAACTCATTGAGGAAAATAAACTTGGCAATTATGGTTGGGGCGGTTACATTCTGAAGAGATTTCATTCCTTATCATCGAATGTCCCACTACTCCACTTATCCTTGGTCTCCCGTGGCTTAGACAACACAATCCAACCTTGATTGGACCACTGGTGTTCTTACTGCTTGGGGTCCTTCTTGCCATTCTGTGTTCTGTGTATGTCTGCTTCAATTGTGCCATTCATGTCTCATCAATTGTACATGATTCCCCCACTTTTGTGTAAATGCTATGTTAAATTCTCTGAAGTCTTTGAAAAAAAATGCTGAGACTCTTCCACCACATAGGCTTATTGAACTTGCCCCTAGCACTCCAAGGGGTAGAACATATATGTTATCACTCCCTGAGACCCAAGCCATGAAGGAATACATCCAAGAGAATCTTTCCAGAGGCTTCATTAGAAAATCTAGTTCTTCTGCTGACTTGTTCTTTGTCCAAAAGAAGGATGGGAGTCTTAGACCATGGATCAACTACCTTGGTCTCAATAAAATCAGTCAAGAACCGCCATCCGCTCCCCTTGATTCCAGAACTCTTTGACAGATTAAAAGAAGCCAATGTTTTCTCCAAGCTTGATCTTCTTGGTGTTTACAACCTGATCCATATCCATCATGGGGGCATGTGTGGAAAACTGTGTTCAATACCCATGATGTCCACTATGAGCATTTAGTCATGCCTCTTGGGCCATGCAATGCCCCCGCCATCTTCCAAGACTTCAGAAATTATATTTTCGTGAAATGTTGCAATCATGTGTTATAGTATACCTTGACAACATCCTGGTGTTTTCCTCCTCCTTGTCTGAACATATTCTTCAAGTCAAGTCAGTTTTACAACATCTTTTACAATAATCTCTATGTAAAACTGGAGAAATGCGAGTTTCATCTCCTTCTACTTCCTTTGGGTATATTGTCTCTTCTTCTGGCTTTGAGATGGATCCTGCCAAGGTTTCTGCATTTTCCAAGTGACCTGCTCCTGTAGGTCTGAAACCATACAACGTTTCCTTGGCTTTGCCAATTTTTACAGAAGGTTCATTAAAGGTTTTTCCCAAATTGTGACTCCCATCACAGCCCTCACTCTAGGTCACTGTGGTCTCCTGAGGCCCAAAAAGCTTTTGAATCTTTAAAGTCAGCCTCTGCTTTAGTTCTGATCCATCCAGATACTTCTCGTCTATTTATCTTGGAAGTTGATGCCTCCGATATGGGGGTAGGAGCTATTTTATCCCAGCAAATTGCTTTCCAATGCCCTCTTCATCCCTGTGCCTTTTTCTCCTGAAAATTGTCACTTGCCGAGAGAAATTATGATATTGGTAATAGAGAGCTACTAGCCATTAACCTTTTTAGTGCCATAGGACGTAGATTCTACGTCCTGGGTAGCAAAGGACCAAAGTGCCACAGGACGTAGAATCTACGTCCTACAGCACTATCAGGTTTACAAGCGCTGCGCTGGCTTTTAAAGCAGCGCAGCGCTTGTAAACCCTTCACAACCCCCTAGGCAACGAGCAAAGAACAACATACTTACCGATCCGGTCCCCCGATCGCGTCGCCAGCCAATGACTGCAGTGGACACGCGATGATGACGTGTCCACTGCTGTCCCTTTAAATAGCGCCGCCTACTGTCGGCTCCTCATTCCTGCTGCGCACTTCGGACCTGATGGAGCTCCCCTGCTGCCTTCCTGCTGCCTTCCTGCCAGATTGGTCGCCCCTGATCGCCTGCCTGCCTTGGGTAAGCTGAACTACAACTCTCTACCACTGTTTATTTTGCTTATTTCTATCTCAACTGTCTAAAAATTTTTTTTTCAATTTTTTCTTCTATCTTTGTCATTATTACACTTTTGCACACATACACACTTATTTACAACTTTCCCAAGCACACACAGACACTTACACACACACTTACACTTACACTTTTTTTTTTTTTCTATCTTTCTTTTCTTTTCTTTCTTTCTTTGCTTTCTTTGGCAGTCATTTTTTTTTACTAAAACTTTATTTCTGATCTTGCTCTATAATTATCTGATTTATTTGGTTGCATTTTAGTGTTTTTTTTGGCATTTTCATAATTGATTTCTGTTTTTTTATTATTGTATTGTATTGTAACTTTTTTTATTGCTATTGGGTGCTGAATTTGCAGTGACGTTGGTGGATCCAGGGCTCTGACCACCAATTTCATTGCAATTATTGTTCTTCTGTTGGTTTAGGTGGTTTTATTGGATTTTACTGATTTTATGGTGTTTTATCTTTGCATTGTTCTTTATTGTGTATTTAGTGCCCCAAAAAGGTTGCTTTTGCAGTGACATTGGTGGATCCAGGGCTCTGACCACCGATTTCATTGCAATTATTGTTCTTTGATTGCTTTTAGTGGTTTTATTCCATTTTAACTTCATTTGATTTCAGTTGTTCTAGAAAGGTCCAGAGGTGCTAAGATTGTTCTGGTAGTTTCTATTGCCAAGGGTTAGGCTGATGCCACACATGGCGTAGGGCTGATTTTTTCAGCAAGTGGAAAAACGCTTGCCGAAAATTCAGCCCTACGCCTGCTACTTGTGCCTGCACCCCAAATGAATGGAATACGCTCGGGTGCAGGCACATGTAGCCGATATACGCATGAAAACGCGAGACTTTGCATTCTCACGCGTTTTCATGCGTATATCGGCTACATGTGCCTGCACCCGAACGTATTCCATTCATTCGGGTGCAGGCAAAAAAAAAAGGGGTGCATAGAGTGCAGCCCCAATATTATGCATTTTCAGGTTTGGCGGCCATGTACTTATGTGCAACCAGACATAGATATCGTTTTATTCAGGGGAACTTGCAGATTGATGTTTAGTAAGTTTTTGGTAGTTGCCATGGAAATTTTGGAGAGAAATCTAGGTTTGTATCTGGTTTTTCCTTGATTTCTGACCAAAGCGCTGACTTCTGCAAGGGACTGCGGCCACAATTTTCCATGTAGAAAGAGAAGAGTGGTGTCTCTGAATAGCTGAAGGTGTGCACTTTTCGTAAATATATTGATTGTGGGGGTTATTTCACATAGAGCACAGCAGCCCACCCTTATGCATTGCCCCTGTTTGGGGGCATTTGGTGGCCACGTCTTTATGTGCACCCATACATATGGGGTATCATTTTATTCAGGGGAACTTGCAAATTGAGGTTTAGTAAGTTTTTGGTAGTTGCCATGGAGATTTTGGGGAGAAATCTAGGTTTTTTATCTGGTTCTTCCTTGATTTCTGACCAAAATCTAGGTTTGTATCTGGTTTTTCCTTGATTTCTGACCAAAGCGCTGACTTCTGCAAGGGACTGGGGCCACAATTTTTCATGTAGAAAGAGAAGAGTGGTGTCTCTGAATAGCTGAAGGTGTGCACTTTTCGTAAATATATAGATTGTGGGGGTTATTCTACAGGTAGGGGGGGTTAACACTGAAAAACTGCAGGTAGTGCACATAGAGCGCAGCCCCCAAAATTTCAACTGAAATTGCCCTTATGCATTGCCCCTGTTTTGGGGCATTTGGTGGCCACGTCTTTATGTGCACCCATACATATGGGGTATCGTTTTATTCAGGGGAACTTGCAGATTGATGGTTAGTAAGTTTTTGGTAGTTGCCATGGAGATTTTGGGGAGAAATCTAGGTTTTTTATCTGGTTTTTCCTTGATTTCTGACCAAAATCTAGATTTGTATCTGTTTTTTCCTTGATTTCTGACCAAAGCGCTGACTTCTGCAAGGGACTGCAGCCACAATTTTCCATGTAGAAAGAGAAGAGTGGTGTCTCTGAATAGCTGAAGGTGTGCACTTTTTGTAAATATATAGTTTGCGGGGGTTATTTCACAGGTATGGGGGTGTTTAGACTATATAACTGCAGGTAGAGCACATAGAGCACAGCCCCCCCTTATGCATTGCCCCTGTTTGGGGGCATTTGGTGGCCACGTCTTTATGTGCACCCATACATATGGGGTATCGTTTTATTCAGGGGAACTTGCAGATTGATGTTTAGTAAGTTTTTGGTAGTTGCCATGGAGATTTTGGGGAGAAATCTAGGTTTGTATCTGGTTTTTCCTTGATTTCTGACCAAAGCGCTGACTTCTGCAAGGGACTGCAGCCACAATTTTCCATGTAGAAAGAGAAGAGTGGTCTCTCTGAATAGCTGAAGGTGTGCACTTTTCGTAAATATATAGATTGTGGGGGTTATTCCACAGGTAGGGGGGGTTAACACTGAAAAACTGCAGGTAGTGCACATAGAGCGCAGCCCCCAAAATTTCAACTGAAATTGCCCTTATGCATTGCCCCTGTTTTGGGGCATTTGGTGGCCACGTCTTTATGTGCACCCATACATATGGGGTATCGTTTTATTCAGGGGAACTTGCAGATTGATGGTTAGTAAGTTTTTGGTAGTTGCCATGGAGATTTTGGGGAGAAATCTAGGTTTGTATCTGGTTTTTCCTTGATTTCTGACCAAAGCGCTGACTTCTGCAAGGGACTGGGGCCACAATTTTTCATGTAGAAAGAGAAGAGTGGTGTCTCTGAATAGCTGAAGGTGTGCACTTTTTGGAAATATATAGTTTGCGGAGGTTATTTCACAGGTATGGGGGTGTTTAGACTATATAACTGCAGGTAGAGCACATAAAGCACAGCCCCCCCTTATGCATTGCCCCTGTTTGGGGGCATTTGGTGGCCACGTCTTTATGTGCACCCATACATATGGGGTATCGTTTTATTCAGGGGAACTTGCAGATTGATGGTTAGTAAGTTTTTGGTAGTTGCCATGGAGATGTTGGGGAGAAATCTAGGTTTGTATCTGGTTTTTCCTTGATTTCTGACCAAAGCGCTGACTTCTGCAAGGGACTGGGGCCACAATTTTTCATGTAGAAAGAGAAGAGTGGTGTCTCTGAATAGCTGAAGGTGTGCACTTTTTGGAAATATATAGTTTGCGGGGGTTATTTCACAGGTATGGGGGTGTTTAGACTATATAACTGCAGGTAGAGCACATAGAGCACAGCCCCCCCTTATGTATTGCCCCTGTTTGGGGGCATTTGGTGGCCACGTCTTTATGTGCACCCATACATATGGGGTATCGTTTTATTCAGGGGAACTTGCAAATTGAGGTTTAGTAAGTTTTTGGTAGTTGCCATGTAGATTTTGGGGAGAAATCTAGGTTTTTTATCTGGTTCTTCCTTGATTTCTGCCCAAAATCTAGGTTTGTATCTGGTTTTTCCTTGATTTCTGACCAAAGCGCTGACTTCTGCAAGGGACTGCAGCCACAATTTTCCATGTAGAAAGAGAAGAGTGGTGTCTCTGAATAGCTGAAGGTGTGCACTTTTCGTAAATATATAGATTTTGGGGGTTATTTCACAGGTAGGGGGGGTTAACACTGAAAAACTGCAGGTAGTGCACAGAGCGCAGCCCCCAAAATTTCAACTGAAATTGCCCTTATGCATTGCCCCTGTTTTGGGGCATTTGGTGGCCACGTCTTTATGTGCACCCATACATATGGGGTATCGTTTTATTCAGGGGAACTTGCAGATTGATTGTTAGTAAGATTTTGGTAGTTGCCATGGAGATTTTGGGGAGAAATCTAGGTTTGTATCTTGTTTTTCCTTGATTTCTGACCAAAGCGCTGACTTCTGCAAGGGACTGCGGCCACAATTTTCCATGTAGAAAGAGAAGAGTGGCGTCTCTGAATAGCTGAAGGTGTGCACTTTTTGTAAATATATAGATTGTGGGGGTTATCTCAAAGGTAGGGGGGGTTAACACTGAAAAACTGCAGGTAGTGCACATAGAGCGCAGCCCCCAAAATTTCAACTGAAATTGCCCTTATGCATTGCCCCTGTTTTGGGGCATTTGGTGGCCACGTCTTTATGTGCACCCATACATATGGGGTATCGTTTTATTCAGGGGAACTTGCAGATTGATGTTTAGTAAGTTTTTGGTAGTTGCCATGGAGATTTTGGGGAGAAATCTAGGTTTGTATCTGGTTTTTCCTTGATTTCTGACCAAAGCGCTGACTTCTGCAAGGGACTGCAGCCACAATTTTCCATGTAGAAAGAGAAAAATGGTGTCTCTGAATAGCTGAAGGTGTGCACTTTTCAGAAATATATAGTTTGTGGGGGGTTATTTCACAGGTAGGGGGGGGTAACACTGAAAAACTGCAGGTAGTGCACATAGAGCGCAGCCCCCACATTTTTAGCTGTAATTGCCTTTATGCATTGCCCCTGCTTTGGAGTGTTTGGTGCCCATGTCTTTATGTGCACCCATACATATGGGGCATCATTTTATTCAGGAGAAGTTTGTCTTTCAAATTTGCCTTTGTTAGAAAATTTTTATGAGATTTTTTTTTGTCAAATCCACATTTGATCATGCGTCCAAGTTTACGTTTTAGAAAAAAAAAAATGTCAAAAAAAGCTCCAAATTGCACAATGCACTGACAAAAAGTATTTGGCTTTTGAGAGAAAACTACATTGCACCTAGAAACCTGAAGGTCTGTAGTTTCTAAAGATACCGAACATGAGGGGATATTTTAGATTTACATGTAAGTTATGCTGCATCAACTGTTACAAGCGCTTTTCCGCTTTGTTCTGGTGTGATATTGTACTAAGTATTGCTTTAGTTTGGGGGTTACTTCTGGACAGGAACTGTGGGGCACCACCACATATTTGGTATCGTTGGACTTGGGAGTATCAGGGCTTTTACAAACGACAAAAAAAATTGTGTAAAATTAACTTTTCTATGGAAAAAAACCTCAAAATATACAGAAATTTTTCATAATTTTTTTTTTTTTTTACATATTTCACCCAAAATACACATCATATCTCCATAAAAGTTATAAAATTTGGTATGTATGTCGAAGCCCAATTAGTGACGAAAAAAACGATATATAATTTCCCTAGTTTCATGGAGGTTTTCCTACCAAAAAACATTGTTAAAGTGAATGAGTACAAAATGCTTAAAAAACGTCTGGCACTGGGGGGAACCGAAATGACGAATTCGGCTGGCACTTAAAGGGTTAAATTGGCTTTGGAAGAATGGCGTAATTTACTAGAGGAAGCTTTGGAGCCTGTTACAATTCTTACCGACCATAAGAATCTGGAATATATTCTTCTGCTCAAAGACTGAACCCTCGTCAATCTAGATGGGCATTATTCTTCTCTAGGTTCAATTACATTATCTCTTACAGACCTGGGTCCAAGAACATCAAAGCTGATACCCTTTCCAGATCCCTGTCTTTTGAAGAGGCTTCCTCGGCCCCTTCCTGTCCAATTATACCCCCTGAGTAAGTGGTAGCTCCTGTGTTCTTATTCCTGTTACAATTCTTACTGACCATAAGAATCTGAAGTACAGTATATTCTTCTGCCAAAAGACTGAACCCTCGTCAAGCTAGATGGGCATTATTCTTCTCTAGGTTCAATTTCATTATTTCCTACAGACCTGGGTCCAAGAACATCAAAGCTGATGCCCTGTCCAGATCCCTGTCTTCAGAAGAGGCTTCGTCAGTCCCTTCCTGTCTATTTATACCCCCTGAGTGAGTGGTAGCTCCTGTGTCCTTAGTCCGTCTGGCTTCTGAAAATTCACCAGACTGCCCATCTGGTAAGACTATCGTCCCTCAGGCTAAGGTCTTTCAGATCCTCTGGTGGGTCATTCCTCTAAAATTGCAGGCCATCCGGGGGTTTAGAAGACACTTGATCTTATTTCCAGATATTTTTGGTGGCATTCTCTTGCCCAAGATGTTTCCCACTATGTTGCTGCATGTTCTGTTTGTGCCCAGCAGAAGATTCCTCACTGTCTCCCCTGTGGTCTTCTTCATCCACTGCTTCATCCACTTGCAAGTCAACCCTGGACAGATATATCTATGGACTTTATTCTAGATTTACCAAAGTCAGCAGAGTTTACCACAATCCTTGTGGTCGTAGATTGATTTTCCAAGATGGCCCACTTCATTCCTCTAAAGAAGTTCCCGTCTGCAGCTTTTCTCTCTTCTATTGTATCCAATTTGTCTCCTGCTTTTGGCGTACCTTTGTAAATCATTGGAAATTGGTTTAAATTTTTCTTCAGCATATCATCCTTGGAGTAATGGTCAAACTGAAAGAACCAATCAAGTCCTGGAACAGTTTCTTTGATGTCTCATTTCTCAAAGCCATGACAACTCGTCTGAACTTCTCATCTGGGCTTAATTCGCTCATAATAATCTCAGCGCATTCCGGCGCATGTGCACAATAACACGTGGTGCTGCGCTGTGACGTCGGTGGACTTGCTGATGTCACTTTTAGTGCCAAATTTGAATTTAAGACCGGTTTCTCTGCTAGTTTCAATTGCCCAAGCTGGTTCTGTGTACCTGGTTCGTAGCTAAATTCTGCTTGTTATTGATCTACCAGTGTTTTATTCTTTGTCTGACTTCTGATTTACGATTCTTCGCTGCCTGCCACTAACCTTTGCCTGACTTCAGCTTTAATTCAATCTGATCCTTTCTGTACCGCATTTCTGTAAATAACCTTAGCCATGAGTAGGATCCCACAAAAGGGTGTCGGTGAACACTGGGGTTGGCAGGGCTCTACTGCTTCACCTAAGAGGTTATTCCTGGCAGTTTTGGGCTCCTATAAATTACAGTCCCTAACAAAAATCAGTATGCTTTTTGAGCTGCTTAAAGTGTGGCTCCAGAGACTGCATAGCTTTGTCTAATACTTGCTTAAAACAGTTCACCTGATAAGCTTTCTTGGGATCAATAATGGAATCATCAGGAGATAACGTAACGTGTCTTTTTCTCTTTCGCAAATGTTGTATTTGAAATTCCTGAGCTACTTCCAAGTCATTTGTGAGTTAATTTGCCCCAACTAAGACTTGTTCAAAGCCAGTCTCTCTCTAGTTTTTCAGCCAGTCTAAGAGCTTTTCAAATGAGGAACTACATGTGGCAAGATCTACTGTTGTTCTGCAATTCTTTGCTAATAAAATTGACTTGAAATAACAAATCATGCCAGAGAACAAGTGAAACAGGAAACTTGTAATTTTTGATTTGATGAGCTAATGATTCCGCTTCACTTCTTGCCTGAGCATCATCCAAAGTTTCTGCTATTTCTACAAGAGCATCATTACCAAATTACCATAGACACCTGCTGGTGTATTAGGGAAAGCACCATCAGATACATGTAGTGAGGTATATACAATACCAAAGTCCTCAGCGCTCTAGATGTGATGAAATCTCCAATTTTGTGTAGATCGTATATCAAATCATGTGTGTATAACGTTTCTTTTCTGCAGCTCCGCTTTAGATCAACCCCTTTGGCTGGGTCCCAAAACGAATTCAGTGATGTATATAGCCGGAGTGCATATATAAACAAACGAGAAATATATACAATAGTGCAACAACGTATGTGCAGAGAAAACCCTTATCACCAAATAAAAAGTATATGTGCTCGTTTAATTTACACTCACACCAAAGTGCAGTACTGTTAACTGCTTACCAGATGGCAGTGTTGTTGAAGCAAACAGATATAATGTATTCAATTGCAGCATGTAGCTAGATGAATAAATGTTGCATCCTTGATGTAACTTGCAACTGTATCCACGTGCAGAATGAGTCTCATGAATCTTATTGCAGTATGTGGCTGTATCAAATTGCAATGTAACACAGGATCTTAAAAAGCCCAACGCGTTTCGTGTACTTGGCGGTACACTTCCTCAGGAGCAACCATCAGATACATATCTGTCATGGACATTTGCTCTTGCTGGCTGATATTTGGTGAACTATGTTCTTTTGCACTGTATTTCCCTTGATACCGATGAGCTCATTTTGAATACCTCTGCCAAGGTAATGATCATAAATTACTTTGGAGAACATTTGTCTAAGGTGATCTTGAATTACTGGATTGAAATTTTCCTAACAATTCTATAATCCCAAGGAAGTTGCCATTGTGTGAAGTTCCTAGCTGTTCAACAGAACCACAAAAGGTCACGTTACGCTCAGATAAAAACTGAACTACAGCAACGAATCTTTAAAAAACTTGGTGCCATCTCTTTTTTCATTATTGATCAGTTTGTTGGATCTTGTCAACAGTTTCTTCAGCACCAAGTCTTCTCTGAAGCTCGCAACAGTTTAATGTAGCCACTAAATGACCTTTTGACCTTTTCATGTTCTGCCAATCTAGTATGAATATTGGGCCAGTTGTTAAATCCAGTAGTACTTAATGCACTTTTCAAATCATTGTAGATGTTGAGTAAATTACCCACGGTCGATAAATTATTTTGCCATTTGATAGTTCTCTTTTGCAGTGGATTTTTGAAAAATATACCCCATTTTCTTTTAACCAAAAAATCTCTTAGCTTGAGTCAATTTTTTCTGGCCAGGCTGCTCGATCGGTTACATTATTTTGATCTTCAAAAACTGAAAAGTTAAAACCTTGGTCTTGTTGTGTAAGGTCTGAATTCTTGATGTTTCCGACTTCTGAGACTTCACTCTGATTGGAAGTTACATCAGCCTTATGTATTTCTTTGTCTTCATCTGTTTCATGAGCTTCACTGCTGCTTGCTGTAGGATCTTCAGGTTCTTGTAAAACACATTTTTCTCTTTCAACGCTTCCCTTTATATGTTCTGTCTCTTCACATAACTCTGAATTAGGTAAAGCACCTTTTGGCTTTTCATTAGAAGCTTTTTGTTGCATTGTTTATTTTTCTTTTCATATTTCCACTGAGGTATTTCTTGCTAATGTCTCTAGCTCGCTTTGGCTGAGGCATTGTTGTGAACCCTGAAACATGAGATATTTAGATTTAACTGTATGTTTGTTTCTGTCAACCTATGTCTACTGTGCAGAAGTCAGTTCTGCAGACGTTCTGACAAGCTGCAATGTTCTGGTGTATGTACCAAACAAGAGAATACATTTTTGACTTATTGGAAAAAAAAATCTATTCAGCAGGGTCTTTTTTATTTTGAAGTGTTTTTATTTGGAATTTTAGGGTGATATACAGTATTCTACACACAGTCCCATTCCTGTACTTTAAAAAGTTAGAGATATCCTGTACTTTATACTATAAGGGAACCTGATTTCCCTCTCATGATTCAGATTTACATTATGGTTAATTTTATCATGGTCTACAATATTGGTACTGTCATCAGAATACAAAATGTTAATATAAATATAACATTATATAAAGCAGTGTAGTTTTGGAACAAAGATTTTATATAATGCAAAACCTATTAGAACTTTATATTCTTGTATTGCTGTAATACCACTGTAGAAATTAGAACAATTATTGCATAACATTGCAGTAAACTCACATTAGAAATGGATAAGTAATACAGTCTCATAATCTGCTGCCTTCTACTTCCTGAATGTGTGTGCTCTGACAGGTACACCTGTGCCTGGTGTTTGTCAGGAGAAAAAGACCCGTGTCCCATATGCCCCCATATGTAATAAAAGTTTGCCCAGGAGCAGTATCCAATAGCAACCAATAAGATGTTTGCTTTTAAACAGGTGATCAGTAAATGCTTCCTGCTGAATGATTACTATGGGCTACTGCACCCGGGCAAAGTTTGGGAGCTAGGATATGTTGTTCACGAACAAATAATGAACAAATATGAATTACCAGAAATAAATGCACAATGAATCCCACCACAGTCAGCAACAAAGCAGATGACAAGGCAAGCAAAGAAATAAGAGGCCCTTAATCTGCCAGCAAAATTATTGGAAAACATAAATATCTGCATAACCCTTGAAATGACAGTAAGAATCACTGTAGAATAAATGAGCATTGAATTAATACAACATATGGCAATATCATAATTTTAAAACCCAGACACTAAGCACTGTAACATCAGTATAAAAATGGCTGATAAACATTAAAGGGGTTGTTGACCTTTTGGTTACATTTTTGCATGATGTAGAGAGTGATATTCTGAGACAATTTGCAATTGGTCTCCATTTTTTATTGTTTGTAGTTGTTTAATTATTGTACTATTCAGCAACACTCCACTTTAGAATGTTAGCGGTTATGTGGTTGCTAGGGTCAACCAGGGACTTGCTAAGGTAGAGCTTCAATGAGAGATGGAATATGAATAGGAGAGGGTCCGAATATAAAGATAAGAAATAAAAAGTAACGATAAAATTGTAGCCTCACAGAGCAATAATTTTTTTTGCTGCTGAAAAGAGTCTGAAGAACAAGGCAAATAATTAAAAAACTGTAAAAAATAAATAATGAAGACCAATTGAAAATTTGCATAGAATTGACCATTCTACAACATACTAAAAGTTAACTTAAATCTGAACAAGCCTTCGGGCTTGAGCATTCGGGTACTAAACCCACTTTCCCATGGTTTCTTCCACAACCCTTTAGCAGGGAATTTGTTCCTTCAAAGATGCTCCATTAGCTCCCCTAAGCTCAACAGCTCAACGACCCCTAAGCTCAACAGCTGCTCAGACCACACTGAGCATGTGCACTGTCCTGGACAGTTCTGGGCAGGGCCGGATTTTTCTCTGAGGCGCCCCGAGGCCGCCCCTGTGGGTGTCCCCCTCGTGCGCATGCGCGAACGCACCCCCAGTGCTTGCCGCCCTAGGCCCGGGCCTTTGTGGCCTCTCCACAAATCCGGGCCTAGTTCTGGGGGGTGGGGACAACAGGAGCTCCTGTGACAACTGTAATGACTTATATCATTCCTACTATAGAGATGGTAAAACTTTAAGCCAGCGCAATCAGTTTATAATATAAAATATGGCATTTCTACCATATTTATTTTTAGGGTTTAGTTGGTTTAGTTGCACCTGCAAGGCTGCTGCACCACACAGATCAGGCAAACTGGATAAAGACAATTACCAAAGAGAACCTGAACCATCATTTGCCAAAATGTTAGGCACCCCCAAGTGACTTACATGACCTACCTTGTACCCTGGGCTGGTGCCCCTGTTAGAAGAAAACAGCACCAGCCCGGGGCCCCTGTAGACACCGCTTCCTCCTTCCTTTGCGCGCTGCTGGCGAAATCCGTGGGCCGGCGCATGCGCAGTAGAGTGATAAGCCGACTTTAATGTTTAAGTTTGGCTTTTCACTCTACTGCGCATGCGCGCGCAAGCAAGGAGGAAGCAGGAAGCGCCGGCAGCTGCCCCGGGCTGGTGCTGTTCCCTCCGTACGGGGGCACCAGCCCGGGGTACAAGGTAGGCGCTCTAAGTCACTTGGGGGTGGCTAACATTTTGGCACCCCCAAGTGACTTAGCCTTTCCTTCTCCTTTAAGAGAAAACTATGCTAAACTATGAAAACAGTGAATAAGCAATTTATGGAAACTTCTTATTTCCTTAGGCCTCCTACATGCGGGCCATTCTTCCTCCATTTCCCTGTACTGGATTTTTCAGGTGTTCCAGTGCAAGGAAACACAGACCTGTATTTCCTATCAAGCTGTATTCATGGCAAGTGCACCTGTGTTTGACACTTGCCTGCACCACAATAAAATGTGAACTAATTGAATGGACCATGTTTACTCCTGCCTTCTTTTCTGGTGGATATGACTTATATTTTCCCTTTTGTACATTTTTGTTGTGATTTTGCTTTTGTATAGTAAATCTGCACATTATCTGACACTGTTATATTCCATTCTTTAATAAATGAGTAAATGTTACTATGAATCTTTATAATGCATTTTGCACCCTCACTGTAGACTTTTCTAGTTTTAGCTTAAATTAAAAAAAAAAATAACAAAAAAAAATTGTCTTTATCATTGCAGATGTGATACAGGCTACAGTGGGTCTCACTGTGAAAAAAAAGACTTTAATGTGTTATACGTGGTTCCGGGCCCAGTCCGTTTTCAGTATGTCTTAATAGCTGCTGTGATTGGAACTATTCAGATTGCAGTCATTTGCATTGTTGTCCTCTGCATAACGAGGTTAGCAAAATTTTATTCTTTTAGATTTATGTTGGATCTGCACTATGTTAATCATAAAATTTTCTGCTTTTTTCAAAAATTAACCTCAACTGACAATCAGTTTTATTTTATTATAGGAAAAAATTTCATACAAAAAAAAATTGCAATCAATGAAGTCCTTACAAATTTGTTTTGAAAATTAGGCAAAAAGCATAATACAGGGACTTTCTGTGTAATAAACTGAAAACTGGTACAGATGGTGGTCTGAGCATAGTAAAAGTAAATAGGAGTAGAGCATGGGATGGGTTTAGCTCAAATGATCAGGAATAATAGTCATAAAAAGTCATAGCTCAAAATTTTAGGATTGTCATCTGTGAAAAGTTTGCAACTTGGTAGCAGTATGAAATGTATGGCATAACATTGTTGGCCCCAGGTAAAAAACAAACATATTCAGGCCCCGTCTGTCTCTTTAGCCGCGCACCCATCCGAGCATCTTCAGCCAGCAACACCAACCACAGCACAAACAGTAACAGTAAAATTATGTGTTCAGTAATGCAAGAAGTGAGGGGTGTGATGTCATTGCTGCTATAAAATCACATAACTGATGGTAGAAAAGTAAAGCATACAGCGGAGGGACTGCTGGGGGTGGGAGGTACACCAATTCCAGGGCCGCCCCCTGTCTTGCACACTAGGAGGTCCTCGGTGCAACTGTAGTGCTATGTGGAGGCATGCAAGATATTAAAGAGAATGGGGTGGAGAAAAGGGGAGACAGCCCTTAGTCTGTGATTTACAGTGTAAGGGATACAAATACAAGACAGAAAACATTTGACCATAATAGTTGAACATTTACAGTTGCATATTGTTGAGAGACAATAAGGCAAGGGCCCTGTTCAAGACCACTTACAGTCTAAGGTTCTGTTCATGTTACTCAGAGGTCATATGTTTGTATTTGGAACATTTTTGAAGCATGTTATAAAGGATACAGTAGTAGGAAAACATAAATATGTAAGACAATGAAAAAGGTAAAGGCGAAGTTAATCTTAAAGATAACCTCTAATGAACCTCAATAATCTGACTGATCCTTAACAACTTTCCAGTTCGTTTTCCATTTTTATTATTTTTTTTAATTACTAGCCTTAACCATTTTTACATAATGTTATGTTAAAGGGTTATCCAGCACAACTAAAGGTATGCAAAACTTACAGGAAACACAGGAAATCGGAACTTCTAGTAGAAATCTCTTAATTTGGGACTGTAACTGCCATCTTGTACTAAAACATAAAGGAGTTATTTTCTGTAGTGAGGGGTTTAACCCCGCCGGTAAACAAATTTATAAGGAAACTATATCATTTGGTGGATTACAAGCCTACAGGGTAATTTAGAGTTCACCTTTAATAGCAACATACAGCATATTAACTTATCACAGAAATCATACATTTTTTTAACAAATGTTAAAACCAGTTACAGGTTTGATGTAATAACAGGTACTCTATAAATCCAAACATGATTGTTTGTATTAAACAATTTTTTACTATATAATATTTGGTTACACACAGCTCATGCTTGGTATCTGTGGAACCACCACATTTTACAGTACAGGTATAGGACCTATTATCCAGAATGCTCGGGACCATGGGTATTCTGGATAAGGGGTCTTTCCGTAATTTGGATCTCCATACCTTAAGTCTACTAAAAAATCAATAAAACATTAATTAAACCCAATAGAATTGTTTTGCATCCAATAAGGATTAATTATGGGATCAAGTACAAGGTACTGTTTTATTACAGAGAAAAAGGAAATCATTTTAAAATTCGGAATAATTCGATTAAAATGGAGTCTATGGGAGACAAGCTTTCCATAATTCGGAGCTTTATGGATAACGGGTTTCCGAATAAGGGATCTGTATATAAAAAAATCATATTCTTGTTTTTCTACCATGTTAATTTATTATTATTATTAGTCCATATATCTACAGAAGACCATGCTTATTTGTGATTTCTAGGCTTTCTGGTTTTCATTTATAAAATTCGAGCAGCGCAAAATAATTTGCACATTGAACGTATTTGCCCTGCCTGTGTTTATATTTCTAAAGCTGTTAATGGGAAAAAAATACTGCTCCTGGGCAAACTTATTATAATTTATTATATAACCTCATTACTGTTTGAATTACCGTATATAGTTAGGTATAAGCCGAGTTTTTCAGCACCAAAAATGTGCTGAAAAACTAACCCTCGGCTTATACTCGAGTATAAGGATTCGAAGATGGAACGAGTTTGGGGGGGGGGGGGAGCACAACAAGCTCATTCCATCTTCGAATCCATATTGCTTCATGGTGGATGCACAGTACCTGGCGAATGCAAGTAAGTATTGGCATACTTCCTTAATGAAATTATTGCTTGCTCTTTTGGTGCTGTTGGTAGTCCGTGGGTAACCTGAGACGGATACCCAATCAGTCATTTATGTAAAATAAGTTGTCCTCTTTGGTGGCAGCTTTTATGTTCTCCATACTGTTCCAGGCCCAGCCAAGGTCATCTATAGATTGGCCTCTTGTCCTTCATCTTGGCTTTTCCTGTCTGTTTTTTTACATTTGATATGAGCTTTGGTAGGCTGTGCTGCAAACCAGGTCCTTATCCTTGTACTAAAACAGATATACGTGTCCTTGTTTCTTTGCAATGGATGCTTGTGTTGTATCTAGTAAACAGGATCCATGCATCACATAAAATTGGTTGAATTCTTGGGTGCTGGTTGTAGTTTCAAAATATATGCGGCTGCATTTCCCACCCTAGGCTTATACTCAAGTCAATACGTTTTTCCAGTTTTCTTAGGTAAAATTAGGTACCTCGGCTTATATTCGGATTGGCTTATACTAGAGTATATACGGTAAGCACATCTGTGGAGAAAGCTCATACACAGAAATGGCTATTCCACAGGAATATGATACCCTTTTTCACCAATGTGAAGGACTCAGCACTTTAACCACATCAACTATAGCACATGCAGTGATTTCAAGTGGGCAATATAAGATGGGGATGACACTTGAGGTTTAATACACACTGTCTATCTATCCAGGCTTATCAATTTTCCAGTATCCACAATTTCAGTGACGCATTTGCCACATTTTCTGCGACACAATTATCAGCTCTACCGTTATCTACTATATACTATTGCACCTACTGGTGCAAATTATTTCTCTTTAAACAGGCTATGGGACACAATAGCTTGGAACACTAGGAGGCAGGACACTAGAGAAAAAAGGAGAGAGTGCTCCACCCCTTCTAGCTATACCCCCTTGTAACCACTAGAGGTCAAAGTTTTTTTAGTGTCCTCAGGAGAAAGGACCGCTGACATCTCAACCAACACCAGTGGTTGACCTGGAGAACTCCACTTAGGAGAATCTCCTCCCTTACAGGCTTTCCCCTACATGGGACTTGGTAGTGGGGCTGATAGAGCAGGTAACACAACACAATAACTACTAAGCACTCCAGATTGGAGCTAACTATAACTTCCTGAAGGACGTGAGTACTTCTGCCAACATAACACAGAGAGGATCCTCTGCTGCAGGACCCTCCCTCCACTGTCGCCCTGCCATCTACCTCTTCCACACAGGAACCACCCTCTTGGGTGCTGTATCTGGCCACACTGTGGTCTCAACCTGTGGGTCGTGACCCCTTTGGGGGTCGAACAACCCTTTCACAGGGATCGCCTAAGACCATCGGAAAACACATATTTCCGATGGTCTTAGGAATAATTTTATGGTTGGGGGTCACCACAACATGAGGAACTGTATTAAAGGGTCACGGCATTAGGATGGTTGAGAACCACTGGTCCAAAGGCATTCCCAAATTAGCTGAATGTCTAGAGAAACTCTTGTCTAAACTTGTTCAAGGGACACATGATTCTTTTCCCAAAACAACTAAGCATCAAGTCCCCTCTACTCTGGACCAAGACAATGTCCAGACCAATCAGAGGCCCTGAACTCACTTGTCTCTTTGGTACTCAAATGTCTCAACCTTAAGATGCTAAACACGGGGTCTGACTCATCCTAAATTCTCTTTAAATATCACAGTAAAAATGTCACAATTTTCCCATCTCAGTCCCAACTTGACCACATCATCCAGTCAGAATGGGACCATCCGGAAAAAAGATTTCAGTCTTCTTGCCGTTTTTTCCAACTATATCTTGTTCCACGTGTTTCCTCTTTCAGTGACTCAATGTTTAAAAAGCTAGAAGGGTTTCTCAGGTACATTTCTACATTTATACAATCTCTCCGCCCAATTCTGTCCTCCTTGTGGGTCAGTAGAGCAATGCAATCCTGGATGAACACTCTGATGGAAGGTCTCATCTCAACATGTCCAGACAGGAACTCCTCAGTCTTGCTCTTCAGATCTAAGATGCCAGCAGTTTTACTTGCAAAGCCTCTCTTGATGCTGCTCAAGAAGTTAGTCACACTTCATTGCTTTTCGTTGCAGCCCGCAGAACAACCTAGCTTAAACTTTGGTCAGCTGACATTTCTTTTAAGACGTCTCTCACTACTTAATTCCCTTCAAAGGTAAATTTCTATTGTTGGCAGAGGTGGTCTTTATAATGATCACACAGGGAATACTCAGCAACTTGTGAGAAGGTTTACTGATGAATCATTCAGGGATAAAACAGAGCATATTTCACAGTGTGGAAAACCAAGAACAATATGGTTGAAGGAAAAGGAAACAACAGAATGCAGTAAAATACATAATTGTTCTGTATTGACAGTTATTTGAAAGTGAATTACCTTGAATATTCATTCCTTTCAAGTAATTTGTTTCCATGGAATAGTTGACTGGTTTTGCATCATTATCTCTCAATCTGTATACCAAGTTAATGTTTGATGCTACCTAAGTCTTTGGTCTCAAAGTCCTTATTTAGAGTTTTTAGTAGTTTGGTGTGATCCCCTTATTGCATACATTTGTAACTTATAAGCTAAAGAGATCTCTTAGTGGAACTGAGACTTGCAGCTTACAGGACAATTTCACCTTTTTAGCAAAACAGTATAGGAGTGGTATTTAGGTCACAAAAATGGGCGTGGTTAAAGAAATTCACAGTGCTACGTGCAGAATTTCTTTTTGTCCTTCTTTCTATTTTCCAAATTTTGAGAGGTATTTTCTGTCTTGAACCCCCAGGCATTCTTACAAGCATGCCACGTTCCTGACCGTAGTTCAGGAAATGCTTTAAGATCAGGTGATTTCACCAGTCCCTCCAGAGGAACAATTTGGGGGTTTTTACTCCAACCTGTTCATAGTGCCGAAAAAGGGAGGGTCCTACAGGCTGGGACCTTTATTTGGCATGCCTAGATGGAATTCCTACTTTTTCCTTTGACTTCAAGGAATTTCACTAATAAAAATAGATAAACGGAGGGCACTAACTTCACAATCACAATGCAATATTGAAATTTGGTGCAAAAAAGCCCAAAATTGTACTCCCATATAGGGTACCAAAGACAGTATATTTTAATAAAATAAAGGCTTGCACACAAATAATCACAGGCACAGTGGTAGTATTTAAAAAATAATTATCTTTTATATAGTATTCAAAAGGTTTAACAGAAGTCAATTTTAATCAACATAATACAATCAATAAGACATGATGTTATAAGATAATAAATACCCCAAAAATGTGCCCAGGTAAAAAGAAACACACAGGTAAGCGGATACACTTGCCAAAGATTTGAATTATCCCAATGTTTTGGCACAGAAAGCTTTTCTCAAGGGGAATCAAGGATTTTCACTACCGGATTACAGCCCTTCTGCCATACATTCATAGTATTCACCAAGGTGATGAACAGCCTTCCTCAGGGCCAAGGGCATTTCCAACGCAACCTACCTAGATGACCTTTTGGTGAAAGCCCCAGCATTCCATGAAGCCCAGTCCAGTCTACTGCAGGTGAGCCAGCCTGTTACCAATCTGGAATGGACCATCAGTACAGCAAAATCCCTCCTCCCTTGGGCATGGTTTTCGATACCAGAGCTCAGCGGATCTTCCTTCATGTGATGCCTTCCTGCATACTTGTCACCCCTCGACCAGGGGTCACTATGCAAGTTCTGGGATCGATGGTAGCTTCTATAGAGGCAGTGCCATTTGCACAGCTCCACTTAAGGGACCTGCAATGGATCATTCTCTCTCATTGGAACCATGCTGATCTGTCTGGTCCTATTTGGATACTTCACAGCATCTGACCTGCACTCAGTCCACACCTTTCCAAGGGAAAACCTCCGGTACCTCAATGGATTGTCATCACCACCAATGCCAGCCAAAATGGCAGGGGGCAGTCCTCCAGGTCCAGACAGCCCAGGGGACCTAGTCAACAGCAAAATCAAGGTAAGGTTAGCCCTCTCACACTGGCAGAATCAGCTCTGGGGCAAAACCATTCAAATACAACGAGACAATACCACAACAGTGGCATATCTAAACCACCAAGGAGGCACCAGGAGCCTACAGATGCTGCAGGAGGTAAGCCAATATAATCAAGTGGGCAGAAAGAAACAAGACTATCTGCAATTTACTACCTGGGACTAGCCAACTGGGAGGGTGACTATCTCAGTCGCCAATAACTAGATCCAAACAAGTGGTTACTCAATCAGTAGGTGTTCCTCCAGATTGTTCACAAGTGGGGCATGCCCAGCATAGACCTGATGGCATCAAGATCCACTCGAAATGTCACAAAATTCATCACCTGCTGAATACATTTTATTAAAAAATGTTTTCCTTCTTGTGGGCAGTTGAAATCCATCTGATTAAAGTGTCCTCATTATGTGCATAATCCAAACTTGTGCGATTTAGGTACTCTTATGTGATCACACTTTAGAATTGTAATGTGTTACTAAAACATCTGCATGTGCAAAGGGGATTTTTAGAGTGTATGTTTTATTAAGATTACATAGGTGCCTTATGTTTGTTAATAGTTATATATGTAAGTGGTTTGCAGCATGGCACTTAAATGTAACAAGAGTTTATATTATCGTTTATTAAGCTATTACCAGTAGAGATAATAGTTGAGTCACTTTGAATCTGTAGTTATCCAGTGACAAAATGTGCAAAGTTTGGAGACCCTTTCCTAAATAAATTTAAAATTCAATGGGTGAAATCTGATTGACTTTTGTTGGCTCTGCCCACTTTTATTAACCTTGAACTGCAGTCCACCAGTGACTAACTTTGCAAAGTGTGTCGACTCTGGTATTAATGCTGTGAGAAAGGCAGCAGTTTAAATATGAACTAATTACATTTAATGGGTGAAATCTGATTGGCTGTTGGCTCCACCCACTTTTTGAACTTTGTCACCCAGTGACAAGCTGCAAAGTTTGGGGACTCTGACCTTAAACGTGCGAGAATGGCAGCTGTTAACATTTACCCACTGAAATCAATGAAGGAAATGTGATTGGCTGTTGGTGGCTCTACCCCCTTTTCCTAACTTTGAATATGTAGTCACCCAGTGACTAACTGTGCAAAGTTTGGGGACCCTGACCTTAAACGTGCAAGAATGGCAGCTGTTAACATTTACCCACTGAAATCAATGAAGGAAATGTGATTGGCTGTTGGATGCTCTGCCCCCTTTTTCTAACCTTGAATACATAGTCACCCAGTGACTAACTGTGCAAAGTTAGGGGACCCTGACATTAAACGTGCAAAAATGCAGAAGTTAAAATTTCCCCACTGAAAGAAATGTGATTGGCTGTTGTTGGCTCTGCCCACTTTTTCTAACCTTAAATACGTTGTCACCCAGTGACTAACTGTGCAACATTTGGGAATAAATAGTGTGAGAATTGGAGTGTTTAAAATGTAAACAATAAAATTAAATGGATTTAATTTGAAATTTAAATTGGCTGTTGGTGGCTCTGTCCACTTTTTCTAACCTTGAATACGTAGTCACCCAGTGACTAACGTGGTTCTGTCCACCCATGACCAACTAAGAGTTTGGGGGCCCTGTCATACTGTAAGAATGGCAGCAGCTTTAATTGCCCCTTTTAAAGTTAATGTGCAAAATCTGATTGGCTGTTCACAGCTCTGCCCACTTTTGGGAATCCAACAAATATCTTTTCATTCAGGTTAAACCTCATGACTATGTGATTTAAGAGGTAAGTGTAGCCTCAAAGCTGTAATAGTAGCAACAATTTAAATATTCCCATTGAAAATTTCACCCATTTAGTCAATGGTTGATATTTTATTGGCTGTTGTTGGCTCCTCCCACTTTGGTCATCCAATAAATGTTGCTCTTTCATTCAGGGTGACCACGTGATTATGTTTTTTAAATTTGGGGAGTGTAGCTTTAAAGCTGTATTAATGGCAGCAGTTTAAAATTTTCCCTGTCAAAATTAATGGGGTCTTTGGAGTGCCACCACAAAAAGACGAAGAAGAAAATTTAGAGGCAGAAGAATAAGCTGAAATTTAACAGAACAGTATGTTAGATTTTAGTCTCATGAACATTCGAGATATAATGAAGTGGGGAAGTCAAAGAAGGAATCTCTGCTGCAGTAAAAATGTATAGGTTAGCAAGAGAGAATATTTCAGGATTAGTTTTTCTAGAGAAATCTTTTCTCTGTTGCAACAGAGCAATTTAATAATCCTGAAAAATAAGGATTTTTTTGCCCTTATTTCTTTTGTAAGCCTGGAACAAGCTGTTTTTTCTAAATAATCTAGGGATCTCACTATTACAAATCTAGGTTTTTGATCTGTCCTGTTTTGCTTTGGCGAAAAATTATCGAATCTTTGAAAAGATTAGCGAAATGGCAAAAAATTTACGAAACAGGGTGCAGCTTTTTTTGATGTGTGCCTTTTTTTATGCGCAACAACAATTTTTTTGCCGCAGGTGACAATATTTTGAAGCAGGCGACAATTTTTTGACAAAGGCAACAATTATTTGGCGGGCCCAAAATTTTTCCGGTGTGGATTTTGTTGCCCATTTTGGAAAAAAATCCACTGATGGCTGAACACGACGTAGAGATCCCGCTCTAAAGTTTCCCCAAAGTGAATAATGTAAAGCTGGGGAGAATAAACAGTTAATTGACACAGTGAAGTGCTAAAAAATATCAAGTTTCAGTCCCAGGTGCTATGTAGAAATAACTGTTCTATTATAAGTATACATTTTAATAAGAGTAGCTGTCTCCCAAAAATCTGGCCTGTAGCTCCAAATGTGAAAGTATTCCAGCTGCAAATGGAGAAACACAAAATGAATTTCACAAAAGTAGCATTATGGTAAATAAAGAGCAGGAGCTGCTGGTTGTGACCCATTTTCTATTAGTTAAAGACCAATTCAAGGTAAAAGTTCAAGTAAAAGAAGTCCATACAATAATAAAAACTTACAAGGTGAACATAAACTCTAGTCTATAGTACTATCACTTGACACCGAAAAGACATTTGATCACTACTTATATACTACCCTCAAAGCCTTTGGCATCAATAGCCCATTCCTAAATGCAATCAAATGCCTATATACGAACTCCAAAGCAGAAGTTCATACAGGAGCATATAGATCAGCTCCATTTGAGATAGAGTGGTACTAGACAGGGGTGCCCCTGGTTGCCCCTACTTTTCTCGCTCTGTATTGAACATCTGGCTCAAAATATATAATATAAATATATATAAATATAAGGATATTATGGGAGTCAGTGTGGGTGATGACATATAAAATAAGTTATTCACTGATGACATCCCTATTAACTTTGGTAAATCTCAAGATATCTCTTTGAAACTTGTACAAAACCCTGGGCAGCTTTGGGGTGGCTATCGGCTATAAAATGAGTGCAACCAAGTGTGAGTGCAACCAAGCCCTAAACCTAAACTTACCTCAGAATATAGCATTAGCTATGCCACAGTCTTTCCATTTTAAATGGCAACAGGTTGCTATTAAATATTTGGTGATAATGTTACCTAAAACTACCAAGATATATTTAAAAATAATGCCCCATTGATTGTCAAGATGGAAAGGGATATTATATTCTGGCCAGGCTATAGTATATTATGGTTGAATTGCATCTATAGCCTGAAAATGAATATTTCCCCTAAAATACTTTATCTTTGTAGGATCCTCCACATGAGTTTCCTCAGACAAGATGTCAAACCCCTACAGCGGGCGATGGATCAGTTCATTTAAGAAGGGAAAACTAGATAAGGAAAAACTCTGGAAATCTAAATACAGTGGTGGCTTAGGAGTCCCAGATCTCTGTACCTAATACAAGGCAGCTCAATTTGCCCAAATACAGTCCTGACACACTGAGGCTGGTAAGCCAAGATGGGTCAAATTAGAACAGTCTCTCATCCCAGATCAGAACATGTGTAGCATGTGTAAATCTGTCTCCCCACTGTAGGTTAAACTCTCCATTTATAGCACATTCTGTACAGCAATGGTCACCACATATATTTAAAGACAGCCTAAGCAAAGTGCACTTTTAATGACCCCTCTGTTTAAAAACATAGCATTCCACCCAGGCCTAACTCCCACCCAGTTTCCACTGGAGAATTCAAAATGGCCTTACAAGGGTAGGCAGTCTGCTCATTCGCAGCAGGATAAGATCATTTAAGGACCTCCATGAAAAATACAATATCCCAGCCCCCAGAGTTCTACAGACACACACAATTGTCACATTGGTTGAAACAATTTTAAACAGGAGGAGGGGATGAATAATTATTCTAGCTATAAATCAGACCAGTGGAAGAGTAACTTAGATGGCCTGTTTGAGGAGGATGTATGGAGGGATATACTGTATATGAGAATATCTTTAAGGCCTCTACTAATACCTTACTGAAAGAAGAAGCATATAGAAGCATAGCTAGGTGGTATATGACACCACAGAAACTCAATAAAATGAATGGTGCAATACCCCCACAATGGTTAAGGGGATACATAGAGCTGGGCACTTATTATGCCCTGATGTAAAGGAGTATAAAAATATAGCTATGGGATCTCACATTTCTGAAGATAGCTAGAATAAACACGTCACCCCTGGAACCATTCCCTCAAAAAGGCACCGTTCAAAATAGTTCCCCCAGATCAAGTTTACAGTGCATCCCAATTACATCTAACTCTTAAAATATGCACAGCAACCTGAATGATCAAAGCCTGCTATTGGAAGGGCCATTTACCCCAGTCTTGCTTACCAGCTAGCTCTAAAATAGGAGAGAAAATAATGCAATAGCTAATGGCACTGGGTAAACAATAAAGTGAAAAAATGTAAGAAAATCTAGGAACCATGGAGAGCTGCACACTCACGCAGAGCTATTATAGACCAGGCCTATAACAACTGAATTTGCTACCCTGTGAAATAATGACCATTTATCTTTGCAAAGGGGAAATAATGACCATTTACCATAAGGTAAAATAGGACAACTACTGCTCTACTGTTTAGTTGATTATGTTTGTTTATTGTTTATTAATAGAAAATATTTTAACACAATTTTAGAATGAAAGACATTTCTTTTAAGTGTTTGAGCTTTGGGACTCTTGTATCATTATCTACCACATATGCTATAATTACAACTGTCAGAAAATACGATTGGAAAAAATTCGGAGTAACCATGATAATTTCTAATGTGTCATAAATTGCGCAAAAATTTGTGTTGTGGTCGTACGAAAATATTGTGGTTTTCCGAAAGGAAAGTTACGAACTTTTTGTATCTGAATGATAGTAAACTGTGCGAAAACCTTTCTGACTTTGAAACTTCAATGAATGATTTTGGAAGCCTTCCATAGGACTCAATGGCACTGTGCAGCTCCAGCTTGAATGAATTTCGAAATGTTCGTCGTCGTAAAAAATACTACTTATGCGTAAAAATGAATTCAAAACGTGAAAAAAACACATAATTTTAACAATATTTTCATGGTCATTACAAAAAGTTCTAATCTTCTAGACTGAATTTTTCACAATCGTGGTCATCATGCTTTGATAAGTGTGCCCCTATGTACATATTTTCTGTGTAGCAATAAAAAAAAACTTTTGAATGGAAAAAAAAAAACTTATAAGGTGAAATAAAATCCAAGTGCAATGCAAGAGAGGTCAGGATAATAGCTTTTGAAAGAAGTAACAATGACGTTGTTCTGTCACTGCAGGTATATGAAATGGTGGCAACAAATATAAGGTGATTTGTACAAGTATGCGTCCTTTCCCTGCCATGCGGAAAAAAGAAAGAAATACTGCTTAAGTCTTTTCATTAAGTAAACTGAGAATAGAAAAAAGACTTATCTGAGATGCTGACCTTAAGCTTCCATAAGGTCAAACAGTACATCAGAATTTAGTCTCCGTAGATTCAAACTCTTGTCGACACTTTTGTGAATTCTGATTCTTGGATTAGGAGAGAGAGTGCTGACCCTGTGCCTCCATCTTGTACAGACACCAAACCAGAAGTGATGGGCAGCTTTCTATGCCTAAACCAAAAAATCTAAAAACAGTCACTTCTGTAGTGAGGGAGTGCTTCCTAGCGGCCACTCAACTGGCACAGGAAGAAAGAGAGCCACTCCCCTTAACTGTAAGGCCAACTCTCTGGGTGCAGGTAAAGAGAAATATAAAAAGAAAAAAGAAGCATGCTTACAGGAGCAATTTAAACAAAAATGTTTTGAGCACCAGCTGTGCTCTTTCTCAATACTCAAACTCTTTACACAGACAGCAATGTGACCCAACAAGCAAAGAAAATCCTAAGATCTAGTGATCTTTTTGTTGCAGTGAATTTTTGAAGCAGCTTCACAAATAAATTTGCCAATGCCAATGGCGAGATGTGGAAATTTGCAGCGAATCCATTCCTGTCAAAAAAATTTGCTCATCACTACAAAGGTCATAATGACCTGCCATTAGAAAAATAGCTAACGTTCAAGGTTGTAATGCTAATATAAAGTAGTGATAGTGTGTAAACATCCAAATATAGTGTAAACAATGTTGTCACTGCTAATAAGAAACTGTTGCAATTTCCAGAAAGTAAAGTTAAAACCAAGCTGTACCATATATGAGGAGCAGAGCCAAGATTCCTTGAAGAGCTGCCATGGTAAAAAAAAAAAAAAACAGAGTATGCCATAAGTAACCCCCATCAGGTTTATACTCACAGGGAATAATCATGCAGCTTATCCAGAGCCATAACATAAAGAATAGTCAAGTTGAGTAGTAACATAAAGCTCATCCATGAGCAATGGCCAATTAATCCATTAAGGCTGATGTCAGATGTGGCGTATGGCGTATATTTTCGGCAAGCAGAAAAACGCTTGCTGAAAATACCACCATACGCCTCCTACCTGTGCCTGTGCCTGAATGAATGAGATATGCTGGGGTGCAGGCACATGTAGCCGATATCCGCATAAAAACGCATGAGAATGGAAAATCTCATGTTTTTATGTGTATTTCAGCTACATGTGCCTACACCCAATCGTATCTCATTCATTCGGGTGCAGGCACAGGTAGGTAGAAAATATACGCCATGTCTGACATCAGCCTTAAAGGTAGGCCCAACCGACACAGTGCAGCTGGCAGGCAGTGTAACTAATTACATATTGAGGCAGCTTGCCAGCACCTATACTACAGGGACTGCGAATCATACACTGCTTGCCCAAACCATAGCTGAACTACAACTTCCATTCAATTGGGGAGTTAAGATGCTACTAGGAGATGGAGGAGGATTTATCCCTAAGGGCACAGCTGGTGCTCCAAACACTGACATTTTTGTAAATAAAATACTTTCTTGTTTAAATAGCTCCTTTGAGTGTGGTCCTTGTTCCTTTATATTTTTCTCTTTACCTGCACCTGGGAAAGTTGGACTCACAGTTAAGAGTAGTGCTGCTCTTTCTTACTATGTATCCTGGGCCAGTGGAGTGGCCACTAGGAAGCACCCATCACTATATAACTGACTGTTTTTATATTTTTGTCATTATGGCACAGGAAGCTGCCCGTTGTAAATGAATCCCACATTCTTTCCCCATACTGTATGTGGGATGGCATTCGGCAGCACCGACATTCTGGCAGATTTGGACATTTTTGGAGAACTCATCTTCAGCGCCGAGAACACTGAAAAGCTGTACTTCACTGATCCAGCAACATCTGACTACCATGGCAAGACCCTCCTTGAGGTATATTCCTTGCTATTATCCCTAAAACATAAGAATTAGATTTTTTTTTACACGGTACCTTTTTGTGTGCCTATCACAAGCAGCAGCTTATCCCTAGGGGCTATCTTATTAAAAACATTTCTACTACAGTTAGGAATAATCCATATTTCCTTAGTAGCTGGTGTAAAAATCTTAATAAGTGCTCCCTAAATACTATATATAGCTCCAGCAATTCCTCAGATCTGATTCTAGTGTCACAATAGAAATAAGTTCCCTGAGTTTTTTAGGGGTACCCACCATGTAGCAGGATGCCTTTACTTTCTGTGAGCATGTCCTTTGTCCCCTCACACCATGCAGATCCCTTAGAGAATATAAAACACGTGTTTCACTTCACATGTACGCTAATACTTAAAGATCATTTTAAACATTCCAAAGAGCAGCAAGTTTCACATTTCAAAGCTAAAAGTAACTATATCCCAGTGCCCCAGTCTCTATTGCTACGTTCTCCCATCTTTAATTATTTAAAGGGGGAGTCGGAAACAATTAAATAAGATCTGACAGTGAATTAGTCTTCAAGCCAATGAGGGAGGTACTATTGTTCTCCTTGACAAGCAGTACTGAATTACCGTACTGAATTATTTAGACAGTAATCTGATAGATACTTATGATAAATTGCCAAAGAATCTCGGAAACAAGCTTAACACTTTTCTTTGTATGGGATTAGATTGTCTTAATACATCTACATATGAGTTCCTTATCACCTCTAACCCCAGGATTCATATCATATACAGTACACTATCCCTAAGATATATATATATATATATATATATATAATTTTTTTTTTTTTTCCAGAAGCCCACCAGGAAGAACAATTATTTTGGCAATTGTTTCACTGTTTCAACCTGTTGCTCTATATTTAGATCACATTTTGCAACTAATTGTCAGATTTACAGTGGCTTGCAAAAGTATTCGGCCCCTTGAACTTTTCCACATTTTGTCACATTACAGCCACAAACATGAATCAATTTTATTGGAATTCCACGTGAAAGACCAATACAAAGTGGTGTACACGTGAGAAGTGGAATGAAAATCATACATGATTCCAAACATTTTTTACAAATAAATAATTGCAAAGTGGGGTGTGCGTAATTATTCAGCCCCCTTTGGTCTGATTGCAGTCCGTTGCCCATAGACATTGCCTGATGAGTGCTAATGACTAAATAGAGTGCACCTGTGTGTAATCTAATGTCAGTACAAATTCAGCTGCTCTGTGACGGCCTCAGAGGTTGTCTAAGAGAATATTGGGAGCAACAACACCATGAAGTCCAAAGAACACACCAGACAGGTCAGGGATAAAGTTATTGAGAAATTTAAAGCAGGCTTAGGCTACAAAAAGATTTCCAAAGCCTTGAACATCCCACGGAGCACTGTTCAAGCGATCATTCAGAAATGGAAGGAGTATGGCACAACTGTAAACCTACCAAGACAAAGGCCGTCCACCTAAACTCACAGGCCGAACAAGGAGAGCGCTGATCAGAAATGCAGCCAAGAGGCCCATGGTGACTCTGGACAAGCTGCAGAGATCTACAGCTCAGGTGGGGGAATCTGTCCATAGGACAACTATTAGTCGTGCACTGCACAAAGTTGGCCTTTATGGAAGAGTGGCAAGAAGAAAGCCATTGTTAACAGAAAACCATAAGTCCCGTTTGCAGTTTGCCACAAGCCATGTGGGGGACACAGCAAACATGTGGAAGAAGGTGCTCTGGTCAGATAAGACCAAAATGGAACTTTTTGGCCAAAATGCAAAACGCTATGTGTGGCGGAAAACTAACACTGCACATCACTCTGAACACACCATCCCCACTGTCAAATATGGTGGTGGCAGCATCATGCTCTGGGGGTGCTTCTCTTCAGCAGGGACAGGGAAGCTGGTCAGAGTTGATGGGAAGGTGGATGGAGCCAAATACAGGGCAATCTTGGAAGAAAACCTCTTGGAGTCTGCAAAAGACTTGAGACTGGGGCGGAGGTTCACCTTCCAGGAGGACAACGACCCTAAACATAAAGCCAGGGCAACAATGGAATGGTTTAAAACATAACATATCCATGTGTTAGAATGGCCCAGTCAAAGTCCAGATCTAAATCCAATGGAGAATCTGTGGCAAGATCTGAAAACTGCACACCCCACTTTGTAGTTTTTTATTTTTAAAAAATGTTTGGAATCATGTATGATTTTCGTTCCACTTCTCACGTGTACACCACTTTGTATTGGTCCTTCATGTGGAATTCCAATAAAATTGATTCATGTTTGTGGCTGTAATGTGACAAAATGTGGAAAAGTTCAAGGGGGCCGAATACTTTTGCAAGCCACTGTATGTAATCATTTCTACAAGATAACACACATCTCTATGACTGCTTGTTAGTACCCTACGGCGTGGCAGGTTTATTCACGATTCCATGAGTTAGGAATTGTGGCAGTGTAGCAATTTCGAATTCCAATTTGGCCCCCGGTAGATTTTTTTTGTGTGCCCTTTTTGACTTGGTGTTGTCAAAGACAAATTTGTCCTACAGACCTCTGGGGACACCATGGTGTCGAATGTAGCGTCATCCCATCTAGAGAAATTAATCTAATTCTAAGTGCGACATATAGGATTGCTTTATGATCTGGCAGGCTCCGGGGGTTGGGGAGGGGGTTATTTTACTCTGTTAAATACTGAAATGGCTTACCTGCACCTGTCAAACTTACCCTTGACTGAAGCAACACTATACAATTCCTTTACTTTGAGATTTTGGAAATGGGTGACCACACTATTTAGGAAGGTAATGGTACACAACACCATTTTGCACACACATTCTTATCACCCCAAATCTACCTCAACAGGGCCCTTTACACCCAGTTCCTTTGGGTCATTAGAAATAACTCTGACTAGAAAGCTACCATTCGACTTAATAATAGGTATGAATGCTTTATCCAATGTGATTGCAATCCCTGTCTGATTGTATAATGAGGGAGAAGGCTCTAAAATGTACACAGGACAAAAGCCATGAGGCAAGTATCTAAATAAAGAACCTTCCTTTTTTTCTAATATCTTTTCTGTGAAAAGAAATATACAAGAAATTTTAAAATTACCCACACTAGGCATTATGGTCAGGCATTACACAATTCAGGGCAAAAACCACTCCCATTAAATTTTTAGTGGAATTACTTTCACTGGAACTAAATTACTTCAGATTCCTTATTTATTTCTGTCCTGGGACCGCCATAGGTTCATCGATGGCGTCAGCTTATTCCTTTCTAACAATATAGTCCAAACGGTCCATTGATCATTGAGGACCTTTTTCTTATTTGGCAAGTCCTTATCTGACTTTATTAACAATAAGCAGAAACATATTCAGTTATCCCTGGATTACAGTAAAGTTCATGTAAACATCTTAAACTTGACTGTGTATATACAGGAGGGGGTAGTAGGCACTAAACTCTACAAAAAAAGACACAGACCATAACAGCATATTACATGCCTTTAGTTTCCACCTCAGACCTCTCATTAACAGCATCCCTTCCTCACAATTTTTGAGAGTTTTCATGAATAATACTTTCATAAATAATACTATTATAAAATGTAAAGGGACGGTCAATAAATTTCTTGCCAGGGGATATTAGTAGACTTTTTACAGCAGGAAATAACTAGAGCTAGGTGTAAATTCTCAACCCTCAACTGTACCATTGAGAATAAACTAATGGTCTATATCAGTGATCCCCAACCAGTGGTTTGTGAGCAACATGTTGCTCACCAACCCCTTGGATGTTGTTCCAAGTGGCCTCAAAGCAGGTGCTAATTTTTGAATTCCTGGCTTGAAGGCAAGTTTTGGTTGCATAAAAACCAGATATACTGCCAAACCTCATTTAGGCTTCCAGCCCACATAGGAGCTACTAAAAAGCCAATCACAGCCCTCATGAACTTTTCTCATGCTTGTGTTGCTCCCTAACTCTCTTTACATTTGATGGAAGGATCAAGGCAGAGGTAGTGTAACTTATAACTCATATATGCTGTATTCAAGAATAATAAAGAAATGATTCTTGCAGCAAATTCAAACAGAACTGATATTATTTCCCAAGACAATTAATCCACAGGGAAAGTAGCAATACTTACAACTGCAAATGCAGAGCAAATAGATTGACAAGTCTAAATGCAGAGCAAGCAGAATAATGATGCACCACTGCTGAAAGTAGCATGGGCATTAACAATGTCCTTTTGGTTTCCAAGTGGTCCAGATCCCATACAGCAAACTTGGATCAGGGAGAATTCTATGCCTGTAACTACTGCAGTCTCTTCACTAAGGCAGCAGAACTTGTTAGGAGAATACTCCCTGCTTGTCTCCCCTGGTTGGAGGAAAGAAACTGCCATTGTTAGCTCTTGCTTATCTGACTCACTTTCCTAGAAAGTCCTATAACAAGAACTGACCAGGGTTCCTGTGTCCCTGCTCCCGACTTCACTAGAAGTAAAGGTCCTCTAGGGCAGCACAGTTTTACTGGGGCCTTCTTGATCCCAGGCTCAGTGGTACATCCACCTGAGTTAACAAATGCAGGCCAAAGAGGAAGATCCACTCCCTGCTGAACAAAAATAACGCCAAGTAATAAACCTTTCTTTTTTTGCATTTACATTTTTGTTTCACAATTCTTTATAGGGGTGCTGTCCTTTGTCCTTGTTCCAATGTGTGTATGTATATATACACTGTATAAATATATATATAGCAGTCATTTTGCCTGCCAAAAAAATTTGTTCAGCACTACATGCTGCACTCTGGGGACCCAAAAACTTATTTATTTCATTAAGGCATTTTAGTATTCGTACCTAGAATGCATTTGCCCAAAATGTCTAAAAGAAACATGCTTAAATACAGTTTATATTTTCAGGTCTGCAATAGCTATATACTTTGGATAAGCTGTTCTATTTACTCAGGAGACAAATGCATATTCAGTCAAGTTTTTACCTGCACTCATACCCATTTACTTCAACATCTTCTGTGCTCTAAGAAAACTAGACTTTGCAAAACTGTAAATAGCAACATGATTCTCCAGGGCATTGAAGATTCTTACAAAGTTATCCAACAAACTAATACTTCAGAACAGCTGCATGCACCTTTCTCATAGTATACAACTATGCATAAAAAATTACAACCAATGGTTTTAAAACTACAAGCCCAACCCCTTAAGGACATTACACAAGTCTCAGTATCTCTTTTCTAAGAAACAGGAGAAAGACAGCATAGTATTTAACTCCTTTGCTGCCACAGTATAAAAAGCTGCAGTCAAGAAGCTTTCATATTATAATACTCGTATTTTATAGCCACTCCTTTTAATAGATGGAACATGATCATTGACCTTTGTCTTGGATCACATAATGCCCTTCCTTTGCACAATAAATAGGTCTTCTGTCATAGTAATACAATAGTAGGCAGTTTACACATTAAACATTTATTTGGGGCACAAGGACAGAGGTATCTTAGTGCTCTATGGTCACTGAGCTCCTCCCTTCTAATACGTTTTGCATCATTGGACACTTCATCAGAGAAGGTGCAGTGGTATCCCAAGGGGCTTCTCATTTTATATCCAACAAGGATTAAAATCACATCTCACAGGGCTAAAATGATATTGTCAATCGACATAAGTACAGCATACATATGTGACAGTCGGGATGCAATTGCCAAAATTTGCAATGTAGTATAGGATAAGTTTACCAGATTTTTAGACTGAAATCCAGGAACAGAGCGTGGGGGGGAGGGGTTATGGTAGTGTGCCACAGCAAATATTAGGCCACATCCACTTTGGGAGACACCTCCAATAAACCACTTTCCATTTTACACAAATGAGGTTTTTCTTGAAGTGGAATTTACAGGAAATGCTGGACATTCATTGAACTATCCAGGACAGGGGGATGCACTATTAAAAGCGGGACGGGGGGGGGGGTATGATGACAGTGATTTTATTTTCTACACTGATAATGTTATTATGGTATGGGATAGAAAGATGGAAGAGGTCTGTTTTTTTTTATTTTAATTATATGAATGACTGTCCCTATGAAATACACTTTACTATGGAGTATGATATTCAGTCAGTCAATTTTAATCTTACCTTTTATTCTTGCTATATTGATATTTATGTTAGACACAGCTGTACCAAATGGGATGAATATAAATATAGAACTGAAGCCATTTCTTACATCAGATTGGAAATGAATATTTAGTATTTGGTAAATATGCAAGAGGGTCTTTTTATGTCATCTGTTTTAAGGTATTTATAAATAAATATGGAAAGACACGTGTTTACCATGATCAGAGTCATAATAACAATATGTTTTAATGTCATTTTTTGCTTTAATGCAATCATAGATTTATTATGCATTTTTATGGTTAAAAAGAAAAGAAAGGTGGGACCTAAGGAGGCACCAAAACCTAGGGCTTATACTATACTATACTATATCCCCTAAGGCTGCAATTAAGCAAAACTTCTTCTTGTAAGGAGAACAATAAAACTGGCAAAAGAAAATTAACAGCGGAGTTCCCAACGATGCTGCTAACGCTGAACTGAGACTAATTTGGACCAACCTATTTACCCAACTACTGGGTAATAGAAATACTAATTGATAGATTACACTGGGTAACTGGAGGACATCCTAATGAGACAAAAAATGTTTTACATGCTTTCCATAATTTCACAACCAAGGAGAAATTCTCTGTAAGACCAGAGAAATTAAGGCAGTACCGTTAGAAGGCGATACTATTGAGATTTACTAAGATTTGGCCTACACTACAGTACTCGAACGCTGTAGTAGTTGTGCAACTTTGAGAGAAAAGAATATTCCCTGCAATTTGGAATTTTAATTCATATTGCTGGCACATAAAAATGGGAGGACATACAACGCAGCTTCTTTCTCCTGCTACCTGGGCCTCCCACCTCTAGATGAGTGGAGCAGATTTGTATACCCAGACAAACCCTCCAGTGATACCACACCAAATCAAGTTGAATCTTCACCACCATGAACAGATCTAAATTCACCAAGATCTGGATGTCCGATGAACTAATGTAAGTTGCCAACATTCCTAACACAAGGCTCATAATGTCCCCACTGGGGCATATTGGTACACGCTCCTAGATGGCAATCATATGACACATTTTCATTTCTAACAGATCCTTGGAGTACAATTGCAATCCATATACAGAAAGGTTTCATCTTCTTCTGCGTCCCTCCATGTCAGTACACATGGGTAGCATCACCCCTCCCCCTCAGGAGGTAGGACCTATACCAAGCCAATTAAAACAAATCCTGCCCTATAAGACCACCTGACTTCCTCCTCACCACTGTTATCTTTTGTCCTACCGGACAGGTAGGTAGGATCTCCCTCCTCACTTTTTTTTTTTTTTTTGCGAGGCTTTAAGGACTCCTGCCCTGTGAAATGATTGATTTAAGGGTCATGGGTATGGATATGGGCTAGTTTCAGCCTAGCTTGAATTCGGTGAGTATGATTCCTCAGTTTCCACTATGTGTCGTAACACTCAGTGCACTGGGAAGCTTGCATACTAATTACATCCAATTACACTAATTACATCCCTCAGCTAAAAGCAGTCAGGGTTCTTGTTGGAGGTCCCATCCTGCAGACGTTCACTTCCATCTGGTAAGGTGCATGTGCTTTTTTTGCTTATAATTTCTTATGTGTTATTATGAGCCTCTGTGCGGACACAGTGGGTATTGTGCTCTTTATTACACCAGGTGCTTCTATAGCTGTTTGGTGTTGCACTGCTGCAGCAGTATGGTATCTCCTTCCTCTCTCATATTGTGTGCTCACAATCAGCAGCCTTCCCCAGGCTTTTACTGTAGTTTGCATTCTGCTGACAAGCAATGCTTTCTGGTTAGCTGCTTGTGTATTGCTGGGGCACTTTGCTAACTTTTGCTAGCTTTTTATCCTGAGCCTGACACAGCAGGTATTTGTGCTCCTTATTTTACCAGGCACTTCCAGCACTGGTTGGGGGTTGTGCTGCTCTAGCAGTATTGTTATATTATGTGCATGTTCCCTATAAGCAACCTTCTCGGGGTTCTAACGGGGATTCGCATTTTTCCACCAAGCCAGTGCTATCTGGTAAGGAGCTTGTTTTCCTTTGGGTCTTTGACATTTTAAGTTTTATTGTGAGCCTGAATCCTCAGGGCAGACAGGTGTACTGTGCTTTTTACAGTATTACTCATATGTTTCTCTATGGAGATTTCTCCGCGTCCGCTGGTGGGTCTGCTGGGCATGGCCGTGGGCTCTGGGTGGTCTTGGTGACCTTGGTTCATTTGGCCACTAGCCCTTGATCTTGCCTGCTTTGGTCTTGTGTGGTGCTGGTCCTTGCCATTGCCTTTGGCACTTGTGTTGTCCTACGAAATTGAGTGGTCATGGGCCCTTGTTGTGGCCTTTGACTCATGCACCCAGGGGTTTTGGTTGGCCCTTTGCTTGCATGGCTGCGGGTCCTTGCTGTTGTGGCTTCTTGTCCCTGAATGCTTGTGGTTGCTGAGCTTTTCCTGGTGGTTTTTGCATTGGCACACCAGTTGTGCATTCAGGCCAGCTAGCTTGTGCAAGATTGTGTTGATATGCATTGCCTGGCCTCTGTGCCATTGGCTATATGAATTTTGACTTTTTGGTTCAGAATGGTGTGTAATACTGCTGCATTGTCAGACAATTTTTTTACTGGTTGAGGCCTGTTAAGGCTCCTGTTACTGTTGCTGCTATTGCTTCCGCAATATCGTCAAATTTCTTCTGACATGGGGTCTGTCATTTCCTAATAATCTTCCTGCTGCTGCCGCAATATAGTCAAATTTCTTCTCGTTTGGGGGGGTCTAATTATGTTCCAGCTGCTGCAATATCATAATATTTTCTCTGGTTTCGGGGTCTGTTTAGGCTCCTAATAATGTTGTTGCTACTGCAATATTGTCAAATTTTTTATGTTGTGGGTTCTGTCATTTTCTAAAAGTCTTTCTGCTGATTCAATAGCAGAATTGTAAAAATAGGCGCTTGCGCGCATGTCATACACGTGTCAAAAATGGTTGGCACCAGTATAAATACGGAGTGCCCTGCCTTTACACCGGATGACAATCTGAACAAGCAGCAGCTGCACTACTTATAACGTTCCTACATCGGGAGGGGTATGACAATATCCTTATAGGGACCCCGGTATTCAGGCACTGAAAAGGGGAATTATAGAGAGGCTGCGGTGCCACTGAGGCATCAGTTCAATGTGAATGTATCTGGAGTGATGTGAAGAGATGGCACCCAGATTTAGTTGATGAGTTAAGGGCAGAAGTGGAAGGTAGATTTAAAAAAAATATATAAATAAATAGATTTCTCAATTACAAAAAAGTCACTGTCACTTGTTTCCTAATTATTTTGCTATTTTTGAGCAAAAATGTGTTTGGGTTAATACTTTAACTTCCTTTAATTTGCGCATCAAAAGTCAGATTCACAACAAAACTTTTGATGTGCGATGATAAAAAAAAGTTTACGTCTGGAATTTTTCACTGTTTCATGAATTTTTTTGCAGTTTCAATCATCACTAGTTAGAACACCACAAGCCTTACATCGTGTAGAATTACATTTAAAGGTATCTTTGAAAGAAAGCCAAATTGGGTTTCTAGTAGAAGGTGTTGTTATTAAGCTTAGAGTAGTGATGAGTGAATCTGTCCCGTTTTGCTTTGCCAAAAAATGATGCAACCATGACTTTTTAGACGCAACCATGGATTTTCTGTGGCAAAATTATGCCACCTTTTACAGATGGCGAAATGCTGCATTTTGCTGCCAATCCATGCCTGGTGAAAAAATTCACTCATCGCTAGCTAAGAGCTAACATAAATCCCAAGGTAGGAGCTTGTCATGGAACTAATAAATCTCTATAGGCATTTTTCAGTACTGTGTTAAACAAAATGGGAAGAAATTTTGACAAACAAATCTGACTGTAATCCTCACTAAATTGTGTAACAATACATTTTTTTTCACATTTTTGTTTTGAATAGTATCAGAAAATGTTACTATCGTTATTTTTATTCTTATTATTGTTTTTTGAAGAAGGTCACTACTATGCCTAGATCTGACTTTTCTATATGCATTCTTAATCAGCTCTAGTAGGTAGCCTCTTTCGGAAAGACTGGCAGATAAATCCTGTGATTAAATCAAAGAAAGATTGCACTCAAATAAAGCAGTGGTATTATCAAAAGAAAATTATCTTTATAAAGCGTATTTTTAAAAGTGTCACAAAACAGCACAATATTACTACATTACAATACATTACAATACAATTAATCACATATAATACATACCACCAGATGGGTGTAACATGAAAAAAACAGTAAGAGAGCGAATACCATGGCCAAAATGAGCCTGCCCCAAAGTTTCTGGGAAAAGCCTTTGTCGAGGGGAATTCTGGTACATTGTAACTCAAGCAACGTATAAATACCTTCTTTAATTAGAGCGCCAAACACACACTGCCAGCAGTACGTTCCTCACTACCGGGTTCGTGACCTCACCTCATTGGTTAGCCCTTTAAGTGCCAGCAGAATTTTACATTTTGGTTCCCCTCAGTGCCAGTGGTTTTGTAAACATTCTGTGCTCTCTCATTTTAGGGCCATTTAGTGGGGGGGGGGTAAGTTTAGGTAGGCAAACTGTTTTTTTTCAGGAGAACCTGAGCTTTCCAAATATGCCTGAGTTCTTCTGGAACAAGATTTCAAAATACAAAAAAAAAAGAAAAAATTATAATTTGATATTTATTTTAGCTTAATGTGTGTGTATTCATTGAGATGTTCTCCCTTTTGCCCATATATATACACTAGCGCTTTATAAACCCCATAGGAACTGCTGGAAAATTTTCATCATATTCTTTAGACATACATCAGCACTACAGATTTTAATCTCAGGTAAAAACAAATAATGTAACACTATTGGAATTATATTACTGTATAATGACACGTACAGTTATAAAATAAGAAAGATATGCTGAATGTACAATAATATATGCTACAGAGACAGACAATAGAAGAATGCCTCCCTTGGTATTAACGTATATTCAGACTGGCATACCCATACTAAGTATGTATACCCACAAAAAAAACCCCAGCACTCATCCCCTGTTCCATCCCCTTCTCCCACCAGTTGCTCCCCACCTGACAACCCTGACTCACTTATAGTGGATATAAAGGTTGAACTGAAGGCATCTTCTGAAAACCTAAATAACACACACGTCTTCCCGACCCCAAAATCGCTGATAAGTAGCAGTTTAAACAAATAATCGTAAGTCTTCGCCATATTAAAAAATACTATACAGGAAAGATGTAACGCGCTGACGTTTGTTGCGCACCTCCCCATTCTCCTACCCCGTGGACGTGCTAGCTAGCGTGTGTGTGAGCTCTGAAAATCTGCGCTTATGGGGTAACTATAAACCAGTTCTGTGCTCTCTGCTCAGTTTTACTCAGCAGCTTTGCCTGATAAACTTGGGTTCGCTGGGTTCGGCCGCGGGGGGTCTCTTGGGATGGGTGGGTATATACTCGAGTATAAGCCGAGGGTGCCTTTTTTAGCACATTTTTGGGGCTGAGAAACTCGGCTTATACTCAAGTATATACGGTAAGTCTTCAAACTCCTAAGTGCCAAACAGCAATGTTTTTCTGAATTTTGCAGTTTCTATAAAAAATTATGAAAAATCGCCTCAATCTTCCACTTTCAAGCATCATATCTCCCACATAACATTAGATACCAAGAAAACACATCCTACAAGGGTCCACTGAACAGTTTGATGCCCATTGTGCATACGATCACCAATGTATCTGGCATTTAGAGACCCCAAAAAAGTTTGTGCGTACAAATTGCCCCGGAGATCTCTTTAGCTACTGAAAATTCAACACATTTACTGCATTTTCTGTGGGGTAAAAACACAAAAAAATACACTGACCCCATAAAACCATATATTTTTGGAAAGTACACATTCAGGTGAATTCAAAATGGGCACCCATATCTTTCTACTCCAAACTACAGAGTCGCAATGCTTTCCCAAAATTGCCGCTTTTCATTAAAAAATACCTGAAAATTGCATCAAACCTTACACTTTCAAGCACTTATGTCCCACATAGCATTAGATACCAAGAAAACACATACTAAACGTGAAAGCCAAGGGTCCACTGAACTGATGCCAATTGTGCATAGGATTACTTAAGTATCTGGCATTTAGAAACCCCAAAAGGAAGTTAGTGCATACATAGTGAATGCGCTGCAATATAAGCTACTGACATGTGTATTATGTGCCATAAGACCCCTTAACAGTACGGAGACCCTAGAAAACCATACATTTTCCGAAAGTACACATTCTAACAAAACAAAATGGGTAAATACTTCTTTCTATTGCAAACTACCAAACTACAAAGCTATGCTAAACATAACAATTTTTATGACATTTCTGAAAATTGTCACAAAGCTTGCATTTTACCCCATTATGTACCCCCACATTTTGTAATGTATCAACATTAAACATTCTAAATATGAACGCAAGGGGTCTACTGAACAGTTTAATGCCCTATATGCATAGCTTTGCCAAACTATATGGCATACAGGGGCACCCAAATAAAAATAGTGCATATGAATTTTCACAAATGACGCTCCGGCTCATGCATTTTTTGCACCCGGTATGTGTATTATGTGCCATAAGACCCCCTAACAGCACAGAGACCCTGGAAAACCATATATTTTCCAAAAATACACATTCTGACAAAACAAAAATGGGTAAATACATCTTTCTACTGCAAACTACAAAGCTATGCTAAACAGAATGTTTTTTATAACATTTCTGAAAATCATCACAAAGTTTGCATTTTTCCCCACTATGTACCCCCACATTTGGTAATGCACCAACATAAAACACTCTAAATATGAACACCAGGGGTCTACTGAACAGTTTGATGCCCAATATGCATAGATTTACCAAACTATGTGGGGTACAGAGGAAGCCAAATTGAAATACAGCAGACAAAATCTCCATTTGCAAAGACAAGTAACAGATGTATGTATGTATGTATGTATAACTTTATTTATAAAGCGCCACAAGGGTACGCAGCGCTGTACAGTCTTACAGAATACAAAATTACAGAGAGGACAAGTGATATAATAAATAAATACAATAAATATATATATATATAAGTCTCGCAGAAAGCACTCCAAGGGAATATAAAAATCAAAAAAGTTTATTTAGACACACATGTCTACGCGTTTAGATCTATACCAGATCGTCATCAGCACAATGTGAAGGAAGTGAGGTGCATAGTTAAATACTAACATGATCCAATCAGTAGAATAGAATAAAACCAAATTAACCCCATATGTGCGTGTATGTTTAAAAGTTAAATACCGTTACTAAAACTATAACAATGTCTACCCTCTAAAGTGCATAGAATCACCCAATTTCATGCATTCAAATCATAGAACGTCTTGTAAATATTATTGTAATAATAATGTAATAATAATGTCCCACAGGGAGCTATAGTTGTGAAAAACAAAAAATCTAATGAATATCAAAAATCCTATGATATGAAAGTATAAAAATCAGTGCCAAAAAGAATCTAAACTATTATTCTACCTCAAGAATAAAAATTAAATATAACAAACAATAAATTCAAAATCTCAAAAAATGCCATATCATAGACGAGTAGAAAGTGACCTAGTGCAAAGTGACATAATATAAAGTGACATAATAATACAATGAGAGAGTCTTCAAACATCATAACATTAAAATCATGTACGTAAAAACAAAGGAAATCTGTGTTATCAAAACAGGAGTATTACTTTTAAGACCAAGTACGTAATTTGATAGTGTTGGCACTCATAGTATCACCATAGTGGGTATAAATTCACCTAAACATATATATAGCAGGAAAGTCCCAACTCTTACATATCTTAAAATATAAAAAATCTTAGATGTAAAAAATCTATTTAGTGGGGCCAAATGAGTTCATATTAATCTTTGAAAAGCAAAGATATGGCAAAAAACATTAAAGGTCATCCCACCCAGTTTGCAATTATTATACGACCCCTCATATATAATAAATAATAAATAATGGTTGAGATTAAGTCCCGCTTATGTAATGTCAAAAGAGGCCAACATAGTCCAAAAAGCCACAGTTGGCTGAAATGCATAAGGAGAATCATGGAGGTGTCAGAGAACAGAGGTTATAAATATCTTATGACATACGCTGTTCGATCACATTAAAGTCCGTAGTCCCCTAAGTTGATTAAAAAAAAACAGGAGAGTGAGAATAACTCGTTTAAACCCCTTGGGGCGATGGTATCCAATCTACGGATCCACTGAGCCTCTCTCTGTAGAAGAAATTTAGATCTATCCCCCCCACGTATCAGAGGGGGAATGTGGTCAATCAGCATAGCTCTCAGCATTGGCACTGAGTGTTTCTGTTGCATAAAATGTCTCGCCAATGGGCTGTCAGAGTTACCTGACGTCAAGGCAGAACGGATCACAGATCTATGGTTATTCATCCGTAATCAGAACGTGGTGATACATCTCCCTATATAATAAAGGCCACAGGGGCACATGATGCAATATATAACATATTCAGATGTGCAGCTCAACCTGTATCGGATCGAATATTTTTTCCCCGTGTGTGGGTGGGCAAACGTGGTCCCCGTGATCAAACATCCACAGGTCTTACAGTTGCCACATCTATAGCATCCCAATTTACCTGTCCTCAGCCATGTTACTGGCTTTTCAGGTTCCAAATCAGTTATCATTAACATATCCCTCAAAGAACGCCCCCGTCGGTAGGCACATACGGGAGGTGGCATTTGGGTAAATGGTAGACCAGAGTCTAATTGTAGAATAGACCAATTCTTCTTAATTGTCACATTAACCTCTTGACTTGCAGGAATAAAATCACTTACAAAAACCATACGGTCTGTATGGGAATCCATGCATTTAACCTTCGAGTGTCCACTCAAGATGTTCATCTTTGCTTTCTCCAACTCAGTGTTCAGAAATTCCAGGGCATAGCCCCTCTCAATAAAACGATCACGCATTTCATTAGCTTGCTGTAATGCAGTTGCAAAGTTAGTGTTAATCCTGAACACTCTTAAAAATTGCGTGTAGGGAATGGACCTAATCACAGCCGGTGGATGAAAACTATGTGCATGGAGGACAGTGTTCCTATCTGTATCTTTACGAAATAGTGTGGTCCCAATGCCATCAGGAGAACGGAAAATCCTGACATCTAAGAAATCAATAGTATCCGCATTGTAATTAAGGGTAAATTTCACTGGAGTGGGTAGAGCATTTAGGCTGGCAACAAACGACTCGACTCCAATGTGGCCCCACGCCAAATAATAAAAATATCATCGATATATCTAAGATACAAAAGCAAATTGTCTGCATATTTAGAGAAAATATAATTGCACTCAAATGAATCCATATACAAATTTGCGTATGAGGGGGCCACATTGGAGCCCATCGCCGTGCCAGTCTGTTGTAGAAAAAAGGTCTGCTCAAACCTAAAATAATTGCATGTCAGAACAAGATATAACAAAGAAGTCAAAAACTCAGCAGGTGGAGCACCCTTATGTCCATTTACCAGTGCATGCCTACATGCGGCCACCCCCTCGTCTAAGGGGATAATGGTGTATAAATTCCGCACATCAAGTGTTACTAACAATCTAATAACGCTGAGGTGTCTGCCAAATATGATCTCATACGGGTACATAACGGTTGCAAGAAACTATCAAGATATGTCGCCACATTGGAGAAGAGAGACCCTCTAGCTGATATGATGGGGCGACCCGGAGGAGTAAGGGGGTCCTTGTGTACCTTGGGGACGGTATAAATGATAGGGCACTTCGGAAATTGTGTCATTAGAAACTCACAGCAAGTCTCATTAATCCATCCAGCTGTCTTAGCACGCTCTAGTTCAATATCAAGCTTAAGCTTAAATTGCAGGGTAGGGTCACCTGTCAGTTTTGTATACACCAACAGGTCAGAGAGCTGTTGTGATAGCTCACGCCTATAATACCTCAAATCCAAAAGTACAATCGCCCCTCCCTTGTCAGCAGGGCGTATTATAAGTTGTTTATCATTCCGCAACGTATTAATAGCCTCCCTTTCAGATTTATTTAGGTTCGAAAAGAACTTCCTGGACTTCCCAATTATTTCATTGCTTTCCATTTGCACCTTTTTAGTGAATGTTCTAATAGAAGTAGCTGTATTCGGGGGATCAAATGTGCTCACTGGGCGAAACTTCTCTCTCTGTGTTGGCACCTGATCTTTGAAATGATCCTTGAGCTTCAATTTACCATTATTTATTATATATGAGGGGTCGTATAATAATTGCAAACTGGGTGGGATGACCTTTAATGTTTTTTGTCATATCTTTGCTTTTCAAAGATTAATATGAACTCATTTGGCCCCACTAAATAGATTTTTTACATCTAAGATTTTTTATATTTAAAGATATGTAAGAGTTGGGACTTTCCTGCTATATATATGTTTAGGTGAATTTATACCCACTATGGTGATACTATGAGTGCCAACACTATCAAATTACGTACTTGGTCTTAAAAGTAATACTCCTGTTTTGATAACACAGATTTCCTTTGTTTTTACGTACATGATTTTAATGTTATGATGTTTGAAGACTCTCTCATTGTATTATTATGTCACTTTATATTATGTCACTTTGCACTAGGTCACTTTCTAATATGCCACTCGTCTATGATATGGCATTTTTTGAGAGTTTGAATTTATTGTTTGTTATATTTAATTTTTATTCTTGAGGTAGAATAATAGTTTAGATTCTTTTTGGCACTGATTTTTATACTTTCATATCATAGGATTTTTGATATTCATTTGATTTTTTGTTTTTCACAACTATAGCTCCCTGTGGGACATTATTATTACAATAATATTTACAAGACGTTCTATGATTTGAACGCATGAAATTGGGTGATTCTATGCACTTTAGAGGGTAGACATTGTTATAGTTTTAGTAACGGTATTTAACTTTTAAACTTCATACACGCACATATGGGGTTAATTTGGTTTTATTCTATGTGTTCACTGATTGGATCATGTTAGTATTTAACTATGCACCTCACTTCCTTCACATTGTCCTGATGACGATCTGGTATAGATCGAAACGCGCAGACATGTGTGTCTAAATAAACTTTTTTGATATTTATATTCCCTTGGAGTGCTTTCTGCGAGACTTTATACTATTATATGGTTAGCACCCGGTCATTGGCGTTTTTGTTTGGTGAGTGCCGATTTTTTGAACTATATATATATATATATATATATATATATATATATATATATATATATATGTGCCATGTATAAGGGCATCTCTGCAATGTGTCAACTGGGAAAGGCTTTTCATGGGGTTAGACACAGAAGGAAAATGGAACATCTTTAAAACATTGCTTTGTAGGTATACACAACAGTATATCCCCCTAGTAAGCAAGGAGAGGCATCGCAAAGCGAAACCTTTATGGCTGAATAAAAGTGTTATTGTCGAGGTTGGTAAGAAAAAACGTGCTTTTAGGGCATTCAAGTTAGCTGGGACAGCGGAAACTTTCATCAGGTACAAGGAAGCAAATAAAGCATGCAAAAAAGCTATCAGGCAAGCTAAAATAGAGATGGAAAGGGATATTGCAGCTAGGAGTAAAAAGAATCCAAAATTATTTTTTAATTATGTGAATAGTAAAAAAATGAAGCAAGAAGGGGTGGGAACTTTATTATCACGGGGGGGTACGTTGGTTGATGAAAACGGGGAAAAAGCTGAAATTTTGAACTCTTATTTTTCATCTGTCTATACATCTGAGGAGCCAGATAATGAAGGCTTCCCTTGTAATATGCCCAGTTCTAGTAATTTAGCTACTGACGCATGGGTCACTCGGGAGGAAATTCAAAAGAGACTTGAACATGTAAAGGTAAACAAAGGTCCAGGGCCGGATGGGATTCATCCCAGGGTATTAAATGAGCTGAGCGCTGTGATTGCCAAACCTCTTCACTTAATTTTTCAGGATTCATTGAGGTCTGGCATGGTGCCAAGAGACTGGCGGATTGCTAATGTGGTGCCGTTATTTAAAAAGGGATCCCGTTCTCAGCCTGAAAACTATAGGCCTGTTAGTCTGACATCAGTAGTAGGAAAACTTTTGGAAGGGGTAATAAGGGATAGGGTACTTGAATACATTGCAGTTCACAATACTATTAGTTTGTGCCAGCATGGTTTTATGCGTAACAGATCTTGCCAGACTAATTTAGTTGCCTTTTATGAGGAGGTGAGTAGGAACCTTGATGCTGGAATGGCAGTTGATGTCATCTACTTAGATTTTGCTAAAGCGTTTGATACAGTACCTCACAGAAGGTTAATGATCAAATTAAGGAATATTGGCCTAGAACATAATATTTGTAATTGGATAGAGAACTGGCTGAAGGATAGAGTACAAAGAGTGGTTGTAAATGGAACATTTTCTAATTGGACCAGTGTGGTTAGTGGAGTACCGCAGGGGTCAGTCCTTGGGCCTTTGCTGTTTAACTTGTTTATTAATGACCTGGAGGTGGGCATAGACAGTATTGTTTCTATTTTTGCTGATGACACTAAATTGTGCAAAACTATAAGTTCCATGCAGGATGCTGCCGCTTTGCAGAGCGATTTGACAAAATTAGATAACTGGGCAGCAAACTGGAAAATGAGGTTCAATGTTGATAAGTGCAAAGTTATGCACTTTGGTAGAAATAATATAAACGCAAACTATCTACTGAATGGTAGTGTATTGGGGGTATCCTTAATGGAGAAGGATCTAGGGGTTTTTGTTGATAACAAGTTGTCTAATTCCAGGCAGTGTCATTCTGTGGCTACTAAAGCAAATAAAGTGCTGTCTTGTATAAAAAAGGGCATTGACTCAAGGGATGAGAACATAATTTTGCCCCTTTATAGGTCCCTGGTAAGGCCTCACCTTGAGTATGCAGTGCAGTTTTGGGCTCCAGTCCTTAAGAAGGATATTAATGAGCTGGAGAGAGTGCAGAGACGTGCAACTAAACTGGTTAAGGGGATGGAAGATTTAAACTATGAGGTGAGACTGTCGAGGTTGGGGTTGTTTTCTCTGGAAAAGAGGCGCTTGCGAGGGGACATGATTACTCTGTACAAGTACATTAGAGGGGATTATAGGCAGTTGGGGGATGTTCTTTTTTCCCATAAAAACAATCAACGCACCAGAGGTCACCCCTTTAGATTAGAGGAAAGGAGTTTCCATTTGAAGCAGCGTAGGTGGTTTTTCACGGTGAGGGCAGTGAGGTTATGGAATGCCCTTCCTAGTGATGTGGTAATGGCAGATTCTGTTAATGCCTTTAAGAGGGGCCTGGATGAGTTCTTGATCAATCAGAATATCCAAGGCTATTGTGATACTAATATCTACAGTTAGTACTAGTGGTTGTATTTATAGTTTATGTATGTGAGTGTATAGATTGGTAGGTGTGGGTTAGGTGTGCTGGGTTTACTTGGATGGGTTGAACTTGATGGACACAGGTCTTTTTTCAACCCTATGTAACTATGTAACTATGTAACTATGTGGTATGAGACACAGTAGGAAGGAGGTCCCTGCCCCGTAGAGCTTACAATCTAAGTGGTTTGGTAACATACAGGCACAAACCGGAAGGTAAGAGTGCACTAGGTATGGGCATTTGCCATTAAGCGCAGGACTAGGCAAGATAATGTCTTAGTGCTCCAGAAGGTAACAGCTGAGCTTTTTCTTAAAGAGAGTGGGTGAGTGTTCCCTACGGAGGCATTCAGGGATAGAGTTCCAGAGGTAAGGAGCAGCAAGATAGAAAGGTTTAAGATGAGAGAGCGCAGTGGGTGTGGATGGTGTAAAAAGACGGACGCTCTGGGAGGAGCGGAGGAGACGACCAGGAACGTGCAGGGAGACCAGTGAAGTAATGTAGTGAGGAGCAGAGGAGTGAAGGGCTTTGAATGTTAGCAGAAGGATTTTGTAAGCTATCCTTTGCTTAATAGGCAACCATGCAAGTTTAATTGAGGCTGAACAGGTTCCCTCTTAGGAGAGAGCAGGAGGATCCTGGCAGCAGTGTTTAAAATTGATTGCAGGGGAGAGAGGTGGGAGTCCGGGAGGCCGGTTAGTAGGAGATCAATGTGAAATGCAATAAAATTGCTAAAATCCCCCAAAAATCACTAAAATCAATGGGTTTTTTTTCCTAGTGATATCTGCAGTCAGAATCAGAGTTTGAGTATTTTGGCTTGGGCAAATTACTTTTACAGACAGTCAAGCAAACAACAACTATGTATAACTGAAAATGCAATAAAATGGCTAAAATTGCAATAAAATGACTAAAAATGCTCCAAAATCCCAGAAAATTTAATAACACCAAAATAATACACAAAAGGTATTGCGCAGTGCGATTAGTGAATACGCTATCCGCAATTGCAATAAATCATTTTTTCAGGCATGAAAAAAAAAAGATGCGATAAAAAAAGTAAGTGTGTATGTACACTAGGCAAAATGTTTTGTGTGTGTGTGTGCAAGTAAGTGTGAGTGCTGTAAGTGCTGTAAATGTGTGAACCCCCCCAAAAATGTATGTGTGTGTTTGTAACTATAAGTGTGTATTAGTGTAATAAGTGTTTGATTGTGTGTTTGTGTGCGTATCTGGCAGAAGAAGCTGGAGATCACAGGAGAGACGCAGGGACAGCAGCAGACCTCTTCTTCATCGGGTCTGGTGAGTGGGCGGGACAGAAAGGGGGGGGGGGAGCAGAGGAAGGGAGTGAAAAGCCAGACACGTAGAATGTACGTGTTTGGCTTTTCATATGGGGCCCCTGGGCAACCGCGCCCCAGGGGCCACTCGTTCCCAACATGTGCTCGTTGACTAGGGGCTTTGGAACAAAACCCTCCGCTCCCAAACCCGGAAGTGCAGCAGAACGTAGAATCTATGTCCTATGGAACTTAAGTACTTTTATACACAGGATGTAGATTCTACATCCTGGGGCAATTAAAGGGTTAAAAGTGACTCATGATTTAATCACTTTTTTAATCTTGGCAATAGATTTTTTGTTAAAGCACAATTAATTTTATTTTAATTGTGAATTCTGTCTCTAAAGACGTTACTAGATGTCACTATTCAACACTATTCTACACCAGTATGTAAGTTTGAGACATATTGTTTTTGATCAGGCCCCTGTATTGTGCTTTACAAGACTACATAAACCTGATTGATTAGCCTATGATTAATGGCATACACCCAGGTCTCATTGTATGAAGATTAAATAAATGTGGTTTTAAGAGATTTTGGTGATGCAGCTCTATTTCTTTGCAACAAGATTATTTTTTAAATACTGTCATTGTCTTAGGTAAAATCTCAAAATCTTTCCTAAATGTTGTCTACACACAATGGAATAAAGTACATTTTTATTTTTGAATTGTGTGCACTCAATTATGATGCTGGTGCCTCTGGAGTCCCACGGAAATCAAGGTGTAGATTCCTCCAGAGTCTTGCAACTGTGCATAAACCTTCTATTCGGCCACCAATAACCAATGCTCACAAGCAGAAATGGCTGCATTGGGCAGAGAAATACATGAAGAATAATTTTCAAACAGTCCTGTTCACTGATAAGTGCCATGCAACCCTGGATGGTCCAGATGGATGGAGTAGTGGATGGCTGTTGGAAGGCCACTGTCTTTCTTCCCTGGTAAAGAAGGAAGAACTATGCTTTCCATAAAAAAAATCATCTTCATGCATGACAATGCACCATCTCATGCTGCAAAGAATACCTCTGCATCAGTGGCTGCTATAGGGATAAAAGGAGAGAAAGTCATGGTGTCTCCTCCATCCTCCCCTGACCTCAATCCTATTGAGAACCTTTGGAGCAAAAGAACTATGAGGGTGGGAGGCAGTTTACAACAGCAGCTCTGGGAGGCTATTCTGACATCTTGCAAACAAATTCAAGCAGAAACTGTCCAAAAACTCACAAGTTCAATAGATGCAAGACTTGTGAAGTTGCTATCAAATAATGGGTCCTATGTTAAAATGTAACATGACCTGTTACAATGTTTAAAAGTTAAAATGTTGTTAAAAGTTTGATTGAAATATAGCTTTTGATTTCAGTAAATATGCTGCAAACACAACAAATGACAATTTTCAGTTCTTTACAACCTATAAAGTGTTTTGAAACTTACTGTGCATAATAATTTGGAACAGTGCATTGTAAGTTTTTTATTCTTAAAATAAATACTGTTATCATTAGGAGGTTTGTTCAATAAAATTTGAATTGTACTCTTAATAGTTGATAACATGAGAATTATGCTAACTGTTATTTACATCAACACGGAACACGGTGTATATGTATGTATGTATGTATATACAGTCATGGCCGAAATTGTTGGCACCCCTGAAATTTTTCTCACAGAAAAGTATTGCAGTAACCATAGGCGGATTTTCAATAAGGCTAGGGGAGGCTAAGCCTCCCCAAACCTGCTTTGGCACCTTAAAAAAAAAAAAAACGTTTCTGTGACTGCCCTGCAAATCTTCTCCGAGTTCTGCATAAATTTTGTCCAGCCCATTTTTGGGGTTTTGTGTAACATTATGTCCACTTTGATTTTTTTCCTCCCTTTTTTGTTCTGTTCCAATACACACAAAGGGAATAAACATCTGTATAGCAAAACATGTGCAATACTTTTCTGTGAGAAATACTTGATTTTCTGGAAAAATTTCTGGGGTGCCAACAATTTTGGCTATGACTGTATATATATTGTAGCCTGGTTGGAAAAATCATAAAAGGAAGGTATATCATACACCCCAACTGTCCTGCTTTCCGCGGGACAGTCCCAGTTTTAATAGTGCATCCCACTGTCCCGCATAGTTCCATGAATGTCCTGCATTTCCGTAATAGATTACAAAAATGCGAGACATTCATTGAACTATCCCTGACAGCGGGATGTCCTAGCTCCTGCGGCTTCTGCTCCTAATGTGGCTCCTTGTGCGGCGGCGACAGCCCCTTTTATAAGGTTGCGCCCCGTACGTATTGACGTCACACGTACGCATGGGGTACAACCTTATAAAAGGGCCTGCCACCACCGCACAAGGACCGCATAAGAAGCAGAAGCCGCTGAAGAAGGAGGAGCATGTATCCGTGTATGGTGTATGAGGGGTACTGTCTATGGGGCATTTGGGGGCCCTATGTATGGGGGGTACTGTCTATGGGGGCAATTGGGGGCACTGTGTATGGGGGGGCAAAACTGGTACATAGTTATAACTCACTGCCTTCTCTCTATATTTGTATTTTATATGTAGGAGTTGCTATATTGTTTTCCTTAGGTAGTACAGTATGAGGGTACAGCACATTTGCGTTTGATCCCACCATTTCAACTATATAAAAGGAGTATTTTTAAAAAAAAAATGGGTGGTAATTGGGATGTGGCCACTAAAGTGGGCGTTGTCAAAAACATTTGCTGCGCTGTGTGCGCCAAATCTTTTTGTCCCTCTTTTCATTTTTCAAATGTTGGGAGGTATGGTATATCTCTCCTCCAATCCTCTATGAAGCAGCACAGAGGGCTGTGCAATTGAGGTCTGTGCAGCTGTGACAGCTGATTAGCCTCACCTGTAGTTAAAAGATGCTCCAAGAGTAGTGTCTTTCTGCTCTGTTCTGGCAGAGAGGTGAGCAACTGGAGCTGCAGTGTAAAATTTATCCTGCTTGGAAAAGTGTGTTTGAGACAAGAACTGTTTGTGGCACAGTTACCCCTTAGTCTGAGGAATCTTTATTCACAAGAGGTGGATTTCCTACTAGCAAGGACCAGTTACTATCTACTGCCCTAAATACTTGAGTCTGAGGTGCTGCTGCTTTTTCTGAGAAAGCACAGGGATCCTACAAAAGACTGTGAGTGTATACTGCATTTATTTATGTTGGTTTAAAATGCCCAAGTGTGGCTGTGTGTGTCCCCAGAGAAGGACAGTTTCTTTTCTGGCAATCCTGCTTGTTATTGGGATATCTGCTGTATGAACTTTCAGTTGTTGTGTTAAATAAATTCACGCACCAGATAGTTACATAGTTACATAGGGTTGAAAAAAGACCATTGTCCATCAAGTTCAACCCATCCGAGTAAACCCAGCACACAACCTATACTAACCAATCTATACACTCACATACATAAACTATATATATATACAACCAGTAATACTAACTGTAGATATTAGTATCACAATAGCCTTGGATATTCTGCTTGTTCAAAAACTCATCCAGGCCCCTCTTAAAGGCATTAACAGAGTCTGCCATTACCACATCACTAGGAAGGGCATTCCACAACCTCACTGCCCTCACCGTGAAAAACCACCTACGCTGCTTCAAATGGAAGCTCCGTTCCTCTAATCTATAGGGGTGACCTCTGGTGCGCTGATTGTTTTTATGGGAAAAAAGAACATCCCCCAACTGCCTATAATCCCCTCTAATGTACTTGTACAGAGTAATCATGTCCCCTCGCAAGCGCCTCTTTTCCAGAGAAAACAACCCCAACCTCGACAGTCTAACCTCATAGCTTAAATCTTCCATCCCCTTTACCAGTTTAGTTGCACGTCTCTGCACTCTCTCCAGCTCATTAATATCCTTCTTAAGGACTGGAGCCCAAAACTGCACTGCATACTCAAGGTGAGGCCTTACCAGGGACCTATAAAGTGGCAAAAATATGTTCTCATCCCTTGAGTCAATGCCCTTTTTTATACAAGACAGCACTTTTTTGCTGTAGTAGCCACAGAATGACACTGCCTGGAATTGGACAACTTGTGATCTACAAAAACCCCTAGATCCTTCTCCATTAAGGAAACCCCCAACACACTACCATTCAGTAGATAGTTCGCGTTTATATTATTCCTACCAAAGTGCATAATTTGCACTTGTCAACATTGAACCTCATTTTCCAGTTTGCTGCCCAGTTTTCCAATTTTGTCAAATCGCTCTGCAAAGCGGCAGCATCCTGCATGGAACTTATAGTTTTGCACAATTTAGTGTCATCAGCAAAAATAGAAACAGTACTCTCTATGCCCACCTCCAGGTCATTAATAAACAAGTTAAAAAGCAAAGGACCAAGGACTGACCCCTGCGGTACTCCACTAAGCACACTGGCCCAATTAGAAAATGTTCCATTTACCACCATTCTTTGTACTCTATCCTTCAGCCAGTTTTCTATCCAATTACAAATATTATGTTCTAGGCCAATATTCCTCAATTTGATCATTAACCTTCTGTGAGGTACTGTATCAAACGCTTTAGCAAAATCTAAGTAGATGACATCAACTGCCATTCCAGCATCAAGGTTCCTGCTCACCTCCTCATAAAAGGCAACTAATTTAGTCTGGCAAGATCTGTTACGCATAAAACCATGCTGGCACAAACTAATAGTATTGTGAACTGCAATGTATTCAACTATCCTATCCCTTATTACCCCTTCCAAAAGTTTTCCTACTACTGATGTCAGACTAACAGGCCTATAGTTTTCAGGCTGAGAACGAGATCCCTTTTTAAATAATGGCACCACATTAGCAATCCGCCAGTCTCTCGGCACCATGCCAAACCTCAACGAATCCTGAAAAATTATGTGAAGAGGCTTGGCAATCACAGCGCTCAGCTCATTTAATACCCTGGGATGAATCCCATCCGGTCCTGGACCTTTGTTTACCTTTACATGTTCAAGTCTCTTTTGAATTTCCTCCTGAGTGACCCACGCGTCAGTAGCTAAATTACTAGCACTGGGTATATTAAAAGGGAAGCCTTCATTATCTGGCTCCTCAGATGTATAGACAGATGAAAAATAAGAGTTCAAAATTTCTGCTTTTTCCCCGTTCTCATCAACCAACGTACCCCCCCGTGATAATAAAGTTCCCACCCCTTCTTGCTTAATTTTTTTACTATTCACATAATTAAAAAATAATTTTGGATTCTTTTTACTCCTTGCTGCAATATCCCTTTCCATCTCTATTTTAGCTTGCTTGATAGCTTTTTTGCATGCTTTATTTGCTTCCTTGTACCTGATGAAAGTTTCCACTGTCCCAGCTAACTTGAATGCTTTAAAAGCACGTTTTTTATTACCAACCTCGACCTTAACTCTTTTATTCAGCCATAAAGGTTTTGCTTTGCGATGCCTCTCCTTGCTTACAAGGGGAATATACTGTTGTGTATACCTGAAAAGCAATGTTTTAAAGATGTTCCATTTTCCTTCTGTGTCTAACCCCATGAAAAGCCTTTCCCAGTTGACACATTGCAGAGATGCCCTTAAACTGGCAAAGTCTGCACGTCTAAAATTGAGCGTTTTAGTTACTCCCTTATAGAGCTGTCTCTGCAGCATTATCTCAAAGGAGACCATGTTGTGATCACTGTTCCCCAAATGCTCACCCACACAAATGTTAGAGATAAGTTCAGTATTATTAGATATTACCAGGTCCAAAATAGACTCATTCCAAGTAGGTTCTTGAACCGCCTGAAATAAAAAGTTGTCATTTAGCATATTTACAAACCTACTAGCTTTTTCTGACTTAGCCACCCCATTACTCCAGTCAATGTCCGGATAATTAAAGTCCCCCATAATAACAACTTGACCCAATTTTGAAGCCTCCTCCATTTGCAAAAGTAGCTGGGACTCATCCCCCTCATCTATACGGGGTGGTTTATAGCATACACCAATGATCATTTTCTTTGTGACCTTCAGCCCTACTGAAATTTCTACCCAAAGAGATTCAACATTTTCATTTGTAATGTCTTTATTACATGGCTTTAAATCTGACTTTACATAAAGACAAACCCCTCCACCCTTTTTAATCCCTCTGTCCCTCCTAAAAAGCGTATACCCATCCAAATTCACAGCCCAGTCGCATCCCCCATCCCACCAGGTCTCAGTGATACCAATTAAGTCATAATTTTCAATACATGCAATAGCCTGCAGTTCCCCTATTTTTCCCGACAAGCTACGCGCATTAGCCAGCATGCAGCGGAGATTACTACTTCTTCCTCTGATGCTTACATTAGCTAAAGGACAGTTAGAGCTAAGGTGAAAATTAGTCTGTTTCCCTTGTAACAATGGAAGCTCCTTATCTGATAAACTATATGCCCCCCTCACTTCAGTTTGAAACCCTGTGTACCTGTCTCTTATCTGTGTGAAAGGAGCTGCTGCTTCTACCTATATACAGGTATGGGGCCTGTTATCCAGAATGCTCGGGACCTGGGGTCTTCCGGTTATGGTGTCTTACTGTAATTTGGATCTCCTACCCTAAGTCTACTAAAAAAAATATTTTAACTGTATTTAAACTCAGTAGTATTATTTTGGCTCTAACAAGGATTATTTATATCTTAGTTGGGATCAAGTACAAGGTACTGTTTTATTATTACAGAGAAAAAGGAAACCATTTGTAAAAATGTGAATTATTTGATTAAAATGGAGTCTATGGGAGATGACCTTTCCATAATTCGAAACCTTCTGGATAATAAGGGGCCCGATACCTGTATTTATGTATGTGTGTGTGTGTATATATATATATATATATATATATATATATAAGTATATATTACACTTGGGGATCATTTGGAGGGCATGACCTTGATGGGCAAATTACATACATTTATATACATTTAATTAACACAAATTAAATGTATATAATAATAATGTCTATATAACAAAGAAGGTGGCTCAGTGAGTAGCACTTCTGCCTTGCAGCACTGAGCCCCTGAGTTCAATCCCAGTTCTCCCTGTGTCTGCCTGGATTTTCTCCAGCACTCCAAAAACATACAGCAGTTTAATTGACTTCTGGCTAAATTGACCATAGTGTGTGTGAACACAATGATAAATAATCTTTGTAAAGCAGTGTGGAAATATGTTGGCACAATATAAAAAACAGGAAATTAATAATAGCTCTCTATAACAGCCTAGAAATCTGACAAATCCATAGGGTACAGACAAATGCAACAATACATGCACCAAGAGGTTTTTGAAGGTGCTAGCCTGCCATCTTTACAAAAAGTCACAAGTCTGTCCATCAGACCAACAAGATTGCACAAGTCCATATTATAGGTAAAACAACTAAGTGGATTGTGAAAAATGACAAAAATGTACCGTGTTTTTCAGAGCTGCAGAGCTCCAGTCTGCTATTCATTTGCCCAAAAAAATCACAGACTAATCCATCTATCCAATGGGACTGAGGCATTTGATAGTATCGGAGAGCTGCTCATCAGTGCATTGTGGTATGTACTAAGAGGTTTTCGAGAACTATTACAAGGCAGGCTGGAAATCCTCTCAAGCATTACAGCAACTGACTTCAATTTTAGCAAGTCTAGATAGAAGAAGTAAAGCCATTGGATCTTGCAGAGGGCCTGTCAGCTTATTGCCCTATTTGAGAAGACACACAGGAAGCAGAATTGTATCATTGTATTTATGCATACACCTTTAAAAATAGTTATGTTTCTGTGGGATAGAGGTATTGTTGAGGGGGACCAGAATGGATGTTTTACTTAAAATGTTTTAGTAAAGGTGTAAAGCTAATGCTGTATTTTGATTACCATTATTTTTGGCAATGATCAAATACTGCTGTTCATCTCCATTTGCTTGCAATAGCTTGAGCCGAAAGTGCTGCAATTTGCTTGGGGTCTGCTATTATTGCTCCAAAACATGTTGGAGTTGTTAGACTATATTAGCCATGCAATTGTTAACACTTTCCATTAAAATACACTGTGTATTTTTATTATGAATTACTACATATTCCTTAGGGGGCTTAAAATGGACAACCCTAGTTTCAAAAGCCACTGTCTACATGTCACACACTGTTCACCCTGACCCCTGTCCTTTTATACTACTATTAGTATATTCCTGGGAAGTTCCCACCATCCCAATTGCCCGTTCCAATCCCCTCAGACTAAGGATTCTGTTTGTACTTGACACACTCAAAACACACTCACTGACAAACTCAAAACATAATCATAGAACAAATGGCACAGTCTATGCATCGTTAAAAGGTGACAAAACATGACATATTTGAGACTAATTTATCAGATTGGTTTCTTACATCACCACCTAACAACTATATTTCAGAGACTCCTCAAAAACAATGAAAAAGGCAAAAACATTTGACAGAGAACATGATTATCTGTACTAAATATCGGGCATTATGTCTCAAGTGGCTGCCTGTTATTATTCCCTTGCTTTTTCCCAGAAGGCCGTTGGTGGAGAAGAGCTACTTATCAGAGACCTATGTTAAGGAAGGCCACATTCTTACAAATGGTTATAAGTTTAAAATGTACAGTAGTGTTCAAAATTATTTAGTCATTCAGTCAGTAGTCATTAATGACTTTGGGGGAGGGTATTGTTCACCTCCACCTTCTAAAGCAACCTTAATGGCAACTAGCAGCCACAAACACTGTCCCATACCCAGCACATCAACCTCATGCAGCCCTTAGGCTGCTCATAGCTTTCGTGTTGCAGGTAAGAGTGCTGTAGCAAGACCCACCAGGCCCCTCAAAGGGAGATGCAAGGCCTATGCAACAGGTCATGAATGAGCAGCATACATACCTGATACATAAGTCTAGTCTATGGCAAGGTACGCTGAGGCTAGTGCATAAGTCACCACTGCACTCAAGATAGATGAGAAAGCAGATAAACAGTGGAAGTGCATAACAAACAGGCAAGACATTGACAGGAGGGGCTTCCCTCTCCAGGCCAAACTGAACTACAAATAGACAGAGGGGCCTGCTACATTTAAGAAACCTCACCACAACACTCTCATGGGAAAATCATCTATAAACAGACACCCACCTAGGGCAACTGTTCTAGATCACGTCCCAGTAATGAAACCATAAGGTTCCCTGCTCCATATGCAAGCATCAGAGTATACTCCACCTGGCTGGTGGTTCAGTGGACCTGAATTAACCCTGAGGTACTCAAGTGCCTTCACTTGCAGGACTCCGGTGGTCTGTTCCACTTTCTCCACTTGTAAACTGTCTATACTACATACTTACAAGGATAATGATAAGGGCAAGACGTCCAAAAGCCGCACAACCAAGAAGAAACAAGATTCAGGTTCACAAAACATGGACACATTAGAAATAGACATAGGACCTACAGGAATTAAAACAATTTTAGACAGCTTAAAAACTGACATACAAGCTGAAATATGAAGCTCCCTTGAAGATATTACTAGTGAACTTTCCTCATAGACCACTGCAAGCCCTGCCAAGAAATAATGACCCTTCCAGAAAAATCATTGTGGGCTTCCTCTAATATGTTAAAGACACTGGTGATGACCACCCTGTCACCCAGTCTCGAAAAACAGAAAGAAACCCACACCCTTTGACTAACCTTTACAGTAAGTCTATCAATTCACTCAGATCCCCAGACACCAGCAGGCTAGGGAACTAGATATTTATAGCAGAAAAAACTCTACAAGCTACCAGTTGTAAAATTACCTCCCCATCTTCCCAACACTAGTCGTAAAGGTGAAGTGAATCAGATCGATGGAGGCTATTAGGGCACCTGCCTAGGGCACAATGGTGGAGAGGTGCTATGAAGGTACCTCATCTGCCTACCCCTAGCACTGGCTCTTTTGCCCCATTCAACCAAGGGTGTGACTCCAGCATGTTTTCCCTCATTACAGAAACATTGTTACCAACATCATCTTCCCACCAGCTGATTGACGTTAGTCCCTCTTATATATTTTAGAGGGGAACCTAGTGTAGCTAAGGGTAGCAGGGTGGGAAAGCAAATTAAAGGAAGAAGGGGTAAGAGGAAACAGTATGGGCTCTTAGCATTAGAGTAAAATAATTTGCAGTTTAGGCATAGGGCATGCAGTGCACCTATTAACCCAGGAAACACCTTGCAGGGTGGATATAGCATTAAAATATCTTAAGGGTTATTCTGTGTCAACAAGAAGCAGATTTATGCACAGATGACCTGAAATTTGGTCTGTGGGCCTTAGTTTAACAGTACTCAACCATATCAATTTCCTCACACTACAAATTTACCCTCTAAATGATCAAAATGCATGATAACTATGTGCCGGTCTTTGTAAAGATGCTGCTTTTCCTACAATGACAAAATGAGGATCCCTGCAAATACTTTCATTTGCAACACTGCATCGGCTAAATAGCAAATGACTTTCAAAACCTGGAGTGGCCAAGCTCATGCAATGTTCACCTTTCCTTCCATCAGTGCTCCTAAGAATGCTCATGGAACCATGAGTGTGACTAATCCAATTCTGTGGAATTTGTGTAGCCTGAATATATAAATAAAATCTGGCAATGTAGTATTGCAGCTTATTTGTAGTTTGGCTATGTACGGACTAAGTAAACCTGTAAGGAGATATGTCCAAAGTGTGCCTTTCATTTAAAATGGCAATAAAATCTTGTGCTAATTTTCAGAAAATAATACTTGAATATGAATAATTCCCTTGCCAGATGCAATTTAATATCCTGAGCCTAAAAAAACTAAGTTTTAGTAATGCATATATTGGTATGCTTTGACAACATGGCTCATTACTTGTAACCAGGTTGCATCTTGACTACTCTGCAAGATGTTGGGTGCTTGTAGTCATAAGAAGTGCATCCAGATTTAGAGTTCAGAAATGGTTATGAAAATATTCCAAAATACAGTAGTAACGTATGTTTTTGTCAACCTGTTCATGTTTCATGCTGTTAATATACTTTTTGTAGGGCATAGAGAGCTAGCACATTCTCGCTATTTATAGGCAGAATGGCTCTTGGTCAAATTAAACAAGCTCACTCTATGCATTAAGACCATAACATTTTAACACGTGCCTGCTAAAAATCTAACTGGTTTCTTCTTGGGAAGTCATAATTATTTTATACCTTTAGCACTTTGCAACTCATAAATTATTTCCAGTACACTGGATCTTAAGCAACTATAAGTACAGGGCTGCTCCTGCCATGAGGCAAGGTGAGAACCTTTCCTCAGGCAGCGTGGAGCGACCAGCTACCAGAGGCAGCAAAAAGCCGCCTCTAATAACTTTAAGAGCTGAATTTCTGTTTTTTTTTAACATGAAAATTCGGCTCTGCTAGCACAAAGAGCACAGTAGCGCTCTCTGCACTAGCACTGCGCCCCCCCCCCCCTTGATCTTCTACAACCTACAACACTAAAAGGAAAACTATACCCCCAAACAATGTAGGTCTCTATAAATATATATTGCAAAAACAAGCTAATATGTAAAACCCTGATTCATCTAAATAAACTATATTTTCATAAAAATATACTTTTTTTGTAGTATGAGCTATTGGGTACCCCTAAATAGAAAACTGCCATTTTAAGAATTAAGGGCCACCTCCTGGGATCATAGGATTCACAGTGCACACAAACAAGCCAGGCCACATAAGCTAATTAATGGACAGAGTTCTGCCCTTTTCTTCCACACTACTTCCTGTTACAGTTAGAGCTGCATTATTTCTGGTCATGTGATCTCTGAGGGAACACACAGCCCATCACTAAATGTTGGATCAAGTGAAAGGATGTAAAAGGCAATATTTACTGATATATATTCCAGTTTTGTGAGATTCTTTAATAGGTCACTTAACATAACATAAACTATCCGTCGGTTAAGTATTCGTTCTGGGGATATAGTTTCCCTTTAAGTGTGCTGTCCAAGTAGTATCCACTTAAGCATGGTTTTATTTTTCTGTATTCATTCCTGTGTGGTTTGGCCTATGTATTTTAGACTACATGGGCATGTTGATAAGTATACTTCATTTTGACAATAATTTATTATGTTCATGAAATTCCCTCTAATTTGGTTCAAGGAAAAGGTTTTAATCACTGTTTGATTATTCTTACAGGTGGTACAACTGATCTCCGTCAGGAAAAATGCCTTTCATTTGCAAAAAGGACGACAACCAGTTCATCTTTTCTATCTATTTTAGTGTCTAAAATCTAGGTATTAATAAATCTTTAACAGTATTTGTTTTCCTATACACTAACAATAATTTATGGAAGAATTTTATGTCCCCATCTCTTAATACTATGTGTCAATGTCTGATTTTTATATCTGTCTTTTAAATATATAATAAAAGAATAATATTTATTCTGTTTGAACTGTTCTATTTATATTTCAAAAATCCCATTTGATCCTGAATCCTTGTTTTCTCTAGGATGGTATACAGTGAAACCTCAATTTTATATACCCTGATTTTAAGTCTTCACATTTTTACTTTTTTTTGTGGTCCCACCAATTTATCATGGCATTTCATTGGGGGGTTTTTCTGATTTTACATAATGTTTTCCCGGATTTTACATAAAAAATTTGTTTTAATGTTCACATAAATTACTGTTTGTCATCTGTGAATGTTATTATTAGTGAAATAAAAAGGTTTAAAATACAGATGCATACTTTTTCACCCTTCTGTCTGTAAATAGCCAATTCCAATTAGTCTGGTAATGGACAAAACCCTTATTGCTTTAGGTTGTGCATATGACTGTCAGAGGAGCCTTGCAAATGCTGTCCCATAGTGTAACATTAATGCTGTGCTGCCCTTTCACTGCCAACCAGATTGGTCACTTTCGGTACTTTTATTGCCAGCCATTTTTTTGCGCTCTTTCACTTTAGGGGCCTTTTAGTTTAGTTTATCGAGGAAAATTATATATATTTTTTTTTTTACCAGGACAACCTATGTTTTCACAATATTCTAGAATTTTGGTGTAATTTCTCTTCTGTAACATGATATAGGCTTCTAAATGTCTAAAAATTTAAAACAATTATACTTTCTAGAATATAAACACATATATCAGAAATACAATTTATTTTGTGCAAAAATACATTAGATTTGGAAAGTCCCATATCTCCCAAATGTGTCTATACCAAATATGTATAGGTTTATCGAAATTTCCTACTTGTACTGGTCAAAAACAACTAGAAGTACACTACCAGATTTCTAAAGAACTGCTCTAGAAATCTGCATGCTTAAGATTTCAAGGCTAAAAATTCCACTAATCTAAAATATGCATTTCTACTCAATACAATCAATTTGCAATACTTTAAAAAAATTATTGGTTTTGAAAAATGACCTAAAAGCTTCCAGTCTACAGCATCTTGCCTCCTACAGATTATTAGGTTACCAAATAAAACACCATAAATATGAATGCCAGTGGTCCTCTGAACAGTTTGATGGCCAATGTGTATATGTTTACCTAAGTATGTGGCATGTAGGCACCCCAAGATAAAGATACCCTATATGTTCTATCATTTCTGTCATTTCAGCTGCTGCTAAATTAACACATTTACTTCACCCCAGAAAGCCATATTTTTATAAGGTGCACATTCCCCCAAATCCAAAATGGAGACACATGTTTCCTACTCCAAACTACCAAATCATAAAGCTTTCCTAAAGTACTTTGTAGTTTCCTGCAAAGTAGTAGATTCTTGAATCCCCTGAATCCAAAATGGGTACACATAAGGGGATCATATAATAATCTTTCTAATACTTTATTCACCTGTCGGTCCTTCTAACTAACACTAGAACACCCATTCCGATTAGAAGAAAGATGGTTCTGTCTAAGTCGTGGAATTCTCTCCCTGAATCAGTTGTACTAGCTGATACATTAGATAGCATCAAGAAGGGGTTGGTCATTAGGTACCAAGATAGAAAACACGAAATATGAATTTCATGAGTACACTGAACAGTTTGCTCCCTAATATACGTAGGTTTATAAAATATAAAAATATTCATTTTATGATTTACACATAAAGACACCACCAGTCTGATGTGTGGTAAAAGTGACCCCCAAATCCTATATATTTTTGGAAAGTACACATTCTGACTAATCCAAAATGGCTAAACATGTCTTTGTACTTCAAGAGTAAAACTTTCCTAAATGTAGCAGTTTTGATGGCATTTCTGAAAAATGTTGCAATTTGAAGCATTTATCTCACACAATTTTTTACATATACAGGGAGATCACCTGTATAAACATCATATAAACACCAAAGGTCTACTGAATAGATGATGCCCCACATGCAAAGTATGTAGTATGTATGGGCCCAAAATAATAGTGCATATACATTTTCCGCCTGCCAACTAAGCTGCTGCAAACAGCCCTCGCCAGCACATTGTGTTGTAAGACTTCCTAACTGTACAAAGACTGTACAAAGACCCCCAGAAAACAATATATTTTTTGGAACATGCACATTTTGACAAATCCAGAATAGGTAAAGACATCTTTTTACACCAGACCAGAGGTCTGCTGAACAGTTTTGATGCCCAATATGAATAGATACACCAAAATATGTGATATGTACAGACCCCAAATCAAAATGCATATGAATTTTCTCGCTTGCCAAGGCTTCTGCAAAGAGATTCCCCTGACTATGTGCTATAAGCCATAAGACCCCAAAATTGTACAAAGACCCCCAGAAAACCATATATTTTTGGAAAGTACACATTCTGGTGAATCCAAAACAGGTAAAGGCAACTTTTTACACCAAACATCAAAGCTTTCCTAAACCTAGTGGTTTTGATAGCATTTCTAAAAAAAAAAAACACCTAAAAATGTTGAAATTTGCTGCATTTACTGTATATCACATTTTTTTACATACAAAGGTAAATCACCCTAAATGTGAACACCAGAGTCCGTTGAACAGTTAAATGCCAAATATGCATACTAAAGTATGTAGTACATATGGACCCCAAATTAAAATAGCATACATCCCAACTGTCCCAATTTTCACTGCTCAGTCCGCAGCCCCTTCTTTCTGAAAAGGCCCTAATTTCCCTTTGATCTCCTGCACTGAACCTGCACTGAATGCTAAAAAAGATGCAATGTTTCTCAAACTTAATTAAAGTAGCTTTTGGCAGAGAGCACAGAAAAGAAGCTACACCTGCACTTAGATACAATTGTAACTAATAAGCTAAACAGGTCTCTTGAAGGAACTGAGACTTGCAGGTCAAAGGGCCCTTTTTAGAAAAACTATAGTAACCTCAAACAAGATCCCACAAAAAATGGTCACACAAAAATGGGTGTAGTAAAGGAAATTTTTCCCCGTCTTCACATTTTTCACATGTTGGGAGGTGTGAAATAGTGCATGGTCTGAAAACCTTATCCAGTAGTCACCCTGTGAAATAAATAGTTATTAGGGGAAAAACAAAAGAAAAAATGATAAAATAAAGAAATTTTAAAAAAGCTTCTAAAAAGTGTGTGAATGTGTGTATAAGGTGTGTGTATGTGAAATTTGAAGTGTGCAAAATCAGAAAAAGTCAAAAAAGCAAAAAAAAACAAAATCTACCTTTACCTTTAAAAGGTTTATTGTGTGTGTAAATGTATGTATATATGTGTAAAAAAAGGCCACTTACCATTTTTGTGTGCAAAAAGGACCATGCCAGCGATGAGGGTCCCAGGACTGCAGAGCCTTCACAGCAGAAAGTGTGTGGGCGGGTGCTGGGGGGCTGGAAGGGACATGCTTAACTGTAAACGTGTCTAGTCTGCTGTTCGAATCAGGTCGATAATCGGGTCGCAAGACCTACTTGGCAGCTCCCTTGACTTGTTGCTGAGGGGGTTGGGGACATCTCATACTCTCTGGACAATGGGCGCATCAGACTCTCTGCACCAGTCTTTACTGTAAAACACATAGGTACTACATGCTTGGCAGTTTTAAAGCCTTTTCCTGCAAGAACATACCTACAGTATGTGCTTGGCAGGTAAGCGGTTAAACCTTGTAATTAACAAAGTAAAACTGACTCCTGTGCTTATATCCTTGAATTTATTTCCCTGATTTTACATTTTCCCAGATTTTACACAATTTTAGCCTGGTCTCCTAAAAAATGTAAAATTGGGATTCTACTCTAGTTATATTCACAAGCTTTAAAATGGTTATGTTCTTATGCTAATTCTGTCATTGTTTTCCATTTGTAAACTTTCCCTTATCTTTCGTCTAATTTGGCTTTTAAGTATATCATCTAACTGGTTTTGTATCTGTAACTATGGTATGGTATGTACTCCAATAAGTTTGGTTTATAATAAGCTTGATTTGTTTTATAGATAAAAATATTATACAAAACTAGTGGATGATTTATTAAATTATATATAATATGAAATTGCAAGAAAAGTAAAGTTTCCAAAACAGCCAATGTTTTGACAATCCATTACACATAAAATCAGTCATCACCCAAGAGTCAAAAGTAAATATTTCCAGAACAAAATAATAGTACGGAGTGATATTAACTCAGTTTGTAGTTTAAAGTTATCAGCCTTAATTTTTCAGTCTCCAGACGTTTTAAAAAACACATCAGCATCAGTATGATGAAAAATTCTAGCATTATTTGCAATACATAGGCTAAACCTCTATAAGTATAGGGAAAATGTGAAACAATTTACGAGCAATAGCTTTAAAAAACAGCTCTGCAACAAATCG